>NC_050584.1:12264772-12566363 GCF_013368585.1 Megalops cyprinoides
CGCCCTCCCCATATGCGTTAGAACAGTAATCCACGACTAAAGCACACTTCAAAACTTCCAGAGATAAACTGACCAGTCAATATGAAGATGGAAAGCTCCCTGTAACTGAGCCACCACCTGGTCGAGGGAGAGGGGGATCGAGAGACAGTTTCCAGTTTCCACTATGGGGTGCGGCGCGTGTTTGTTTACGTCCTTTCCAACTGTGAACGTAAAGGAAGACCCCTCTTCCGTTCAGCTTCTGACGCGCGGTTACTTGCTGTCGTTTGAGTGAGTGAGGTCCGGCGAAGGTGAGTCAATCGGCCTGCCGAGGTGCAGTGCCATTCTTGCGTCTGCTCCCCCTTTGTCCCACAGCCTCCTCGCTCCCACTCGATACACCCTGTCCGACAGGGGAAAGCAGCGACAGCGTTCTGCGCTGGCTTGTGGAGATGCAGCCGTACAGGGAAGTCGCGTCCAGCGTTCTCCGCGCTCTACCCAGATGATCTCAGCTCACCGGTAACGGCGGCTGCACCTCTTTAACCCCTTCCTTAACGTCGAGGGACTCTTAAAACAAGCTTTACGCCGTTAAAAAAAATCATAACTTTAATAATCAACTCCAGTAGCCGCAACCATAATATAAAATTTCAACGGAAGAATAGACCCAGTAATTTTCAGAACGGTACACTTCCTAGTTTCATGATGCATGTCCCTTTTGTGCGTTTACACGATGAAAAAAAAAAAAATCAAAACCGTTGTTACAGTGACGTTAAGAGTGAAGACGATACGCATATCATTTAAATATAAAAGAAGAAAATTTGTGTAACCGCTGACACGGTCACACAGGTGCATCTTGATTTGCATTCACAGGTGCTACAGTCGTGACACCACGCGCTAGCGTTTCAAACATAAAGCGTGTAGGCAGCCGTGTCTGCGCAAATGTCTGCGTGAAGCTCATTAATAATTTATGAGGCAATTGTTATCAAATGCAAATACAAAAAAATTAAGAAAGGTGTCCGTGTAAGTACAGTTTATATTAAGCGAACTCACCCCTCTTTTGTTAAAAAATGTATTATGTATCTGCATGTCGTTTTGTTGGGTTTAGGGGAGGACACTGTCGTCACCTTCATTTGCCTTGTGTGTGAGGGCTTCAGACTATGCCAGATACGTCACTGCGTATGCATGAGCATGAATGTGGAGTTCCCCTGTCGTCACTGGAAGATAGACAATAGCTTTGAGTCGGGGATGTGTTGACACTGCTGTAATCCCGATATTTTGCTGTTTTTAACATGTTCATTGTCGATTCTACCTCAGACGGCCCCAGAGAACGGAAAGGTTCTCGACCCAGCTAGTTATTCTTAAGAGGTTACACTTTTAATACGTATCTAGAACGGAGTCCATATCTGCACCCTCCCTGCTTCTGTGAATGAGACGGGGAATCCGCTGAGCTCCACCGGGCGGCGTGCTAAGATGCCTCCTCGCAACTCCCATATTTAGTAAGGAGTGCTAACACACGGATGCCTTGGAAGCGGCGCTCTTGTGAGATCTTCCCGTCTGCCGTTTATCTCCACACGCCCCCCTTCCTCTCTGTCTCTCTCATGTATCCGATGCTAAAATAAACGCAACACATTGATAATGTTATCTTTGTTTCATATTTCTTCTTCTTCTGATAATAATAATAATAATAATAATAATAATAATAATAATAATAATAATAATAACGATAAATGTGCTCTTCCAAGCTTGTCAGATTTAGGGGTGTGCAAAGATTTGATCTAACAACAATGTGTTTTGCCCTGTTATGCATGCTGTGAATACACTTTTCTGTTTTTATAACAAGGATCAAGGATGTCACCGTTATCATAATAGTAATCATTTTAGGAAGTTTTACATTCATAAATCAACATTTTTACAAATCCATGTTACCATGGATGTAGGCAAAGTTGATAAAAATTTCAAACAAACAAATCAACTTTGTTTACTGTTTGTTTAAACACCCAAGCCTTTTAAACACTAGCCATAAAACTGTAACCTTTTTTGTCTTTCTTTTCTCTGTGTGTCTTTGTGTCCTTTGTGTTACAGAGGTCAACATGTAAACAGTATCAGTATTATTATACATGCCATGCAATTTATCCATTCCTTTGCTTTTATACCAAACTTTTCCTTTGTGCACATTTTTTTCTCATCCTAGATTAAGCATCTCTGGATTAAGATATTTCCATGGCACAAGTGTATTGATGGAGTAACATTAATGTCTTTCTGTCAGATACTTACACGTATGGCACTTTCCTGACAAACACGGACAGTACTCATAATATATGCTGACATGCCCCCTCTCTGGCTTGCTCTGTAGGGATGTTTGATCCTGGATGCTGTCGGGAGACATCTCCCACCTGTGGCGCTCTGCCTCAGACTTGATCTATCTGGGACGATGGAGCCCGTGTGGGCTGCCTCAAGTGCCGGCATTGCTAAATATTTACGCCGACAGGGCCATGCATCAGCTGTGGCCACTGCCAAGACATCGCCCAAAATAAATGGATGCTCCACTAATGAGGACCTGTCTTCCCGGTGCCAGTGCTCCGCCCCCACAGGGGAGCAGTGTCCAAACTGTCCTCCCAAAGAGGTGGGCTCTGCCTGTGGTGCTTGGAGGTGCTGTTGCATCAGGACCAGAGGGTGGCATTAAACGTATGCATGAAGTGGAAGGCCACACTGGAAAGGCTCAAACTAATACAATCCAACCTTTGTTAGAACTGGAAAGCACTGCCGTGCACCGTGTATCTGTAATGCAAGCCGTGTTGATTTGATGCGATTCCGAAGCTTTGTAATTCTGCTCTTTTGAGAACAACGCTTTCCTTGTGCGTGCATGCTCTCAGGAAAGAACAGAGCTTTGTGATGCATATTGGATCAAAGAGCAGAAAATCTGAACAACTTTACAGCTATGTTCCGGGTAGAAGCCTCTGATGAGAATGGTGAGTCCCGGTGAGCGAGTACACCTGCTGTCAGCTCCTGTGGTCATCAGAAGAACTGATGCCAGAGCTCGGCCATCCCCAATCCATCAGTATACGCACTGTGTACTGAGGACTGTTGCCAGGGCAGTGGGCTCCCTCTGTGGAGGACTAATGGTGGCAAAGAGGGAAGTTTAGCTTGTCTGCCAGGCCTGCAAGATATGGTGGAGGCAGAGGTCCTATTTTTTAACTGCTCTAAAATCTCTCACCTTCCTAGCCTCAATAAACCCGTCCCACACCTAGTCCGTGTCTGCTTGTTTATTTGTTTTGCTCACCCTTTTAGCACCCATTCTTACATTCACGGGCAGAAATCTTTGCTGTTACACTGGCTTGAAGCTCTGGGAAAAAAGGCCTTTTCAATGAGAAAAGTATAATGTTGTACCCTAAGGGAGGTCAGCTCTTGTCTTGTCCAGCAGCTTTTATACACCCTGGCTGTTAGCAACTACTTTACACCAGATTCATTGATTGAAGGGACTTCCTGTCCCCATCATGACTTGAAGTGCACCATTAAGAGCCCACAGACAATTCCCAAGACCAGACTTGCCCATCCCTGCTGTGTACCCACCCACACATGCACATGCATACACACACACTTTAAATATGAAAACCATATTCTATGGGGTATGCCTCCTGTTTATTGACAGCATAATAAAAGCATTAAAACCTGTACAGCATAAGGATCTTTAGGAGTCTCATAAGGCACTCTATAAAAGGGATTTCCAGTCATATAATGACTACGGGCTACAGCGCATTTTCATTCAAGGACGCAGAGAGATTCTGTCTGTTCAGGGCTGTCCATCTGTCCCTCGAAGCTTGGTCAGCGCCTGGACAAGTCTCCGCCTGCAGCACAAGAGAATCCATTTTACTACACTAACGTGCAGTTAGGAAGAAGGAGTAAAGCCGGCATGCTTCTGATGACTTGCAGTTCACCTTTGAACTGGCAAAGCCCTCAGACTTGTGTAAAAATGAAGTGGATCAGTGTCTTGAGTGGATGTACTGTAGAATCATTGGTGGTCAAAGTGGAAGAATGGAAGTGCAGTCTTTTGTGATCTGGAGCTTTGAGACACTACTGTACATAGGCAACACTGTGGGACCGTGGGACAATACTGTGTTTTTACTGCTTGAATGGGCTCCACAAAACTAGCCATTTATAAATGAAACATTCTCAGTTGCCTGATTATAGGCATTCACACAGCAAATAAATAATGCGACGTATGTGTATTTCTGTCCCTTGTAATTACCCATGATAGTTATGGAATAAAAACATAATTGATTTTGAATGAGAACCTGATTAAGTAATTAATGTTTGCGCTGTGTATAATTAAAATGCGAACACACGTTCACCGGGAAGAAGCGCCCTCCCACCCCGACGCGCCGCGCGAGCGTGGTGATGTGGCGGCGCGAGCGACGGCAGGGGCAGGTGGGGGCGGGGGGATGGGGGGATTAGCGGCAGGGGGCGGCGCGCCTGGGTGTGTGTGTGTGCCCACCCTGGCAGCTGGTGCACTCGCAGCTGTGTATGACGGGCAGGACCACCGGCTCGGTCTGGCCGCTGTCGCAGCGCAGGCTGAGGAAGCGTACGGGGTTCTCCGGGTCCAGCCTGTAGCTGCAGCAGTCGCACACGGCCTGCAGGTAGGGCTCCTGTTGGGCAAGCAAACACGGAGGGTGAGAGCCCAGGTCCACGCTGGCAACCGCAACCAGCCGCGCCGGCCGTATTGTATACCGGCAGGCTCCTAAAGCTGGCAATCACGTCTCCACGTGGCGCTCTGCAGAGAGCTCGGAGAGAATTCCGCTGCGCAGGGCACAACACCGCACGAAGTTTGATTGACTGGACTCATCGATCGATAAAAGTTCACTCGGAGGACGCTTGCTATCTTGAGAGTGGAATCATCGATAACAGACAGCGGCACTGACACCAAAATAGAAGAACAAAAACCGGCGCAGGCTGAGTTAGAGCAAGCGGAGATGGGAATCTAATCCTGTTTACGTTTCGGCTTGGGACACTCCAATGAGCTCTCGTGGGTCAGAGGAACAAAGGTAAAAGCCGAAAAAGAAGAGTAAATAACAGGCGAAGGAAAACTGTTATTGACAGACCTCCAGGATGACATCGGTCCGAGACAAACAGCGCCCTCTGCAGTAGCTGACTTCCACGTTGTCAAGACGACAGTCTCCCTTAGTGATGTTCCTGACCTCGGTGTAGCGACGACACTCAGGCACAGGCTCCCCTGGGACGAGGGGGAGATGTAAAATGAGAGCGGCAGAAAGAGAGGTAAGGTGATGAGAGTGCAAGAACACAGGAGGAAGTTAAAGGGTGTATGAATGAAAGAGGGAATGAATGAAACTGAGTTAAAAAAAAGTTACAGGGAGGGGTCAAAATGATCACAGGTGAACTAATCCTTGGTGTCACGTTCAATAGCGGACAGTGACTACATATTTGGGAATAAAACATCATGGGATCAAACGGACATAATTCAGTCACTTCCGATCCATGACACCTTACCTGGGAACTCCTTCTTGCAGACCGGACAGCAGCTTCCTGTCTTTTCCACTTTCACTTCTCCCTAAGTGAAGGAGAGAGGCAGAGGGAAATGATGTCACTTTGACAGAGCGCTCCACGCTGAACTCCACTCTCCTCTCAAAATAGATTCTTGAATGAATCATCTCTCACGAGGATCCGGCCAACAGTGCGGCCTGTCATTCTTCAGCACCACAGACACAGTGTCGCACCCGGGACCCGCCGAGAACCAAGGGCAAAGCCAGCCTTCTAAGGAGCGTGGCACACAGACGGCCTTTTTGTGTTTGTAAAGGAGCTGTGTGCCAGACCAGGAGGCGCACTACAAACTCCTCTTCCTTTTACTGCGTATGAGCATTGTTCACTTGAGTGCTATGGTGCCGGGCAAGAGGCGATTCATGAGGTCCCGACAGATGCCGTGCATACAGACAACCCCCCATCCCCCCAACCCCCCAGAGGATTTCTCACCTCTTCACACTGCAAAGAGGGGCACCCAGACTGGCACTGCTTCAGCCCATTCACGCAGCGGCAGGCCTGGCACCCCTCCACCCACTCAGACCCCGCCTGTGTGAAGAAGGGGGGAACACTCAATGCTGTGAATTGGCGCAGCAGTATTAGTAGTAACCATAACAGTGCAGCAGTTCTCTGGTTTACCACTTTTGTGTTTCCTAATGGATCATCACATTCTTGTCACCTCATATTCTTATAAAGCAGGCATTAATGGATTACATGAGTCAGCTGTGGAGCGCTGTAATGACTTTCAATAGGTTCATGAATTACTGATTGACATGATAATTTTAGAAACATTTTTTAAATGTCTTGAGGCGCTTAGGCGTCAACACAACCCGCAGCAGTCCTTTGTTGGGAAATAAACATTAAATGGAGCGAGCTCACAGCTTCATGGCTTCGTGGCTGTTTGTTAGGAGGGGCTCACACGCGTACCTCTCTCCTCACCCCCGCCTCCTCGCACTCGCACAGCGCGGCTATCACGCATCGCCCCTCCGCGTTTCGGTAGTGCCCCTCCTGGCACACGCAGCCCTCCTCCACACCCTGTCCAGTGCAGTTGAGCGGCACGGCCAGATACATCTCTGCACAGCTCCTCTCGCACGCAGGCGCCAGTCCTGGCACACTCCTCCGCCAGCGCTCTCCCTCAGGGCATGCTGTTACAGTATGGGGACAGCAGGGGGCGACATCAGCAGGGTCTGCACCACTCACTAGACCATAACGATAAGTCTTCCTCTATCTCTAACAGCTACAGTATGTCTTGAAAGTATGATTTGTCACAAAACACCAAACACCATTATCCTTTGTAATTTCCAACAAAAGTTTAGTTTTTTTGCACGCTCGTTTTGCTTGAATTTATCAATTGGGAGACCAGCTGTATTTACTTTCTTGACTGTGTTTGAATGAGTGTACAAAGAATGATCAGACATTTTCAGAAATGAAGCGGCGGATCCGAAGAGCCCTGCCTTCCCCTCACCGCAGTCCGGTGCTCGGCAGGGTCTGGAGCGCTGCGCGGGGCCCTCACACTGTGCCCCGCCGTACCGCCGGGCCCGCAGAACCGCCCGGTCTGACCTCTGCTCCCCGGAACCACAGCTCACAGCGCAGGGGCTCCACTCTGACCAGCTCCCCCACTCACAGTCCACTGACACAGGAATGGAGAGAGAGAGAGAGAGAGAGAGAGAGAGAGAGAGAGAGAGCAGAACAGAGAGGCAGAAGGAGAGAGTCACAACCAGCCAGATACATCACGTCCCGCTGGGATCTCAGAGACATGACGGAAAGATCCAGAAGGTCCCCTCCATTGACAAAGCGATGTCGCCTCTCCCGGCAAGCCTCTCTTTGGCCCCCTGCTGGCAGTTTGCAGGAACTAGACAACCGCCGTGGCATCAGACTGCAAAGCGTTGCTCTTGAATAAAACATCCATCTCCTATCAATCCATTTTTTTCAACATTTTTAATAATTGAAATGCTGCTTATTTCCTAGAGAAGGCCGCATGCATTCTCATTAATAAAGAAAAATTGCATTCTCTGTTGGCTCTGGGGTATAGTAGGGGGGAAAAAGAAGAAGTCAGTAGAGCATGAAAGTCACACTCACCGTCACAGGAATCTTCTGTGCAGTTAAACACCCCTCCCTCACAAATGCTGTAACAGGAAAGCACGAGAGGGCACTGTACAGTGGAGCATTCCTGAGGTCATCTGAACACTGAGCTTATAAGAATAGGTATGCTACAAGCACTGCGGTCTATGAGAGCGCTACGTGTAGAACGAGTACCGTGTTCAATGCTATTTAATTGTCCCGGTGCGAAAAGTCACAGATGATGTAATCTGTAACAATTAGAGGGTTAATAAGGAATAAAGGGGTACCAGGTGTTACAGAGACTCTGCAGGACAGTCCCAGGGGGGATCTTCTCTCTGTGTTCACCGAGGGTCTGGTTTTGGGTCCCGTAAAGTGAGAGGGAGGAGCAGGGGCACGAAGCATGGGGGACACAAGATCCCTCCAACAGCACCTGTGGGCATTCCGATGCAGAACAAGCAAGGAGTGAAGTAACTCGAAAGGAAGCAAAGAGAAAGCCCTGCCCTGACAAGCTAAGCGTCTAATTTGACAGTGCCGAGATGACTTGAAGGACAGGAAAGGTGAAGAGAGACTGGCTGAAATCTTATTATCTCGTCTCCATGCAGCTCAGGTCTCATTGTAATCAGGTCAACATATTCACCTGAACATGGTGAGACTATATTCACATAATTCAAAAGCTTGGAGTGCAGGCAGTCTTGCTGACAGTCACAGCTCTATACAGTATGACAGTATGGAGTATGGCTTTTCAACTTGAGGCGTTCAGACATTTAGGCACACCCACACCACCACTCACCCTCCCCGGTGCGCAGGTGCAGCCCGGTCGGCAGGGTCCCGGCACACACTGGGCTTCTGGCCACAGGTCCTCGCAGGTGTAGGGGCAGGAGCTGGCGCAGGTACTGAACACCTGTCCATCAGGGCACACTGGACCGCAGCAGCAGGAGGGGTAGGAATGGGCAGGGAGACAGATTATCGCGTGCAGTGACAAAACCCCTCAGGCAGCCTTTTTTTTTATGAGGCAGCAAATGAGTCAATGATGGAAAAGAAAATAAGGTTGCAGTCAGGATTTGGATGGAAACTACAACCTCCCACATATACAACCTTTATTTCTTCAACATCAGTCAGCGTGAGGGCTTGAGCTGAATTTCAAAATATGTACCGTTTGCCTTGTTAGACCTTTGTGTGTGTGTGTGTGTGTGTTAGAGTGCGTGTACATTAACCTTACCTGGCATGCAGCTGTGTGTATTACAGGCAGTGTGCTGCTCCAAGGGAGGGGGGCAGTCCTCTCCCCCTGGCTGTGGATGCTGTAAGATGGTCTTGTTGCGTACTGACAGTCCTCCACCACAGGAGGCGCTGCACTCACTCCATGACGACCACTCACTCAGAACACAGCCAGCTGAGGAAGGAGATGGTTTCAAATAACAGGACAAAAGACAAAGATAGATGAAGATGTAATCGGAATCTCAGGATCTCAGTATGCACTATATTCACTGCGGGACTGTAAGAATGAGGGAGAGATTAATTCTGTTTGCTTGGCTGAGACTGAGGCACCACAGTGAATATTTCATAATCTCATTAGGAAGAGTGATACCCTGCTCACACCTTGTGAGGATGTGACAATGGAGCAACTGACCTGGACAGGAAGGTAACACGCACGGCTCATCCTGGACTGTCTCAGTGCAAGGCGGACCCCCCTCCGACACCTGACATGGTCTGCTCCGGGTCCTCTGACCCCGCCCGCAGGAGGAGGAGCAGCTGCTCCACGGTCCCCAGGACCCATACACCGGACAGTGCAGGTCTGTGCATACCAAAGAGCCATTCTCACAGGAGCTGGACAGACAGGGAGAGCCAACAGGGTACTGAAGGTGACGTCACGTTGTCACGGAAACGGGATTTCAGTGTGGGCCTCCGTGTCCCCTCACCAGGTGTTACAGTCCATGGTGACGTTATTCCCGGGTAAGATCTCCAAGGTGCCGTTCTCTACCGGGATGCCGCAGCGACACGCCGACACGTGGACGCACCCTCCATCCTGCAGGAGCCAGCCGTCTGGGCATCGACAGCCTGATCGCAGGGAAAGGAAGAAAACGAAAGAAGAGAGTTCAACGCCACCGTCCAGTGCTCTTTACTCAGAGACCACACCCAGTCACCTCCAATAACCTGCAAAGAACTCTGGGCCTTTTCTGCATGCTAGGTAGCTTGTACAGGGCTCGCGTCTTTCTCTGTAAAGGCCATATAGAGAAACCACAGGAATTAAACCAAGCTACACAGAATGCTATGACAGCTGAGAGTGACATCACGGTTATCAACGTACCTTGGTGGCAGGGTCCCTGTAGACACTGAACGTGCTCCCAGAGGTCAGTGCAGCTCCGGGGACACTGATTGGCACAGGCCACCCGGTAGGCACGCCCCCTGTCCTCACACCTCTCTCCTGCGGGACACGGGCCACCATTAACACTGTTTCATCAGTTACTGCCTGCCGCCCTGCATGGAGTGTATTTACAGTGTCAGCTGGGCGCCTACTGTGAGAAATGTTTCTGCTGTGGGTAGTGTAATTGCGGTAGCATTTTGCAGCATACTAATTACAGTAGAGTAATTCTGTACATTCTAGACCTCCTGGTTGTCAGGCATGTGTTAACCTTGTGTTAACCTGTGCAGAGAGGTGTTGTAGTAGTTTGTGTTGAGGATGCAGACACCAGTGTTCTAGCTGTGTGTTTGACTGTGCAGAGAGCAGTGATGTGCCAAACTTGTAGATACATGAATGTTTAACTGTGCAGGGGGCTGCGTTGAGTGTGTGTTTTACCTGTGCAGAGTGTGGAGTCCTACCTGTGTGTTTTCACCTGTGCAGAGGGCACAGCGGCAGCTGTGTGCCTTTACCTGGGCAAAGTGCAGTGTTGCAGCTCTGTGTCTGGGACTGCAGCCTCCTACACCGGGGTCCTACAGGGTAGGCCTGGGGCTGCCTGTACCGCTGCCGGAAGCCACCGCTGCAGGGGTCGTGGCACGCACTCCAAGGGCCCCACGCGCTCCACTGACAGAGATCTGAGGGGCAGCATCCACATCAACATGCAGCACTCTAGAGCTGCACAGACGTCAGCTACTACTATGAAATTCTTAGTTTTTATGAAACAGTGTTTCTAACAGCATTGCTTACTGATAATTAATGGTAGTAAATAATATGGTAAATTATCAGACATGGAAAGGTGGGAGAGCAATAGGAATTAGGTATAGCACATACAAGTGAAAAAACCACACTGGAAAGTGCTGCTCTTAACAGCTCCCTGGTCGATTTCAGTGTGAATGGATGCCAGTGTGAATTTGAGCTGATAACGCCGGTCGCTCTCTGTATTCGAGCTGATAATGGGCTTTGAATCTGAGACGAACCTTGGCAGATGGTCGGGTCTGGGCACAGCCTTTCTTCTTCCAGTTCCCCGGCGCACTGCCCCGCCTCGTCGCTGACCGGCAGCCCGGAGTCCAGGTCCAGACAGGCCCGGTAGCGGCGCTGTACCGACAGGAGCTGGGCAGTCTCCGGAGGAGCGGTGCCGGGGTTTAGGGTGGACGCAGGAACACAGGGGGAGCAAGGTGTCCACTCTGACCACTCACTGAGGACCACTGGGACGAAGGGCGAGAGAGGAGGGCTAAAGCGCCATCAATCATCACAACATCACGTTCCCTTTACCATAGAAATGCAAACAATCATTTCCATCTTATTTGCATGCTCATGCTTAGAAAGCAAACATTCACCACAGAGGTCAGTCATTTGTACACGAAGCAAAGGATTGTGGGCCTCATACCTTCACACTGCTGAGTGTCACACTGCAGCGTTCCATCCTGACAGAGACTGTCACACATAGGGATGATATTTTATCAACAGTACACTTAGTAAAGCTTTTACACTTCTATGAGGGCCTGGGTGCTATATTAAAAGACTTACGTAATATGCTATTTGACACTTTGCACAATCAAAATTACGTTGCATTTAGAAACTGCAGATATAATAAGGTAATTAAAATACTCTTGCCTTATGTGAGCATATTACAGAATATTCTACTCTTTCACGCTCTTTCTCACCAAGTGCTGCAGCCCACTTTCACTTGCGCCCCCTGCTGGACAGTGACAGAGATGGGCCTTTCAGTGTCCAAGTTGAGCAAGTGTACACAGCCACACTGTTCTGGGGGAACGCATGTTCCATTCTGCTGAAGTAGGCCCTTAAAACACACAAAAAGACTTACATGTAAACAAAGAAATTGTACACAAAATTCAGAATGTCCCCTAGTATGGTACACCTGGGGATACCTGTGGACAGTAACACCCAGGTGTGCACTGCGAGGGTCCTGCACAGGTCTCCGTCTGCCCCTGCAGTGCACACAGCTTCTCACAGGGGGCGCCACACTCTAAATACTGGAATGGCTCTTCACACTCTGGAAAACACAACCATCCAGCGGTAAGAGGAAACATCAGATACACAGGCTCAGGAAGGAGGCTGTTGCAAGTCATTGAACAGTATAAACTGTACACAGCCAATGGGATCATACATGCACTCACACACACATGAACGCATAGTGCGGCAGACTCACCCTCACAGTCTCCAGGCTGACATGTCTTGCTCTGTGTCTCCAGGCCTTGGCACTGCTGCCCCCTAATGGTAGGAGAGAGCGGTGCACGGTAGCGCTGCTGTATCTGAGATACACAGGAGCACTCTGTCCACTCGCTCCACGCAGACATGGGGCAATCTGCACAGAAAGAGAGAAAGAGAGAAGGAGAAAGAAAGAGAGAGAGAGATTCACAGCGTAGGGAAGCCCCAATGAATGTAAACCCATAAACCATGAGCTGCAATTCAGACAGCATTCACATGCTTTGTGTTAATGTCTGCTGGGTTTCACCTGGCTGTATCGAATGAGAGCACGCGAGGCAGACAATGGGAGCCCTGTTTGTTTCTATAACATTAACAATGAATTATGGATCATAATAAATATGTTTAAGGCATGCTAAGAAAATACAGAGGAAACAACGGAGACCTGACCTCTAACGATGTTATTTGAATTACAGATAACTGCGCGCATTTATTTTCACGTTAAAATGGGATATAGGTTTCTGCCTCCTCTGCTGCCCATTATTGTGTACAGTGTCATTAAACAAAATGATAAGTGGAAGTGTAATATCAGGCTTTGGTGTAGTGTACCAGGGGGTCAGTACCTGGACAGGGTTGTTTGTAGCAGAGCTGTGTCTCTTCTCTCTCCCTTTCTAGCTCTGTTTCAGGGGGGCAGGTGGTGTCCCCCCCCTCGTCACACACGCAGTTTCTGCGGCGCGAGGTCACCCCTGCGCCACAGCTGCGAGAGCAGGAACTCCACTGGGACCAGGGGCAAAGGTCATCTAAGACACGAGGCAGATGTGCATGTTTACAGTTTCCTCAACCCTGAAACTGCCAGCGTGCTGCTCTCAGTCCGTTACTTGGATGCTTGCACATATAAGAGAGACGACTGAAGGGTTCTGCAGGTTTGTCAAGGCACAGGGCATAGTCAGTGAGTAGAGTTATCACGGTGAAAATGATTAAAAAGCATTTTACTGTTCATACCGAGACAGGGCGGGGCGTGGCAGTTCTGGGCCTCTCTCTCGGGCCCCCGGCAGTGTGTCCCGTTGTTGCGGGGTGGAGGGTTGATACAGGCGCGAGTTCGAATCTGAGTCCCACGCCCGCAGGTCACAGGACAGTCTGACCACACAGACCATGGAGTCCAGCCGCCATCCACTGTCAACAGAGGACAAGTTAGGATGTTGCACACACTCACTCACCTTTCATCCCAACTCATGGTAGAGACAGTGACACTCACCTTGACACTCAATATCTTGGCAGTAGTCTCCCTCTGGCGTGCAGGTGCTAAAGAACATACAGTGTTATATAGGTGAAGAGTGAAATTGCTGCAAATGACATATTTTTATATGCTTGAGGTATGTTATATCTGTGCCATTTTTGTGGATGCTGGGTCTGGGATGAGTAAAAGTACTGTGAGTCATCCCGGAATAGGGTCACTGACAAATTGACTATAATAATGCTTCCCTCCTTTCCCATCCTGTGTGCAAATCAATCAACGCAAACTCTTCTCCCCTTCACTCACCATTGCTGGCACTCTCCCTCTAGCCATGTGTCTCCAACTGCCATCTCCTGGTTATTGTGACAGAGAGGTGGGCACGGCCCAGGATCACATGGCTTTTTCTGAACCTCCTCGAACTGACATTCCAGACCATCAGTGTCTGGGATCAGTGACCTGATGGCACAAAAAGTGACAATTTTACCGTGGCTTTCGGCCCTCAGTTCAACATTCAAAAAGCAAAAAAGGCTTAAACTAACTAAACTGACAGAGCACACAAACATAGCTATTTAGTCATACAACAAACCTTTTCCATCCACGCTGTTTTCAACATCACTAACAGGTGTGAATCTAAAATGTACTCCACACAATGACAACTGTCTTCACTGATTTCCAGCACAATTTATCACTCAGTACTCAGACTCTACTTTCTGTTCTAAGAAGTCCAGCCTAGCGACATAAGCGGTTTCCTGTTCTGTGCTGCCCAGGTCCCAATGATATGCTATCATGGGTTTCGCCGAACCTCCGTAGGACCCACCTGAAGCGCGTTCTCTGCCCCATCCCGCAGGAGGTGCTGCAGGGTGCCCAGGCAGACCAGGTGCTCCACACACAGCTGGGCTCGCTGCAGCTCTGATTGGTGCAGGAGAGCAGCCCGTCTGCGCAGGTGCAGTTGTTGCAGTCGTCCCGGTGCCAGCCGCCAGCCGCCCAGCTCTGGCCCAGGGCGTCGACGCAGTCGCACTGCCAAGTCTGCACGCAGGAGCCGTCCTGCTGCAGCTGGCCTGCACACGCCCAACACGCAGGAGAAAAAAAAACAGGTCACACAGACATGCCCTTCCATTCCCGCGGGAAGACATTAGAGACAACCGGCCGTGTCACAGTCTGACACTCTACTTCTAGATGCAAGACATTACTTCTCAAACAGCCACTGCAAACTTCTTATTTAAGGCTCAGAGCAACTTCATAAAAAATGCCTGCCACTCCATCAGCTCTCCTTTAGCTGAGAACATCCAAATTGCCTCTTAAATTTTGCCCTCAGGCAATGTGAATCACCGTTAGTGTCAGTGCCGGTTAGAATGTAAGAAAGCGGCTCGTTACAGCGGGTGCGTGTGCTCTGCATCTGTGCTTTCTCTGTGAGGTGCCAGCCGCTCACCGGGTGGGCAGCGGCAGCCGGGCTGGCACTCTGCTTCCCCCTGGCACTGTATGCCCTGCTGCAGGTCCGAGCAGCGCTGGGGACACTCGTTGGCACACGGCACGAACTCCTGACCCGGCGGGCACCCTCCGTCATCTGGAAAACACAGAGCTGACATGTAATCTCGTACAAGTGACACAGCGGAGGTCAGGAAATCCTTTTAATTCAATGCCGATGAGAACACACAGGCATTCTTTTACTGTGTAACCAGCGCTGTGTAAGAATACTTTTTTTTTTGGTGAGGCACAAAGGTGTGATCGCTGTTATGGCAAAACTGTGTTAATGATGGCAAATTTGCGATCTAATGAATATGTCTATTCAGCACTGATGGTGATCTGGGAGATTAACGGAGGTGGGTCTCACCACACGGCTTGGTGTTGCAAGGCTTCACTTGGTTCTTCTCCCCCTCACACTTGCGCCCCCCGTTTTTGGGAGGGGGGCTCGAGCAGGAGCGCGTTCGAATGGAGCGCCCACCCCCGCACTGCTTGTCACAGCGAGACCACGGACTCCAACGAGACCAGCCCCCATCCACTGTGTAAGAGAAAAAAGATGATACAGTAGACTGGACACACCTGGGTGAACCAGAATATTCCTCCCTCTCTGTGCCTTTAGGGCTGTCTTCTAGTAACACTGATGTGACTCTGCACCATCCACCATAGTGGTCCATATGCCAAATGTGAGAAGAAACCTGTCACAAAAGGAGCACTGCAATCTGGTGAGTAATAACAGAGGCATAGACTATTGAGCTGAATAATTTTGCAGATCAATACCAGCTAGCTCAGGCTTATCATATCCTGTATCTCTCCGTCAGGACATGGGATCTCACATTCCACATCTTGCCTGTCAGCCTGTCAGTCCATCAATAGATTAGTGGCAGCCTCACCTCTGCACGCACGGATGTTGCAGAACCGGCTCTCAATGTTCCCTCCCAAGATGTCTTCGCACCAGGAGCCGTTGACCCCGGGCGCCAAGTAGGTCCTGATTCGCTGCTGCTGCCCGACGCCGCAGGAGCGAGAGCACACCCCCCACTCGCCCCACTCCGTCCAGGAGCAGTTCCTCTCTGCGCAGCCCTCGCCCTGGCAAGGCCCCCCGTCTGACCACACAAAAACATGAACCACGGCAACGATCAGCACCCAACAGCCTGACTGAAACACGGCACTGATCATTGTCTGATAGCTCTATACAGCCTTTGCCACAGTCCTAATTGCTGTCTGACAGCGCCGCACAATAACATGATTGAATTACAGCATTGATCGCAGTCTGACAGTGTCACCCCACCTGACATTGTGCCAGTATTATTAGGACAGGACACACTGCCAATTACTGCCAATGCCTACTGACTGCTTGGAAAATCAGCCTTTAGAGTATTAGACTGATGCAGGCAGATTTGAAGAGCTACAGCTGGGCCAGAGGGATGGTTTGAGATCTAAAAAAATGAACTCTAAAGCATGAGAGAGGGAGACAAGCAGGGCACTTGAGCAGGAGTGAGGGTCAGTATTCAGGCTGTAGGGTAGGAGGAAGGGGCAGTATTCGGGCTGTAGGGTAGGAGGGAGGGGCAGTATTCGGATACTAGGGCAGCAGAGATGGAAAGTAACAAGATATTAGGGAAGGAGTAAGGGGCAGTTTTTCGGCACTGTGGCAGGACTAAGTGACTGAACCAGGATTCCAGGGCAGGAGTAAGGGGCAGTAGCAGGCCAGCAGGCCAGGAGCAGTGTTTGGCAGATTGCGTTGGCAGTACCAGGACACTGTGGTAGGTTGCATGGTCTCTCCTGACGGATCTCCCCTGCACAGGGTGGCCGGACACATTCCCTCTGCCGAGACTTCAGGGCTGGACTTAATGTGTCACTACAGGATCGAGAGCAGGAGCTCCACGCAGTCCACTGAGAGAAGCCTGTGTCCTCATCTGCAGAGAGGGACAGAGGCAGGGATAAATTCTCTAACTTTATCTTCAGGGAGGGACAGAGAGAAATTCCACATACAGAAGCCTGAATGGACATCAAATACAGGGCTAGGCTATGGTGAAGGATGCCTGAATATTTATCCGCAGAGATGTATAGAGGCAGAATAAACTACTTTGAAAGAAGCCTGCATCCTTACTGACACAGAGGTTTGGGGAAATAGAGAGGGTTATCAAACTGTGAGGAAAGCCTAATGTAACTATACCAAACTCAGCCAGGATGAGCCTAATGTAATTGTACTAAATACAACTGAAAAAAAGCCAAATGTTACAGCACTAATCTCAGCTGAGAAGAACCTAATATAATTGTACTAAAATCAGAGCTGAGAAGAGCCTAATAAAACTGTGCTAAACTCAGCTTGGAAGAGGTGTGAGCAGAGGGAGACATGGAGCAGGAGCAGTTTTATTGCTACTGTGAGAAAGTGAGAAAAGCTGAAGCCGCCATAGCATTACACCACTCCTGCACTGAGAAAGAGAGACAGGTAGATACAGAGAGAAGGGTTACCCGGTACAACAGGCTCTTCTGTGGGAACTGTGATCACTGTTAAGATACAAGAGAGCAGTTACAGATAGTTACCCTCTGACCTTGCGAAGCATTCTATTTTTAAGATCACTGTACACTTTTAGTTTGCTGTGCCATTAAGGCTACCCTCTATCCCCAAACAGCCAGAACTATATACTACTGCCTTAAGTGCCTTTTACTGTAAACAAATTCTGCAGAGCGGCCTTTGGGGGCAATTTAAAATGCAAATTCTAAACTGAGCTTAAGTCTCTCTTGGGAGCATGTCCAGTTTTAACTGGAACAGGCACTAGAACTGATGTGGTTCAAGCAGCATTGCTGCATTTACATTTACATTTACATTTATTCATTTGGCAGACGCTTTTATCCAAAGCGACTTACATAGGTTACAGTTCTTTACAATGTCATCCATTTATACAGCTGGATATTAATGAGCTGCATGCTCATTAAAATACTTCCTGTCAACACGGCCTCAACACAGCCACAGCAAGCACAACCTATATACCTCATATAGGTTCACAGTGTGCAATCCTCCTCACAGAGGGCACACGTCACTGGGTAGATGTCCAGCTTCACATAGCCTATAGCTGGACAGACAGTCTGTAGCTGTCTATCAGAGATGCCAGGTATGAGTTTGAAATTAGAGTTATCTAGCCCTGCTTCCTCTTCACCCAGTTAACAAAGAAAGTAGAACTGAGACACTTGGTGGTTGGAGCCCCACTCTTGGCACAACAGTACCTGGGCAGTCCGGAGCCTGGCAGTAGGTGCTCTCCCGCCGCGGCCCCTGGCAGTCACGCCCCCCGTGCGCCGGGGCAGGGTCGGTGCAGCCCCTGGTGCGAGACTTCTGCCCCAGACCCCCACAGGACACCGAGCAGGGGCTCCAGGGGCCCCATGGGGACAGGCCCCCGTCCAGCGGGCAGGGAGCGAGGGAGCAGTTCCACTGGCCGTGCTGACAGGAGCTGAAAGGCACACAATGACACGCCTTGCACATCACCCTGGCGCTCGTGACATTATCGCATTACTGAGAAAGGCCTGCGCTGGAGGATGTACCAGCTGGATGTCATTTGTCACAATTTATAGCTCTAACCAGGTCATAAAATACTTATTTTTTTGTGGACCTGGGAGATAACGGTTATAAATGCGATGCCCTCAACTGCTATCTTTTTCAATGCCATTGTAAAGTGCCGTTAGAGGGTATTGTGATCCTCTTTTGTTTACCACGGTTACAGTTTTTTAAGTATTTTCGTGCTTCTTCCCCTTTCTGCTTTCCTGTTTTAGAATGACCAATTGTACCTTAGACTGACCTCACCACAATAATTTCCGCACTCATGGAGGAGCAGTGGGGTGCAGGAAAAGCAATCCTGGAACATACCTGCATGCTAACAACAATCGCTTTTCACATTATAAGTCTCACAGCAGCTGGGAGATTAAACACCAAATGGAGGATCCCAGACGTCATCTGAGCACCTCACAGACACCTGATGAGGAAACTCACTCCACCCTGGTGGAATGAGGCGAATTGTGTTCTGACTCCTAGCTATACTGTATTTGAAGTTACTGCTTAATGCACACTGCCCTCACCAGGAACTGCACTTGTGTGTCAGTGTCTCTCCAGACTGCAGTTCCACCCCCACTGTCAGGTTCTGCCATCCCATGTCCTCAGGGTCGGGAGTTTCCGCAGCTGACACGTTCTGTAGCAAGGAGAGGAGCTCGTGGTCCACCTCGCAGGGACACTCCTACGCACAGAGGAACAGCCAGCAGCAGTGTGTTAGTACCCGTCCTCACCACCGCCCGTGTATCTGCCATGCTTCACACTGTGGGCCTCCAAGCTCCCCCTCAATTCCAGCCCCTCGGTATGGTCTTTATACCCTCTGCTGTCACACACTTTATTTGCTATGTAATACTGGTAGTTTAACCCTTTCGTACGTGACTTCTTTTATACTACGTAGCGTGCGTGTTACGTTACACGGTTTGTTATGTTTTCATTAGCGTTATTAAGCTTCTCATAGTTTTCACTTCTGCATTTGCTACACTGTGTAATGTTAAATCACTGTTTCCTCAAAGCTAACGTTAGCTAGAATTTTTCCAAACTAGCACTCTAACCACACCGGTTTGACTGTATTCGCGAAAGGGCTAATCACACCAGTGTGACGGTACGCGCAAAAGGGTTAAAGACATAAACACATGCTGGAAATGCTGCTGTTCTACCCTGCCCATGTACACGTAGACACTCAAGCACAGCAGTTGATGTATGTTAAAATGCATAGCTGTGAATAAAGGCATGATATGATGGAATTCAAACACAGTACAGAAGGGAGCCGTGGAGACAGCAGAGTCTACTCACCTCCACACAGGACCCGAGGTGCTGGAAGCTTTGAGGGGGGCAGTGGCACCCCTCCTCGCAGCCCTCGGAGTAGCACCCCTCCCGCCCGCTGACCTGGGCGCAGCTGAAAGGGCAGCCCTCCCCTCGCTCACACTCCCGGTACAGACGGCCCGGGGGGCACCCCACCTCTGGTACGGGGGTAGGTATGATGGTAGGGGGTAGGATAGATGGAGGAAGGGCACAGAAGGGGATTCCAGACAAAGAAACATTCAAACACAGACAAGTCAATTTCATAGTACTGTCCACTCTTACACTATAATTCAGCTTCATAACTAATTTTGCGCATGCACTATGTACATTGCTTATCACCTTCACTGTAGAAGGAATCCACACCGAAGACATTATTTTTTTCTTAATAAATAAAATGCACTGAAATCCCCTTGTAGTTTCTTCAGCAACTCTATGGTAATTAGCGTCTCACACAAGCCACATAATGCATTTCGCATTCAAATAGAGAAAAGGCTCAATCTATCTTGCAATAATTACTGGGTACTGGAGATAGTGAATAGCAGTTTGGAGGGGATTGCTGTCTATTTCAACTGAAATCTTACAAAACAGTAACATCCTATTAAATGGATTCATTAGGTCAAGACAGCTGCCTAAACATGTTTGGAAGGTTTATACTAAGATTGCAACAAATATGATTTGTTTTAGGGACTTTGAAATCTAGTCCAAACACTAATCACCCTCTGGAAGGGAGGAAATGTTTCATGCTGACAGTCTGTGACTAGAACAAAAGTGGACTAATCTGCTCCTGTGATTAAATGAACTCCATTTGTATGCCAGAAACACTCTCTAGAAACACCCTCTAGAAATTCTATGAAAACAGAGTTGTTTTGAGGTTTAGCATCCCTTCAATAAGGTACAAATAGCAGGCTGCATGACTCCAAAGTGAAGAACGGCTCTTAAGCCGAATCATTTCACTTCAACAGAGTCTCCCGGTGCCACATCTAGTTAGCCTTGCCTTCAGGTCACCACGCGTACCCCGGAAATCAATAAAGTCCTCCGATAATTAAATCAGCCGCGCTCTAAGCACATTCGCACATTAAACATTCATTCATTAACAGAACTCTCAAGCTGGCCTTAATAAACCTCTCGCTGTGCCTGTGGCCTGGAGCGCCTCTCTGGATAATCAACGCCTCTTTAAGAGCTTATATCCCAGTCTCGGTTTCCACAGAAACATATCTGACTAGAGTCACTCGGCAGATCACGCGCCAACACCACCCTAACAGGCTGTCAAGAGGCCCCAGAATACAATCAATAACTTACTTCAGATAATTTCAACGATTTACACTCAAATCCATCCATAACGTCTCAGTCATCCTTCATATACACAAGCTAACAAACAGAAACACTCTTGAGTGATCACATAACATCCACTCAACCCAGGGATGGCGAAGGTACTTGCTGGGACATAAGTGCCCTCATTCTCACCTCCATAGGCATTGGGTGCGTCACCAGCTCCCTGGTTCTGGGAGATTCACCTTTTAAGACGTTTGTTTTCAGGAGCTCTAATGCCACTCACCAAGGCACACCTGGGTGTTGCAGGTCTTACTCTGCCGTTTCATCCCGGGGCAGGGCGGGAAGCGGCAGGTGCGGGTTCGAGACTGCTCCCCGCCCCCGCAGCTCACCGAGCACGCGGTCCAGGGCGACCAGTCGAACCAGGGCCCAGAGTCTGGAGGGCAGACACACAGAGAGACATGGAGCTGAGGCTTTCGTTTCACAGCGATCATCTCAGCCTCATTACAGGGCTGTGTAAAAATGTCAGCGAGGTTCAGCGGCCCTCTGTACCTGCGCATTGCTGGGTGTTACAGTCCTTCTGTTGCTCAGCTGTTCCAGCGCAGCCCCTCCCACCGCTCTGGGGGGCGGGGTTATCACATTGACGCAACCGCAGCGTAACTCCACCCCCACAAGGGGCTGAGCATTCTGACCATGCCCCCCACTGGCTCCATCCCCCATCTACATGGCAACCAGGAACCGATTGACACTGCAGGACACCTTCTTCGCAGGTGCTGAGAAAAGGAGACAGTGTTAAGAAGTAGAACTAGGCTGCAGGAAGCAGTAAAGTAACTTTTTTACTGACCTATGATAAAACCACAAGATTAATCTCTTTTACATAGTCGGAAAGTTACTTCCAGAATAAAAATAGCCCATGTAACATGCATTTCAAAATATTTTTACACAGCACTGTCTTTCAATTAAATACTTTATATTTCTCATATCATAATATGACATATCCTATAAATGTATTAAAATTAATGAAATTAAAACTAAATATAAATTAAAATTAATAACTTGTGGAAATTACATCCAGTGTGGCGATTTTGCCCGCAGCCCAAAGCCTGTCCATATTAATTAGATATGCAGTATTTGTACAGTGTACAATATTTTGCCTAAATGTAAATTTAAATGACATATGCATGGGAAGTACCAGTTGTTACAAGCACCGATGATGATCTCCCCTGGTTCTGCATATTGCCACTCTGAGAGGCCAGGCCAGGCCCATGAGGAATTACCCGAGTCCACCCCCACTGTATGCAGAGAGAGGGAGCAAAAGGAGAGAAGCAGGGATGACACCATGACAACGACTAATCAAGGTCCAAAAACACATACTAGCGAAAGCGCACATGCTGGTGCAGCCAACATTTACGAACGTGTCAGTGATGAGGTGGCAACAAGCCCAGTGTGTCACTGAATACATTTCTGCTAAAGTGGGTGGATCTGGGCGCTAAGAGACAGGATTATGGATAAACATACAAATGTATATATATAAATGTTGAAATAATATGTATTTATATTTTTTACATTTCCCCCACAACTTTAGAATCAGTAACTATACATGAGTCTCATCTCACAGCAACAACTCACGGGAAATGCAATGCTCCGATACACTTGCATGACTATTTTCCACACTACACATACTACAGTGCACCAGGAGAACAAACAGTGAATGGAGGATAGACACATCTCCCAGATGTTATCTGAGTGACTCACAGGAGCCCAAGCGATTTGCGGTATGGGAAGAACAGTGTGACAAGCAAAACCTGGCGGACAAAACCCACTGTACCCCAGTGGAACTAAGCCAGTTGTGTTCCAGCACTACAGATGGCCAGATTCAAACTTAGGTCTGAGCTGTAGGGCTCAGCTGTACGCAGAGCAAGCACCTTTATCTAACTGAGCCACTAGCTCAGCCCATTTAAGTGTTCTTAAAACACAGTCAACATTAATAATATGTATCATCATTATACCTGTTAAATATCAGATGACGCAAATCTTCCTATGAACTTTCCGATAGAACGTCTGCTGACATTAAAAACTACCCAATTTAACAAAGTGAGTCATGTGAAACATTGCAAGTGATTAGTGATGAGATGCGTGGGATTTAACCCAACATTTACATTTATTTATTTTTTATTATTTATTAGCTGATTCCCCTCTACAGATGGAGTTAGCTTAATTTTTATATTCATTTTTTTGATAAGGCATTTCAGGTTAAGCACCTCGTTCAGTAGTACAACAGTATCGCTCAACCGCGGTATTCAACTTACAACCTTCACGCTACAAGCCAGCTCCTTCACTCTTGCACCACATTAATGACTGAATAATAATAATAATTAAGTGTTCTCATGTATCTGTTCTAGCCACAACCACATGGTGTTATGCAATAAGAGAATTAGGTTCAGGATGCAATTAGTGGCAAAGCACCTCTGCCAGTGAATTATGTCAAAGCTACTGGAGAGTTATTAAGATAACTTGATGTAACTTGCATTGTATGAGTGGAAGTAACTCAACCCATGGGCTGTATTCAATGACGAAACATTGATTTTGGCATAACATTTAGTTGTTATGGACCCCCAAAGATGAACCCATGCATTTACCTGATCATCATACTACACTACAACAGTACTTTTGTTATACTCTCCCAAAGCCTCTAAATATAATTATCCAACTCCAACTGTTTCACTTTGGGCTGATGGCCTCATGTTCTCTCTCCCATTCCCATTCATTTGTATGTGTCTATGTGTTTTTATTGAACTCCTATCAAGAAACTTCCATTCTATTTGGAACTCATCTGTAGTTAAAATGAAAAGAAACTGTCAATCTCTGCCACTGATTGGCAGAGATTGACAGTGGCATAGTTGCTGGCAGAGATCTCCAGTGCAAGTGAATCAGTGAATCATTAACTGTGAGCCCAAATGTCAGCATGTCAGTGAGTCAGTGACAGTGAGCCTAGGTTTCAGGGAGTCAGTGACTCAGTGGCAGAGTGTCAGTGTGTCAGTGAGGCAGTAGTTGTGTAGTCAGCTCAGGTGTCAGTGTCAGTGAGACACCAACTCTAATGCCCCAGTGTAGTGCGTCAGTGTTCAGTATGGCAGGGGTTATGAGCCTAAGTGTCAGGGATTCAGTGGCAGTGGGCCCTGGCATCAGTGATTCAGTGAGTCAGTGGTTGTGAGCCCAGGTGTCAGGGATTCAGTGAGTCAGTAGCTGTGAGCCCAAGTGTCAGTGATTTAGTGAGTCAGTGCCTGTGAGCCCAGGTGTCAGTGATTCAGTGAGTCAGTGGCTGTGAGCCCAAGTGTCAGTGATTCAGTGAGTCAGTGGCTGTGAGCCCAGGCATCAGTGATTCAGTGAGTCAGTGGCTGTGAGCCCAGGCGTCAGTGATTCAGTGAGTCAGTGGCTGTGAGCCCAAGTGTCAGTGATTTAGTGAGTCAGTGCCTGTGAGCCCAGGTGTCAGTGATTCAGTGAGTCAGTGGCTGTGAGCCCAGGCGTCTGTGATTCAGTGAGTCAGTGGTTGTGAGCCAAGGTGTCAGTGATTCAGTGAGTCAGTGGCTGTGAGCCCAGGTGTCAGTGTGCTCTCACCTGCAGTGCTGTTGTGGAATTTGCAGCGACACTCCTCACGCTGCACGCACTGCCCATCCTGTAGAACCAGGTCACCCGGGCAACCACAGGAAGGACGACACTCAGGCGTGTCAATGCACACTGTGTCACCGTGGAGATCGGAGCACGATCGCGGGCAGGGCTTCCCACAAGGCCACTCCTCCTGACCTCCGCCACAGTCTGTGGAGAGAGGGAGAACATGGGACTGAGAGACAAATTCACACTGAGCAGAGGGAAGGCCCAGAGTGATGCAGCTGCAGAACAGCAGTGGCGATGCTGTCAAGCACTTTTCATGGCAGGGAGACGGCAATGCAGACAGACAGAGGGACCGAGGGAGACACTGACCTGAGCAGACAGTGACGTTGTCATGGCAACTGCGACTCTGGTGTCTCTCGCCAATGCAGGGCAGACCGCCGAACCTGGCAGGAGGGCTGTTGCATTCCCTGGTCCTCACTGAAACCCCCTCACACGCATCACATTCCGACCAAGGGCTCCAGGAACCCCACGAGCCATGGACTGAAAGACAGAGACATAAACAGGGGAAGATTGAAGAGAGAAGAGGCAGGAAAACAGAGTGAAAAGATGCCTCACAAAATAAAAAAACCTGATACAACTGCATTACGGTGACTGTGTATCTGCGATTCATATTATATTCTCAACAAATCTGACTACATTATGTGGTTGATTAGTAAATATGCAGGTGGATCTAAAACTGGCACATGTCAAGACCATGAATTGATGTAATGTAAGTTATTTAGTTTACCTTAGTGTATGTAGACCCCCACTAAGACAGAAAATGCATATAATAATGGATATAACAATAACAATAATGTAGAATTGCGTCTGTGGTTAGCATGGTCTTAAAGAAAGGATGAGCATAGAGCCTGCAGAATTTGTCCTCATTATAAGTTGAGAATGTGAAGCTTGAAAAACTTCTCTCAAATGTTTGGAACTGCAAACCACAGATGTATGTACCTGGACAGAAGGTGACGGTGGGACAGGGCTGCCTCTGGATCTGTACCCCTAATCCCCCGTGCACCTCCTGCACCCCGGGGCAGGCCGCTCCGCTCCCCTTTGGCTCGGGACACCCACAGCTGCGGTAACGGGACACCCACTCTGCCCCGCACGTGCGAGAGCATGGAGTCCAGCCGGACCACTCACACCAGCCTCCATCCACTGAGAGAGAGGAGGGAGGGGGAGAGAGTGAGAGAGAGAGAGAAAAAGGATGTGGGAGAATGGGAGCAAGGGAGAGTGTAAGAGAGAGAGAGGGAGGGGGAGAGAGAAAGAGTGAAAAGGGAAGGGGAAATGAGGGAGAGTGCGAGAGAGAGAGAGAGAGAGAGAAGGAGAGAGAACAGGGGGAAAAAGGGGAGGGGGAGAGGGAGAGAGAGGTGAAGGGGGAGAGGAGAATGTAAGAAAGAGACAGAATGGAGGAGAATGAGAGGGAGGTAGTGTGTGAAAGATACAAGAGTGATGGAGAGACAGAGAGGGGTTGAGGGAGAAAGAGAGACAGGGAGGGAAGAGGGAGGGGTTGGAAGAGAAACAGGAGCTATAGAGCATTATTGAGCATGCTCGGCATGTACATATCCATGTGCGTTTGTGTACATATGTAGGCACACGTGTGCCTTTGTGCCAGTTCTAAACTATGTTTACTGTATGTCTACCATGTCAGTGCTTGGATAGGTGCCTGTGTATTTGTGTGAAACACAGCAACAGAGCAGGAGAGTGTATACATCAGTTACTGCGAACATGTGGCCAGTGTTGGGCAAGCGTATCTCAGTCCGCCTGCTACTGCGAGCTGCTCACATCCTCACCTGGGCAGGTGTTACTGCTACAGACGAGTCCTCCACCCTCACAGGTGCTGAAACACAGCAGATGCAGCAGTGGGGTCACGCGGGAGGAGTGAGATGGGCACACCCCTCCCATCAGTTCAAAAAAGCACCCACATTCCCCACACACCCCTTTCCTGCACACAACCTGCTTCATGCAGCCACTTCCTGTATCAGACTCTCAGAAAGTGTCCGTTTCCTGAGTTTGTCGATATGGTTACCTGCCTGCTAGTCTGGCTGCCTATGACACATTAAAGAGCATATGGGCCATGGAGCCTGGCTCAGGACACCCCCCCCAATACCAGCTGTAAATGAGATAGCATTTAGCAGCAGACATAGCAGCAGAGAGCGGCGCGCCCTCCCCCATGCCCTCACCAGTTGTTGCAGCCATCAGGGGCGGGGACGGTTTCCCCGGGTAGTAGGCGCTGGCCGGTGCTCAGGTCCAGGCAGGGGCAGTCGTTCCTGTCCACACAGGACGTCCCGTTGTCGCTCAGCACTTTCCCCTCGGTGCAGTAGCAGCCCGGCTCACAGCGCCACTCGCAGTGCTGGAAGGTGGGGCCGGATCAAGGTGGAGAGAGAGATGCCTTTTCACCCAGTTGAGGCATTTGTCATGGAGATCATGCTAAATATGCATGCTGATAAACCATTTGAACCATTTGAGAGGCTATACCCATTGCAGTTTATCACCGTGAGAGTGAATGTGTGATTGACAGTTTGGGCAGATTAAGGCCGTCATGCAAGAAGTAGCATCATTAGAAACAGCAAGTGCAACAGCTTGATATCAGACTATAAGGTACAGAGATCACGACATGATACCTACAGTACATTCTGTGGAGTTCATTCAGTGATGCTTGATGTCTGCCATATATGACATGGAGATCATTCAGCTTGATATTTGCAGCATCTGGTTACGCCAATCAGTCAGAGACAGAGTGAGTCAACATGTCACACAGTGGTGAGGGGAAACTCACAGCCAGGTCATCACAGGAGCGGGGACATGAGGGGCCGCAGCTGCTGTAAGCCGTTCCCGGAACCTCAGAGCAGGGTGCAACTGGCAACACAGTCACACAAAGGCACAAAGGTGTGAGTGACAGAGCTCTGCAGTAACGCACACATACACAGACACACACACACACACACACACACACACACACAGACACACACACACACACACACACACACACACACAGACACAGACACACACACACACACACACACACACACACACACACACAGACACACAGCTCACCTGCCTAATGCCTAAAGAATTAAAACAGGTGTATGGCTAGAGAGAGAGGGGTTTGAATTTGAGCAGTTAGTTTACTGTGGCTCCGACACAGTTGTTTTTTTCTCGGATTTTCTCCTTTCAGTGTTTCACGTGCTGCACTGGCCACACACACACACACGCAAAGGGAAATTAAGATAAACACTGGACATAGAGATACAAATATCCACATATATCTAGCTAAAGAACATGGTACTGTAGACAAAATAATGAAGTATTTTTCCTTTCACAGAGCCTAGGCAACAGTACAGTCCAAACTGTTCCTTGTATAAGAGTTAATATAATGGCTATATACAGGGAACTGGACTTGTTTCAGAAAATTGCTTGTCTCTGATTCAGTACCTGGGCAGTGGTTAGTGTTGCATGAAATAACCTCTGTGCTCAGGCCTTCGCAGTAGTCCCCCTCCCCGACTGGCGTTGGACTATCACACTCCCGTCTGCGGCTCTGCACCCCCCCGCCACACGACTTGGTGCAGTCCGTCCAGGTAGTCCACTCACCCCAACCACCATTCCCTGCAAACATCAAACGTTGTCCGCTCACACTCAGTTCAATGCAGAGGGTTTCATATGTAATGAAAGGGCTTATAACTGAAGGGCTGGCAGGATCATTTTGTGGTGTAGCCCTCTGGCTTCCAGTTGGACAGCGGAAATATTCCCGTCACTCACTGTCGCAGGAAGCCGGCACGCAGAGCTGGTCCTGGCGGTCAGGCCCGAGGCAGGGCAGGCCGCTCCCTGACCGCTCGGGGCTGGAGCAGAACCGGTAGCGAGACTGCAGGCCCGGCCCACAGGTCACAGAGCACTCGCTCCAGGGCGTCCAGGCTGACCACTGACCGTCCACTGTGCGAACAGACACCGACGGACAAGTCAGCGGAAAAGAGAGGGACGGGATCTCGACAGTGAGGAAGACTTCACTACACCAGCACGGGGGGAAGAACAGTGCGAGCAAACTCACCGTTACAGCTGACATCAGTGCAGTTCACCAGCCTCCCAGATTCACAGGTGCTGTTGGGAAGGTTACCAGCCTATGAGCATCACACAAGACTAACAAAGAAGTACAACTTCTAACATGGAAGTACAACACTAACGCACAACAAAACCTATATAAAGTGACACAATTCTCATCAAGTCTGCAGCAGTAGAAAGGAATTACAGAATAGACAGCTGAGAAAGCTGCTATATTGGTGAGAACAGGCTAAAGCTCAGGAAGTTGTTCTGAAGCCATTACCAGTTGTTGCAGTCCCTGGTGACAGTATCTCCCGGTTCATGCAGCTCCCCATCCACACCACAGCGACAGCGAGACTCAGAGACACAGTGCCCATCCTGCAGGGTTCAAAACACAATGCTGTTTGTTTACACACATGCACGGGACTAAAGTATGCCCACAATACACAGGCACGCACACATACACTGAATTAAATAAAACTGCCTAGAGAATGCCGACAGCCAAGACCCAGATAAACAGCAGAGAAGCAAAGAGCAAACCTGAAGCACTAGGCCTTGTGGGCAATGACAGCCAGGGGAACAGCTTGTGTTGGTCAAGTCCATACTGAGGTCAGAACAGGTCAGTGGCCCCATAACGCACTCGGACCACTGCTGCTCACCGGGACAGGTCAGTTCATTACCTGAGAGACAGTGAGAGAGAGAGAGAGAGAGGCAGAGAGAGATAGGAGCGAGAGAAACATCAACTTTTAAGACACCTTTATTTAAAACGATAAGACAGAGGAAGACAGAGCAGCAGGGACACAGTTTAGAACTGAAGAACTAAAACAATTCATGAGAGGAGAAATCACACCTGCTGCAGGACCATCTGTGTTGATGATGGAAAGTATAAACGGGCTTCAGCCCAGAAAAACATCACGCTGCTTCAAAATGGAGGGAAAAATTCCCTGCAGCCTCGGCCCACCCCGGCAGCAGACCTACCACACGGGTGCAGGTTACAGGCACTGAACTGCTGCGCTGTTCCGTGAATTCTGTGCACCCCGCGAGTCCTGTTCCGGTACCCCCCGCCGCAGGACACAGAGCACTCCGACCACGAGCTCCACGGCTCCCTCACACCTGCAGCACGCACACACACACACACATACGCACACACACATACGCATCATCAGCATCATTACCCACACACTCACGCATCTGTCCAACTTCAGCCTGTTTTAGGCAGACCACAGTCAACATTTAGCGGCTCATTATTTTGCTGTTGAATATTATTTGAGAATTGGCACATCAAATAAGAGCTAGTGTTCCACACACAATGAAATTGTCACTATGTAAAATTATACACCATTTTCATTAGAACTAAATGCCTTTTCTGTTGACTTTACAGCCAGCGAGTCACCAGTCGTGTATACGAAAAATAAAAGCAAGCATTTCCCATGGGATTTTTTCTCTTCACCGATAACATTAAAAGGTAGAGTGTCAGGTACTCTGAAATGTAATGTGTTTCTCTATTTTAATATGATGTCAAAACCCCTTGGCCCCCCATCTCCCCTCCTCACCATGACAGGGTTCCAGGCTGCAGGAGTCGATCTCCACTCTGTTCCCCTCACAACCATGCCCGCCGAAAGCCGGTTTAGGATTGGTCGCTGAGCGGTACCGCCTCCTCACACCCACGTCGCAGGTCCGACTGCACGCGCTCCACGCCGTCCAGCCGCTCCAGCCGCAGTCCACTGGGACAGGAAGACAGCAGGAGAAGAGAAACTGCACATTACACACAGACTCAAAAGTGGTGAGATTTCTATGAGCTCATTTCAATTTTTTTCTAATCACAGCTGATGAAGTGAATCGCAACAATGATATGACTTACAGAATGGAAAGCCAGACAACTAAACAACAAAAAGAGATGAGGCTCAGCGTTTTCATTGGTGAATTATCTGCTAAAAGAGCTAAACCTCCTAAAAAAATGAAATCATTTCCATACAAAAACACTCTTACTGTAACATTCACAATTTTTCTGTGAATACATGTCATGCTTCTTGCTGTCTTCGGAAGATCAGTTAGATGTGTTTTTAAAGAAATGAGAACTTAACCTTAACTCTCAGGCTGGGAGGAAAATTCTATCTCCTTCTAGGTTCCCATGGTAACTTTGAAAGTTTAGAAAACTGATTCACAGCCAAACACAAAATGCTGACACACTGATTACACTTAACAATGTCACGTAACAGATGCATTTATCTTATAGCTCTTGTAATTTGGGGGAGGCATTAAAAATACATCACATGGAAAAAAAAACAAAATGGAAAAAATACAGAGAGAAGCAGAAGCTTTAATATTTAAAGTACAGAGAGTCAGCAGTACAGTACAGAGAAGGTTAGCAGCTGATCTTGCAGGCTGTGAGGTCCCCTCACTCACCAGGGCAAGGCGCTGTTCCACACTCCATCTCTCCATTGCTACATGTGCTGTAAAGGAACAAGGACAGAGCTGTAAGGGTCACACAAATGTCATTCAAGTACATTCCTCAGTGAGACCTCCACTGAACACCCCATATACTAAGCTTCTGTATAATACTTATGCGAATCAGTGCGTGGTCTCTTCAAAAACAGGTCTGCTAAGCTGCATTTTGTTTGTGGGTAAAAGGCTTTCTGTACAGAAAAAAATCCTAGGTGCACATCTGCACTGATAAAATACCAGTTGTTGCAGGCATCCAGGGTCACATTGTCCCCTGGGGGGTGGAGCACTCCCTGGTGATAGCAAGGGCACTCAGACAGGGGCACGCAGGAATTGTTGAGGAGGTAAAGACCCAAGGAGCAGTAGCAGCCGTCGTAGCAGGCCGTGGCACACTCCACCGTGGGCGTCATGTCCAGACACACCCGCGGACACGCCCCTCCGTGTGCCTGGCACTGGTCAGCACTCATGTAGGTCATGCCCTCAGGACAAACCCCTTAACGATCCACACAGAAACGAGGAGAATTCACTTTAAAGCTATTCTGACATTAGAGCATACAGTATGGAAAGAAACACCACATTTGCCGCATATTTAACCACATAAAAGCATAAACTCCTAGCACAGAAACCAACCTGTGCACGTGCACATCCAGTTCATTGTATTATTATATATTACCTGAGCAAGGGTGGGTGTTGCAGTCCCGCGTCTGGATGTGTGGCCCTTGGCAGGTCCCGCCCCCGTGTTGGGGGGGAGGGGAGCTACAGAGGCGCTGCCTGGTTTGAGCCCCCGAGTCGCACTCCGAGGAGCACTCCGACCACTGGGACCAGGGCGACCAGCCTCCGGGCACTGAGGAGACAGAGGCCAGAGAGGCAGGGACCAAAGAGAACCGAGTCAATCCCAGAATAAGACAAGAAGCCAGCAGCTCATAAGAGAACCAGATGATGTTTATGTATTAAGAATCATCTGTGAGCTTAAGGACACGCACAGTAAACTAGTTTACAGCTGTGATGAAAAGCGTATTTGTATAGTAACACTTCTTGCAAATCCTGTTTGTACATTCAATGTGTTCACTACCCAAAAGTCATTAGATTAGATTAGTGGGAACCCCCACATTAACACTGGGTCAGCACACAGCCCAACAGGAGAATCTGCAGGCTGTGTTTGCTCTGGCTCTGAGGGGGGAGTACCGGGGCAGAGCAGAGTGTTGCAGGGTTCCTGTTCCTCCATCTCCCCCGGACACGAAGCGCCGTCTGTGTGATTACAGCTGCGGAATCTCCTCTTCAGCCCCACCTCGTCCACATGCAGGAAACAGGTCTTGCTGCACTCTGACCAGGCCGTCCACTGGCCCCAGTGTGCCTCCTGCTGCTCTGGCCCTAACAGTGTGTGCGCACACACAAACACACACACACACACACACACACACACACACATGCATCAGACAAAGGGGACAGTGAGGAGGGAATCCAGATTTGAATGTCCTGGAACAGAACCCTGCCATCAAGAAGTCTAGGAATGCATTTGTTCCAGTTCACCTCTAATGGAAACACAGCTGCATAAATAATTTTATTAATAAGATTATAAAAACTTTTTGTGGAAGTGAGCAAGCCAACACATATAAACCAGAGCAAAAGCAGTGAGTAGAGACAGAAATGCCTAATGCATTACTGGATATCATAAATAAACCCCTGTGAAAGCTCTCCATGCAGAAAGTAGGTGACAGTCTACCTGGGGGACAGGGGGTGAAACACTGGCGAGCCTCAGTGGAGTCTCCAGGGCATGGCTGGCTTCTAGTCACATTGGGTGGGACAACAGGAGACCTGGGAGACAACGATCATCACTGTCACATCGCGTGTGTGTGTGTGCGTATGTGTGTGTGTGTGTATTTGACATTCACCCCAGCGTAAAAACACGCACCTGTAACGCTGCTGCAGGCCAACCCCACAGGTACTGTCACACGGAGTCCACGACGACCAGGCTGACCAATCACAGGGAACGATGCAGGAGGAGTCGTCACAAGAGACGCGCCCATCTTGGCACACGCTGGAGATGGGCACACAGACAGTGAAGATGATTGCACATGTGGTTGCCTAATAACAGCAGTTAGCCTGAACAAGCACGGAGCACTGGGCCAAACTGGTTAAATTACCATTTGCTGCAGTTCCCCTTGCTGACTTCCTCTCCAGGCTGAAGCACCCCACCATCCCACAGACAGACACACTGACTGGCATTGACACAGCGTCCCTCCTGCAAGAACCGACCGGCTGGACAGCGGCACCCTGTCACAGAGGACAAGAGACCGAGAGCTTCGACACCACCAAGTTACACACCACATTCACCCTTACACTCACAAAAGACTTGAGAAGAGGAACAAGCTCATACATACACACATACACACAAGTATACACACACACACACGTACACACTGACACTGACACAAATATTCACATAGCCATAAACACACACACACACACACACACACATTGTGTTGCTCTGCCTCTGCGTGTCATACCTGTTACGCAGTATGAGGTGCAGTTCCTCTGAGAGGAGATGTCGAGACAGGTCAGGGGGCACGCTTCCACTCTGCCAGCCAGGCAGTCTGACTCTCTCACCAGCACCATTCCATTACTGCAGCCTGGATCACAACACACGGTTACATTCAGCACAGCATTCATCACAACCAACATCAGAGCCCGTTTCAGGACAAACATCAACTATGTGATACATGTATTTTTTCATGCTTTTCTTCCCCTGTATGCAACAACAGCTTCTGAAGCAGGGGCAGCACTGAGGTGGAACAAATACAATCCAAATACACTCACAGCCAACTGTTCCCACTACACGTTACACAGTTCAGCACAACGGAGTGGGCAGTTGTTGGAGAAGAGGCGCTACTCTGCTGATGTCATCCATGCAACTGGCAGGCACCTGGCAAAGGTCCTGGATGACCTACCCTCCCCTATCCCCAGAGAAATGAAGGCAGTTTGGTCCAGCACTGTTGGATCCTGCCATTGTCACCAAATGGCACTGCTGGTTTAGCGGTAGAACTACAACTGTGCTCAAAGTGAGTGCCTTGCTGACTGAGACACTGAATTCTACCCAATTTCACACATACATTCTTAATGATACAATGCGCATGTTTGAAATCAAAGTACAAGGTATTAGGTCAAAATAAAGACCGAATCATTGCCAAGAACGGAAATGTACAGTGAAAGACAGCAGGAAGAAGCAGATGGAATAAGGAGCTCTACTGATTGAGGAGCTTGTAGCTGAGCTCTCACCCGTGTGTGAATCAGTGTTGGGCCCGCAGGGCTGGGTGTTGCAGCCCTGGGTCTGCAGGGTCATGCCCTCGCAGTCGCGCCCGCCGTTCTTGGGTGGGGGGTTGGAGCAGGTCCTGTTCCTCGTCCGCACCCCTCCGCTACAGAGGGCGTCACACTGGGACCATTCCGCCCACTCCGACCACTGCCCGTCGACTGAGAGCGGGGGGAGAGAGGGGAGCAGGCAGGGAGAGAAAGGAGAAGTGGGGGCAAGTTAAAGCTTTCTAGAGTCCACTCGACCATGTCACAGCTGAGCCTGGCAATCGAGTAACGTTAAAACTCCAGCCAATGTTTACAAAAGTTAAAGGTACTGCTGCAACTACTCCCAGCATCCCCTTCTCCTAGTTTCCAATCCCATGGGCACACTTTCTCATGGCTGGTATTGTGGATTTGCTTTTTAAATGGCACAGACAGCAAACCATGTTTGGTCGTTCTTCAGACTGTCTATGAAAATAAACTCTCTTTGATTTTAAAAACATACACAAGTCTTTTATTCTACCAGGCACATCTCCACTTTGTGGTTTTGTTTTGTTCATGACGGATCCTTAATTTGTAGAAATCCAAACGATGCTAAGCAAATTCATTTCTTCAAATCCGCGAATGTTCTTTAGACTTTGTACGGAAGCCCGCCCGGTGCGGCGACTGAGCGCATACTGACCAGCGCAGGCCCGGGTGAAGCAGGCGCGGCTGTCGAAGAGCGCCCCCCCGCAGTCCCCGCCAGGCTGCGCCTCCCTCAGGACGTCCCGCTGGCGGAACAGAGACCCCAGACCACAGGTCACACTGCACTGGCTCCACTCGGTCCAGGGGGACAGGATACAGTCCACTGAAGGGAGGGACCAAGAGCAAGTCAAACAACTAGCATCACGCAAGCACGTGAGCAGAGATGTAATGAGCAGGGCGGGCAGGTAGCGTACGTGCACGCCAAATACCGTATTTAAGACAACTGCATATTACATCACTAATCCGCCTGCTCTTGGTGTCATTCTATACAAACTATATAATCCAATGGGTTTTATGTAGGCATGACCAGTTCTGCTATGCAGGGATTTTCAGTGGCCTGTGATTCTTGGCTGTCATACCACAGCCCTTCTCATCGGAGCCGTCCACACAGTCCCTCTGCAGGTCGCACTTCTTGTCCAGGTGCACACACTCCCCGCTGCCACATTGGAACTGCTTTGCAGAGCAGGGGCCGGGCACTAGGGGGCGCTCTGATGGCACTGCGGTCACTGGTGAGGGAGACGGGCTGCCTACAGGAGCAGTACAGGAGCACATGATGTCAGAAGATTACATGCTATTATGAGGGCCATGGGAAATAACACAGAGCCAACATCCAGGCCAGTTTTCTCACAAAAACAGCCAACTGGTGGAAAAGTTACGAACAAATACGCTACTCCTCCTTATGAATTTCGAGTATCACATGTTTGCTGGTGCTAAGTTCGCTGGGCTATGGTACTGTATCTTTGCTGTACACTATGTGATGAAACATTTACCACACTGATCTTCATCAGACCCGTCTGGGCAGTCTTCCTGTCCATCACACACAAACATGGTGTCCACACAGCCGAAGGCCCGACATGCAAACTGGCCCTCCACACACAGGACTCTGGGAAGGCCTCCATCCGGTGGTGTTGGGGTCACACTACTGAACTCTGCAGTTCAAAGGTCAGCAGTTACAAAAGAGAAAATGAGACAACAAAGACCGCAGCCCCGTGGTTCACAGATAGAAACAGCCTTTGAATCAGAGGACATTTGAGATTTAAAAACTGCGGCTGGCAGGGAGACTGCATGAGGATGAGACATACCAGTCCAGGGGACGGGGGAGGCGGTGTGAAGGCCAGGGTGCCCATGATCGGGGGTGAGAGGTTGCACCCCGGGTCCACCAGTGACGGGGGTGCCAGCCATGGGGGTGGTGACCTGATGAATGCCCGGTTCCCCTGTCCCATGTGAAGCACCCGTGCCCAGCCCTGGGGCGCCTGTGGCAGGCGGCGTCTGGGTGGCCAGTCCCGGCCGGCCGTGCTGCGGCTCTGTGGTGTGGAGCCCTGGAAGCCCCGTCACAGAAGACGCACTGGTTGTGGATGGGCCCATAAAGCCTGGGCTTCCCGTGGGACCGGTGTGGTCTTTGATCCCTGGGAGCCGCGAGGTAGTACCTGCGCATGTGTGCATGTGGAATGAGGCGGAGAGCACAAAGAGAGAAGGCAAGATCATCATGAATAACTGTCTTCTTTTAGCCATCTTCTTTTAAATCCTCCTTAAAGAGATCAACTACCACACCAGTCTTGGTTTTAGCTGATTGCTAGAGTGTGTTTTGTATGAATGTGTGGTTGGTGGTTGGCTATCTGAGAGTTGAGGGAGCATAACGGTTAAGAGTTTCTTCCTCTGACTCCACCTAATGACCTGCCCTGGGAGTGGTAATGGCTGAGTTGCTAGGCCCGTTTGATTAGCAAGTGGAGTTCACACTATGAAGCCAGGCAGAGCATGGCTGTCTGGTATATTGGCTGTCTCAGTACTGCACATGTTATGAGCCCGAGTTGATTTTAGTAAACATGTATGTGCTCTGTAGTGATGCTTTTGCACCTGACCCTGTCTTGCACGTCAACCTCTGGGTCACTCACCGCAGCTCAGCTCATCAGAATGGTCGTCACAGTCCAGCTGGCCGTCACACAGGGCAGAGATGGGGACACAGCCTCCACCGTGACACGCAAAGTGTCCTTTCTCACACAGTCTGCCTGGGTGTGCTGTAGTCAATTTTGTGCTGCTTGGGGTAACCAACTCATCTGGACAGAAAGAGAGGGAAAGAGTGAGACAGAGTCTCAGTGCTGTAGTAAGAACTGGCCAATGTGTGTGATTGATCAATGCAAATGCAAGTACAAAACATACAGAAATAGGCTAAATCAGATAGGAAGGAAAGATGACAATAACAATGACAACACGTTACATAATAAGAGACTTGAATAGATCACGTGGGCCCAAAGGGTGGGCAGGCTTACCGCCTCTACAGCCCAGGATCTCCACACGGAGGTAAAAGGTGTGGCGGAACTCCACGGGGATGATCCGGAGGTAGCGTGCTCGCACCAGCCTGTCCAGCCACCATGTGACCGGAGTCCTGCCCACCATGCGCACGTCAAACACCTGCACCACAACAAAACATACAGGATACGTGTTAATACCATGGCCACAACACACAGAAATGACTCTAGCCGTGCCACTAAAACAAAGCCAGGCTACGTGTAACCTTTTCCATCCAAGCAGATACGTGGCTGTGATTCTTGTATGCTGTACCTTAACTGGGGCCCCTCTCTCTGAGCTCTCGGTGTAGTCTGTGAATTGGGTCTCCACCAGGCTGAAGGCCAGGCGATATTTGGTGAGGTAGCCAGACATGTGCTCGCTGCCCTGCGTGACCACCCCCGACACCCAGGTGGGCTCGAGGAGGTCCACCTGGAAGTAGGGCCGGGGGTCGTCCGGCAGCGGGCTCCACCCTGGCTCCATGACCAGCCTGAGAGGAGAGAGCGCACGGACACAGTGAGTGGAGGAAGAGCGCGACCACACAGTCTCACAGAGACGGAAGAGCCCAGCAGCACAGTCACACAGAGACAGAAGATCCTGAACATGCAGTTATGCAGGGAGGCAGGGCTTGACATCACTGACTCTCAGAGCCTGACCTGCCAATTTAAAAAACCCTCTCAGAATGTGAGCGAACCTACAAGGCCTACGATGACTTGCATATTTGACAGCAGCTCGGTCAAATGTGAGATCTACTGTGCAAACAGAAACGTGAGAAACCAGAAATGTGTGTTTGACTGCATCTGCCATTTTGTTGGCTTTGGACATGCCTGGACCTCTCGCCCCACAGGTTGAACACTCACACGTTGGGTACGATGTTGAGGCGGCCGGCGTCGGCGGGGTTGTTCTCGCGGTGCGTGGAGGAGCTCAGCTGGCCGTAGCGGATGCGGCCGTCCTCCAGGCCGAGGGGGGAGGAGCAGATGCCTGTGGAAGACAGAGGGACCATGACATGCGCTGCCTCACATGTGACCAGGAACAAATCCATTGAACTGCATGTACAAGAGAGAACTTGTCATTACAATAAAGACAAGAGTAAAACTGCTCTACTTAAATGCATAATACTTCTGTAAACTTTCACACAAGGGAAAAAGTAGTACCTTGTGTAACACCATCTCGTGCATTATGAGTAAAGTTTAATTACGCCTAATGTTAACCTGAATGTGCTACATGAGTAAGCACTGTGCTGCAATGAGAAGACTCAGCCCACCCACGGGCATGAGCTATTATCAACAATACCTTTTGATCCAGGGCCTCCTCCTCCCTGACAAAACACAGTGACAAAGAGAGAGAAAGCCGTTAGACGTGGGGATGGAGGTAGAAAGACCTAAGTACTGATGCATTGTGGGTTAAATCCACGATGAGTAGAGAATTTGATCTGGGCAGCTAGCCAGGGTGGGTGTAAAAACGGTACATATCAGGTGGGTGCTTTCCTTTACAACCAACTTACCGGCTCTGCAGTCGTGCCCACCTGAGGCAAGGTGACAGCAGGGGTTCTGAGAGGAGAGGGGGTGGGCGTGACTTCTGTCCCATTAGTGCCATTTCTGTGTGAAAATGATTAAGTGTCCATGGTTAAATGGAAGCAGTTCAGAGACAGATGTGGAACAGCAGAACTGGAAAAGTATCTTGAGTTTTCATTGCGGCATGGTGTAACCCTCTTACCAATGTGCATTACATCATATGTCATGCTGTGAAAAAATGGCAAATTAAATGTAAATGAATTATGCCCTCTAATTGGTGTCAGGTGTCATGATGGTGGATCTGTGAGTGGTGTGGTGTTTAACCTTTCTCCTCCTGGGTGAGGGGTGGTGGTATTTGCACCAGGGAAGCAGCCTCTCTCGTCAGATCCATCAGGACAATGAGCGACTCCGTCACAGCGCAGAGCCGCTTCAATACAGCCCCCTGGTGGCGGGCAGAAGAACTGACCCTTCAGGCACCCGTGAGGGCTCCGTGATGTTGGAGGGGGCTGAGAACCTGTGGAGAACCTGGACTTACTCACTTTTACCACTATACAGTGAACCTGGAGTTACTACATTTCCCCATTAGACAGTCTTTATGTACTTTTTACTTTTCTAAAATGGAAGTCAATATACAAGGGCAACAGTGTGGAGTAATAGTAAGTAGTAGGACTTGTAACACAGAGGTTGCTGGTTTGATTCCCAGGTGGGCCACTGTTGTTAAACCCCTGGGAAAACTACTTAACCCAGATTGCTCCGGTGAATATGTAGCTGTATAAATGGATAACATGTAAAAATTGTAAGCTATATAAGCTGCTTTGGATAAGAGCGTCGGCTAAGCAAACATAATGAATCCATTTCCCTGCAGACAGACGAATGAAACGGGTGGACAAACAGCAGCAACATGGCAGCCCTTACCGCAGTGCAGCTCATCTGAAGCATCACCGCAGTCATTGACCCCGTTGCAAAGGACTCCTTGGGGCCCAGCGGGGACACAGTGTCCATTCCCACAGCGGAACTCCCACTCCCGGCAGGACCTCCCAGGAGTGGCCGAGGGTAGGGGGGGAGAGGGAGTAGACAGCCACCGAGGACCTGAGTGAAAGAGAAAGGGGAAGAGAGACACTGACTGACAACAGCAGGACAGGGACTGAATAACCAGAGAGTCAGCTGATGGTTCATAACCTGAACCTTTGTCAGGGTTTGTCTAAATCCGTATGAAAAGTTTAAGGCTACAATATTATACGAGAAGTATAATATGATGCAATAGATCTTTCACTACATGCAAAAATATACGTAATTTCTCATATTTCTTGTTTCATATTTTGACATATGATTATCACCATACTATAAAAATGTACTACATGGTGTTTAAGTGTACTACGCAATTCTATAATGAATTGGCTAGATACTGCAGAAAACTGCAGAAAACTCAGCAGGAGATTTTTTTGAGAGAGACGGCCCATGTCTCTGACCAAACCGCAAGAAGGTGGGGCATGTACCTTCTCCACAGCCCAGCAGCTCCACCCTCAGGTAGATGCCGTTCCGGAAGTCGTGCGGCAGCACACGCACGTACTGTGCCGATACCATTCGGTCCAAACGGACCTGGGTTGTGCCACTGTCGTCACGGTTACCCTGGAAGACCTGGACAGGGCGGGGGCAACCGAAACAGTATGGAAGAGAGTAAGAAGGAGAGTGTCCAGCAGAGTTACGCATAAGGGCAATGAGCTGCTAACTCATTGCCCTTACTTACCCTTACCCTTAACTGCTCAGTTGGTGCCCTGAGATAAATTAAGCTGTTTTGTTCACTGTGGTCAGGGAAGGAAAGAACATTAAAAGATGGTGTGCGGAGGTGGGTTATACCTTGGCTCGTGGCCTAGCGTCAGTGATCAGTTCCTGATAGGTGTACCACTGTCTCCCATCATTGCTGAACTGCAGGTAGAAACTGGACACAAAGGTGTCAAATACACCTCCACCTTGGGTTATTATACCTGAAAAAGGGAGACAGAGGATAGCTTGAAAAGTCATGACACCACAAGATCTATTCAGCTAATCTGTCAGTGCACATACGGAGACTGAGAACAACCAGTGTTTGGGATAATGTCTATGTAGCTCAATAACACATGTGTTGTGACAAATACCCTCCAGATGCAGGTGATAAGTATATCAATGTAGAGTGATAAATCATAGTAATGGCACTAACTCAGTGTCAGTAATATTGGTGTATTACTGTATCAGTAATGTCGGTTTGTCAGCGTATCAGTAATATCAGCAAATCAATGTATTAGTAATATCAGTCTATCAAGGAATGAGTAATGTAGCAATGTATCAGTAATATTAGTGTATCAGTAATATCAGTGTTTCGGTATCTCACTGCATCAGTAATATTAATGCACCAGCTACAGTATGTCAGTATATCAGTGTATCAGTGTATGAGTAATGTCAAAGCATCAGTGTTTCAGCGCATCAGTAATATCAGTGTATCAGTTATGATACGTCAGTGCAGCAATGTATCAGTAATGTTAGTGTATCAGTGCACTGTCTCTCAGTACCAGTGATGTTTCGGGGCTGCAGCAGGTCTAGCTGGAGATATGGCGGCTGCACGGCGTGGTCACTGTAGTCACTGTAATGGACCTCTGGGGCCCATGGCGGGAGGTCGCGGTATTGCTCCGGCTCCGGGCTCCAGCCCTGCAGGTCTCTGTGGGGGTGCCGGGAGAAGAGCCGCCCCGCCGAGGGGGGGTGACCCAGCTGGTGGGAGGAGGCGCTGAAACTGGAATCTGGGAGAGACTGCACCCCCAGAGGACTCCAACACTCCTCTACAGTGACAGAGAGAGGGATTTCATTTATTAAAATGTGTTTAATATTAACCAGATCCAGACGGACTGGAATCGGTGTAGTACATTTTACTCTGTCAAGCTGCTTCCAAAATGAAAAAATGCCCTATAGGTCAGGTCCTAATAATGTCATATATGTCCTAATAGTGTCCTATAGTAAACTGTCCAAATAGCTCTGCAAGCTGGCGCGTCCTACAAGGTACGACATTTTATGAGGGAGACAAATAAGAAGTGAACAGAAAACAGATGGCTGGTCAAACACACTGTACCAGAGAACATTACACTACTTACAAATCCAAGGAGAGAAACATCCATGTAAACCGTACTTGTGCGTACACTAAGTACACACAGACTGACCTTCAGATGGGAGTGGATAGGTCGGTACAAGGGGTGGGTGCTGTGGAGGTGCGGAGGGAGCAAGGGTGATGGGAAGAGATGCCGGAGTCGTTGTCAGGGAGATGGTGCCATTGCCACCTGACAAAAAAGGAGGCATTTATCACCAAGCTCCAGGTCAGACAGGCATGTACTTGGAAGGGCTCTTCTGCTGTTAAAGAGGCACACGTTCTGTGTTTCAAGGTAACTGTAAATGACAGCATGGATGTTTTGTGGCCTATACTGCAATCCTTTGGATCCTTTGGACTGTTTACAACATATCTACTTAAGTCAATGGTAGAATGGGGCTGTGTGATACTCCAGGGAGTTAAATATGAAGACAGTGTACTAGAAGGGCTGTTTACCTGATGCTTCACAATAGCAACACTTGTCTCCCTCTCCTGGAATTAGAGTCCTTCCCTGAATACACATGGATGGAAATAATGTTTATTGAATCTGTCCTGCTATCCATCCAATTCATTATGATAAACAAGACGAAAAAATAAAAGGAAAAAAGTGGCAAGAATGAGTAGAAAAAAGTGCATAGGTAAATATATCAGATATCATTAGGTTACAGAGACACCCGTGCGGAGACCGCTCCTCCCTTCTGACCTCAGGACATCCAGCGGAGTGTGGACAGTAGGGGGCGCACTGCACAGTGAGGTTGGGCAGACATTGGCACAGCTGGCACTGCCCCAGCTTCCAGCGGTCCCCAACGGCATGGCTGTGGCCCTGGAACTCACACTCATCGCATGGCTCGGTCTGACAGCTGGGAAGCACACACACATGAAAACACACGTGGTCGTGTGATTTATTCCCAGCATGCACTGAAGCATGGGACTTTTTTTTTACCAGGACAATAAGCTCCTCCGTTCTTTTTGCCTCCAGCACAGGAAAAGCAAGGAAGCGTTCAATTGGTGGATTCTGTAACAGCTCTACGGCTGCTAATGCTATATCGTTCAAGTCAATAGAGGGTCGCCCCTCTCATTCTTAACACCTCTGCTCGTAAGGATAAAATATAACTCCACAACTCGCAGCAGTCTTAAACTATGCATCCCAGCTGAGCTATTTCATGTCATTTAAGCTGAGGGTGAGTCATTCTTCTGGCCAGCCCACAGCTTTGAGTCACCAGAGTCCTTTCTGAAAATTCATCATTTTCACAGTCAGAGACACCTGATTTAAAGCCGTGGCCCGGTGAGATCTACAGATATAACCACAGGAGATAAAGTGTGTTGAAGGCAGCATTGCTAGGGAGTAATAGGTAAAGATGATATCATTGCATACAGACACTGGGAGAAGCCACAGAAGGTCAGAGAGGGCAGAGGTTGGATTGCCTCACCGACGGGCCTTGCGGTAAATCCCTCGGCATTGCCGCCCGTTTCCATGTTTACTGGGGTTGTTGGGGCTTCTGAAGGACCATTGGACGCTTTGTACCCCACATGGGCCTAGGCACTCACCCCAAGGTGACCAGGTTGACCACCCACAATGCACTGTGAGACAACATGAATGCACAGCATATAGTAACTACTCACATTATACATGAACTATTCATTTCTCATTTATAATTCACAATACAGTGATAGTAATCACACATCGCAGACACATATTAACCAATAACTATAAATCACACAACAGAAATAGTATGTCTTAACCCCAGTATACTATACCAGGTGAAACACATACTGTTCTTGCACTGAACAAGAACAAAACTACACGTGACATATGAATGCCCAGTTATGCAGTTATGAAGACTGGTACTATATTAGGCACAAAGTGCCATATAATACCGATGCCAGTCACAAGTGCTATAACATAACAGGCAAAAGAGTGAGGTGATGTGTGAATGGACAGTGTTGGGTTTGCCTACCCGAGCACTCAGGGTTGGGCTGGCAGCGTTGGGGTCTGCCTCTCTCACAGACGCAGATCTCACATCCGGCCTTCACCTGCTGCCCTGGCCAGTAGCGTACCCCCGAGACCTCACACACACACTCCTCCGGCAGCACACACTGCTGGGCGTGGCTCATCACCTGCCCCTCGGGGCACCAGCACCCTGCGGGTCACATGACGTCCAGAGGAGAGAAGTGAGAATACACAAAAAACACACATGATAACCAACTGAAAACAGATGAGTTGTACTACAGACACTTTGCTGTTCATACTCTACTTTTTAAAAGCAGTAACAGAGAAAAAGCACATTCCAGACTGCAATTCGCCTTTTTCACCTGCATCGCCATATTGATTTCAAAACGAGGCTTGGGTGGATGAATCTAGTTAAGCCAGCTAGTGGACACTCGACACTACAGATCTACTTTCTACTCAGTTTTTTAGCATTATCAGAGCATTTAAGGTAGGGCTTAGCTACCTACATAGTTTCATTCATATTTCAACCGTGTTTAGCAATTTTAATAAAGCTAGCTAGCTAGCTACCCAGCTGATGACTGTCATCTGAGATGACTGTCAGATGCGAGAACGAGGTAGCTAGCAAATAGCTAGATAACAGTATCGAAACACGATTAACCTATGAATGGATGACATTTCAATACTAATTAACATCTCACTAACACATACAGGCTACACAAACTGTTAGCTAGCTGGTGGACACTTAATTAGCTAATATTTAATCCGTGTTTAGGGAGCTAAGAGAGCTAGCTAGACAACGTCACCCAGATGACTGTGAAATGCGAGATCGAGGTAACGTTAGCTAGCTAGATAACAGTAGCAACACACGATTTTCATGTGAATGGGCAACATTTCAACAAGAATGACCATCAAACTAACACATACAGGGTACACAAACTGTGGGCAAGGTGTGCCCTTTTGCCTTTGGGCACAAGCAGCAGGTTTTGTGCCTGTTTGTTTACCCAACCAGCCAAGCCTCGTTTTCATTTTCAATATGGCCGCGAGGTGAAAAAGGCTAATGGCGATTCTTAGTGTTCCACAGTATTAGCAGTATTACTGGTGGAATGCTGAATTCCAGAATTCCGGAAGCAAGCTGCTGTGGTGCACCTCAAATGAATGAATGCTTTCAATGCAACCACATGATCACACGCTCAGTACGGCCATCCCCGCTGACGTCCGTCTGCCCCACCTGAGAAACAGCTGGCGTTGGTGTCACACGCAGCCTCACTGGCCAGGTGGGCGCAGGTCAGGGGGCAGGCGGCACAGCTCCGCATGACAAGGTCTCCTGGACATGAGGCGTTGGCACAGTTGTCCTGGGCACAGGGCTCTGAGGGCCAAACAGACAGACAGAGGGATTTGGTCCAGACACACCGGCAGCAAAGCAGGCAGGTTAGGTCTGCCAGCTTTGTCAATCATAAAACAACCACAGGATTCTTTTCTATTAATTATGTATCCCCTTTGCCCCACACTTAACCTGTTTACCTCACATTTGAAGTTATATTTTCCAGCAGAAGAGACCAAAACATGTATGATCTCACTGGCTATCTAAAAAGCAAAGCTCTGGCAGATGCTGGTGTGAAGCACAGATGGAGACAGATAGCATGTGGAGTAAAAGTCTGAACAGTGACATACTGATTTCAGTGGCGACGGCAGGCTGGCCAGGCAGATCTGTGCAGGCCCTGCCCCCGTTCTGGGGTGGGACACATTCCCTTTGTCTGACCTCTACACCTCCACACCCCTTGGAGCAATTCGACCATGTTACCCAGGGTGACCAATGTCCATCCACTGTCAGACATAGACAAAAGAAACAATCATGGGTCAGTCTTCCAAGTGCATTTTAAAATGGGAAGTATACCATGTGCTCAAGAAACAGAAATCATATATAGCAGTGGAGTATTACTGCTGCACTTATTCTTATTATCATCATTATTATCATATAATCAGTCTCATCATCACCACCTGGACAGGAGGTAGAGAAGCACTGCTGTCTTTGAGTGTCCTCTCCCTTGCAGTGGCGGAGAGCATCCCCCAGGGGGCAGCGCCTCTGCCTGCTCTTGGATCCCGTCCCACAGGTCCGGCTGCAAGGGCCCCAGGAGCCCCAGGGGCCCCAGCTCCTGCAGCCCTGCTCATCAGAGGGACCTCCGCTGTCAGGGCATTCTGGGATACCATTACACACCTGCCAGGAGAAGTGATGCAGCAGAAAACACAGGCTCTATTTCACAACTGCATTTTACAGCCCGTGCAGCAATGATGGCAGAGAGTTCACTGTGTCGTGCTGTGGCCTCAGTCTAATCCCCTAATTCGGTTGTGAAATCCCACGGTAAGCCTCATTACCTCTTTAAAGGTCAGACAGGTGCCATCCAAGCAGGTGTATTCTGGGCAGGTGTGGCTGGTGTTTCTGCTGCCTGGAGAAACAGGTGTCGCCGTAGGCCTGCCTGGTTAAAGCAGAGAGGAACAGCAGGTGAGGTCATTCACAAGTTCAGTGCTATAAGAAAGCAGTCCAATTCACCACAGTCAGTGGAGGCACCGGAATAGAAACTTATCATTGTTGCTACTGAGCGGCTGAATCTCTTTGGACACCATCTCTTCCCCTATCTCTTATGTTCGACTATACTAATAATGAGCATCATATGAGTCATCAAGTTGCTCCCAATGCCTTTACTATGGGGGATGAGATGACACCACAGTGGTGGAGGAGAGTTCCTGTCCTGCCATGAAAAGTGACGCTCCAGGTGTTTGTCTCTGTTTCAGAGCTCACCACACAGCCGCTCGTCCTCGCCCTGCGGACAGTCCGGCATTCCGTTACACACGCGGGACATGTTCACGCATGTGCGGTTATCACATGGGAAACTCCCGGGACAGGGCGGGATCTGGGCAGAACCTGAGAAGGACACCAGGCAGATGGAGATGTTTATCAATAGAGAAATGCACAAACTAACATATGTGTGCATGCTATTGTTGCACCTGCTTACATGTGCAGGAGTGGATGTGTGTATGCTTAATGCGTAAGCGTGTGTGTGTGTGTGTGTGTTTGACGGTATATGAATATGTGTGCTGGTGTATGTGTGTGCATGGTTGATCATGTTTGTGTGTGTTTATGCATGTAAATGCATACTGTGTTTGTGTATGTGTGCCTGTGTGTTTGTGTGAATGTGCACGCCTATGCCTGTGTATATGTGTGTGTGTGTGTGTGTGTGGGGGGGTGTGTTCGCACCTGTGTGTGTGCGTGTGTGCGCATGTGTGTGTGTGTGTGCGTTTTTGTGAGAGCGTGCGGGTGTGTAAGCCGGCGTTCCTCACCGCAGTTGTCCACGCTCTCGTCAGACGCGTCTCTACAGTGCGGCACTCCGTCGCACAGCTGCTGGTGGTCCACACACTGCTCCCCGCTGTGACAGAGGAACTGGCCCGGCCCACAGACCCGCTCGCAGTGCTGCTCGTCACTGCCGTCCCTGCAGTCGGTCTCCCCGTCGCACCGCCAGCCCTGAGGAACACACTGCCCGCTGGCACAGCGGAACTCGTGCCGCCCGCAGCCTGGGTCAGGGGATAGAGAGAGAGGGGGAGACCGTCGGCCTCACTTCCTGCCGCTCGAAGGAGACAGATGTTCCCAGCCCTGACAGTCGCTCAGGTTTGTATGATATATACTGTATCAGATAGCAAGTTAATGGGTAAAAATGTGTCATGTTTCAGGTCATTTAGCTGATTTTCAACAGGGTGGCTTTACAATCATTCACACCAACCTTTCTACCTCGTTAGACAAACATTTCCCAAACCAAGAAATGATGTTCTGCTTTTTTGGTCTTAGTTCTTTTCAGAAACTTTTCTACTTCCTCTCCTTCTACATAAAGTATCGTAAGTATCATTAAGTATTGTAAGTGTCACGAACACAAATTCTATCCCAATGTACTGCACTAGAAACACTTAAGAACCCAAGGGTGATGCCTGCAAAGATACTCTGAGAATAGGGATCTATCCAAAGTCTTACTAGAGATGGACACAGATGGGGATACAGTGTCTACTGGCGTCGTCACGGTTACTGCAGCGGCAGTGACCGTTTGGCAGTTGGCCTGGTGCTCATCTTCTCCGTTCTGGCAGTCAGTCACACCATCACAAAGCTTACTCCTCATCACACAGGTTCCATCAACACAGAGAAACTGACCAGGGGCACAGGTCACTGTCACACACACACACAAACACACACACAGAACATGTGTAAGTAAATACATACCACTGCTCTATACATCGATGGTCATGTTGAAAATTAGGTGCAATCTTTTTCACATGTTCATACTTTCACTATCTTCACTGCACGAGAACCTCTATGCATACTTTCATATTTTTATGTCAGACACAAAAAGTAAAAATAAAAATTAATACAGGAGTTACAACTTTGAATTTCTCTAATATCTGATAAAGTCCAACCCATACAGAAAGCACACAGAAGACAATATTGTACACTTTTGATGCTTTCTTTTACTTGGTCTCAAAGGTATGAAAAAGCTCTTAAGAAAGTTTGGCAAAAAAGTTTTTTAAAAATCAATCAAAAACAATGGGTGCCGACACCCAGAATTATTCAGCAATTCAAATGTGGTTCAACAGAAGCCACTCTAAAAATACTAATGCGTACCTTTTGTTCATTTTTCTTCAGTCTTGCAACAACAGACACAAGTTTCAGCATATGCCTTTGTCAAGATGAACAACACACGGATGTACCCAAATGTTGCACAACCATGCTGACGTCATCTGTTTCAGGACTAAACTATTGAGCTGTTATAGCTATACTGAGCTACAGTTCTTTCTACCTCTAATAAATACTGACATAAGAACAAACTGCAGTTAGAAATCAAAACATTTGGAACAGAATTAATTCTGTACTAACATTGTTAAAAACAATGCTTAGAGGAATCAACTAAAAGCATTATAAAAATCCATGTGGCCAACCTTCAACGTGTAATATGGTACTGTGGAGCACAATGGTGCATAATTAATGGAAGAAAAAAAAATAGAATTTGAATGGAGTGTACCTCTCACCTGAAATTGATTAGCAAAACAAAATATTCTGGGAAAAAAGATGTGCGGTTCAGCTAAGGGCCTGCATCCCAGCTGATATGGCAAGAATACAAAAGAGGCTTTTTACAAATGAAAACCCTGTCTTCTTGAGTCTTAAGGCCAGCAAATGCAGCTGGAAATTGGAGGCATCACCTTAAAAAGGCAAATCACCTCAGCACCAATTATCCCAGAGACACTCGAGAATAATTACCGTGAGTCAAACTATGATTTAATGTTTTAATTCAGTTAAGAACATTGACTGGGTGGTGCTGTAGCTGCAACAGCAGCAGTAGTTCACACACTGGCATTCAAATAATTAACATGAGTCACACTCATTTTCATCTTATTTATTAAAAGGATTCTATAAAAATGCTCAACACTTCCAATACATTTTGTTCCACGTTTGAAAAACTTATGTAAGGATATGGCTGAGTAATTTTAAGAGAAGAACTTTGTTTAAAACGTAAACGTATCCATTTCTACCACTTCATTTGGACCTCCATTTTGTGGAATCAGCTGCTTTTGTGAACCACATATCCCTGGAAGGACGTGATTATTGTAAGCAGAACACCCCGCATTAAATTTAGCTTCAGCAACCACAACAGCTGTGTTTGAATAGCGCATCCTGTTTTTGTCCAGATCGCAGAGAGCGTGATGCGTGATGGGGGGTACCTGTGGGCGGGCAGATGGCCTCGTCTGTGCCGGAGGGGCAGTCCTTGTGGCCGTCGCACACCCTCTCCGCGGGGACACACCGGTCGCCGGGACACTGCAGCTCCCCTGGGCCGCACACGCAGCCCCGCTCGTCGCTCAGGTCCCCGCAGTCATCGTGCCCGTCGCAGCGGTGGAGGTACGGCACGCAGCGGCCGCCTGAGCAGCGGAACTCGCCGTCGCCGCACGTCGCCCCGCAGTCTGGAACAGAGCGGTCATCGGGTGTTTGTCACTGTCTGGGACTCTGCACAGGCAGCTATGCCACACTGAAGGATACGCACATGCGAAGACTGCCGATACACACGGGTCCGCTAACTCATGTCCGGGTACCGCCTGAACGGGCTGTTTCTACTTACGGCCAACTATAGGTGAGGTGGGGTTAATGGTTAAAGCCATGTATGGTGGACATGGTGCTTTTGGAATCTTGTCATACCGTGAGGGAGCCTGACGCAGGGCCATGCCATGAGTGTGATCTCCCAAAAGCAGAAATTGTTTTTGGTATTAAAATGCGGCGAGAAGATCAACGTGAACATTGAACATGTGCAGCCAGACATCAACTGAAGCATGGGAGAGGCAGATCACTGAGCCTGTGACCACATGTGCAAGGAGCTCCGTCCATCTGATGCCTTTAGAAATAAAGTAACTGAAGGCCAGTTTTTTAAGCTGATGGACCCATGTCAGCTGGTGCCAACAGGCTGCAGCTGAATGTGGCTAATGGAAACAAGCCATCATGACAGGACATAATGACAGTGCCCCTCTCTCAACCACACGCTCGGTAAGAGGACAGGAGCTGTAACACAGAGGCACGGTAAGCAGAGTGGGCCCGGCGGTCACGCACACAGACCTTTTTCGTCCGAGTCGTCGGCGAAGCCACAGTCGGGACGGCCGTCGCACACGCGGCTGGCGGGCAGGCAGCGCCCGTTGGCGCACTGGAACTCCCCCGGGGGGCACAGGGGGACCGGGGTGACGGGGGCACAGAGGTCCTCGTCCGATTGGTCGGCGCAGTCGGGGTGGCCGTCGCAGCGGAGGGCCTGGTCCACGCAGGGGCCGCTGGTGCAGTGGAACTGCCCCGGGGCGCAGGTGGCGGCGCACAGCTCGTCGGACCCGTCCCCGCAGTCGTCCTCGTTGTCACACACCCACAGGGAGGGGACACAGCGGCCCGTTGAGCACTGGAACTCTGACTCCAGGCAGGGGGAGGGCGGGGCACACGGGGACCCTTCGCACTGCCAGTCACCATCTCGGCAGGAGCTAAGAGGACACACACACACATACAACCTGATCCTCTGCTGGAAAATCCAGTACTTTCACAATCTGTGAAACACTGTTTGGCGGCATATAGTTTGGCGGCCATAGTTTTGAACAGCCACAGGCAGGAGACTCACCAGTTCCTGCAGTCCTGGGTGACACTGGACCCAGCGGGAAACACTGAGCCCTCCCACTCACAGGGGCAGAGTGAGGGGACAGTGCAGGAGTTGCCTGTAGGGGGAGCCAGAGAGGCAGGGGCTGCATTGTTAAAAACACTGAAAATTCGGCATTCATGGGCAGCTAGTATTTCTAGACTTTACAATGCCTACACACGGGGAATGTTTTATTTGCTTTGCATCTTTTCCCCCTTTTGCATGCCTACCATGACTATTTCCCACAGTACAAGTCCCACAGTACACCACAGGGCAAACATGGTTAGAGAACAGGATGGGAGGATAGGATAGGGCATCTTCCCAATGTCCCGAGTAACTCACAGTGGCCCACAAAAGTCCCAGAGCAACAAAAGTAAAGCAATGAGGGAAGCCTGGCCAACCTACCCACCTTCATCCCCAAATAACAAAGCAAAAACAAAGCTAATTTGCTCCTCTGATGTGGGCGACCGGTTACTGTCAGGAAACGCCAAGGCCAGTTTTGAACCTGTGCCATAGTTCTCGGCCTGCCCTTAAGACAAGCACTTCTACAATAATTTTCATTCATCAGCAATGTTTTGAAATGCCACCTCCCACACAGAAGCATGAAGAGGGTCAGAGTACACAATCAATCAAAAGTTTTCTTATCTCTCACAATCACTTGCACCATAAAGTCGCCAAGGCTAGTAAGCAAGTATAACACATGAGTTAGCAGTTTCATTCAAGAGGTTTTTCTCCTGAGGAGATGTAAAACACCCTAGCGTACACCCGTGTCATACTTTACTCAAATGGCTGCAGTTGTGTTTGCAGACACCCACGGTGTCTGCAGTGTGAGTCGTGACGCGGGCCTCTTACCGTTCCAAACGGTCTCAGGGGCGCAGAAGCAGCCCTCCACACAGGAGAGGGCGCCGCAGCCGGAGTCTGGGCTCTGTGGGCTGCTGGAGCAGGTGGGGGTGCAGGCTGGTCCGCAGGCTTCATACACCAGGCCATTCTCACACTGCAGGGCTGCAGAGAAAGAGAGGGGGGGGGGTGAATGTGTGGCTCCGTGACAGAGAGAAGGAGCGAGAGGAGGAGGAAGAGAGGTGTCTCTGGATATAACAGCAATTACCGACACACAGTTTACTAAGGTCATTAACAAGTAAACAGACAAAGTAGCGCTATGCTAAAATAAACGAAAGGATGCGCAAACCCACAGATATGACAATGACAATGAAGAGTGTGGTGAAGTCAACATTCAGGGGGGAGAATGTTTGAGAAACATGGCAAAAAATCATTGAATGAGCAAAGGCTGGTAAAAAGTTAGAATTTTAAATGATGCACGTCAAAAAAAAAAACAATAGCCCTCATCATACTGGTCATGGCTGGCCAGGAGCCAACTGCCACAACAAGCAGCATTTAATGACGGCCAAACCTAATAAATGTAACAAATGTGAAACAAAAGTGAATGTGTGAGTGTCATGAAAATTTACTGGAATACACAGGAATAATATTCAGCATGGACTTGGGCCTGGCCAAAAACATTCAAAGCAGTACATGAACAGTCAGTACTTGGGCCGAGAGTCCCATTGGACAAGAGGATGTAAAAACAAGAGAACAGAAACCAGACCGAAACAACAGATTTTCAGCCAGCCTCATCTGAAAGCCTTTTAAGTATTTCTCTTCATGACTGAACTCTATGCAGTATTTTGGGAATGATTCCGTGTAATGTGTGGCATAGCTGTTATGGTGGGTTTCACTTTAGCAGACTGTGCAGTGCGTGTCAGCGCAGCATCTTCAGACGTCAGCCAGCAGCTCAACATACGGCAGAGCTCTTGGGACCTCCAGCGGACGTAGACGCCTCTGCGGTTGCACTCCTCGGCGTAGGCGGCGATGGCTGTGCACAGACACTCACAGTCCCCACCAGAGTCACATCTGCAACAAATCGCAGAGTTAAACTACGCGCTATCACGGTCCAGTTAGGCTCATCATATATAATAAATTTGGCACAACAGATCTAGGTTATATCAGGCCAGTTATGGTATAGGTTTTAACATAACCATACAATGGATAATAAGACCACTGCAATAGATCGCTTTTATCCAGAAGTATAAAAAATGTGTATGTCATGTTTTTCAGTAATTTTTGCCGAATTAGCAATGCAACACTCTGCATTATATGAAACGTGTTCTCAAAAGCCATGTGTCACAGCTCCAGGTCAGGACACTCACCCGCAGGCGTCAAAGACACACCAGTCGTAGAACTGCTGGGAGGGGACCTCCTGATGGCACGGAGCGAAGAGCTCCTGGGTGATCACAGCGCAGCGCTTCCTCGCCCACGTCACCCGGTGGGGGTTTTGCTGAGACACAGAGGGTCAAACCCAGGTGACATGAGTCTGTTTCTCTCATATGTTATATTACACTTGAATATCTTAAATATAACTTTCACACAAAGCTGCTGCCAAACTAAAGTAATCTCATCTCAATGTTGCTTGCTACAATGTCACAGTAATGAGTTATGAGAATAGTAAACATTGGTTAGGAGTATGTTCTATATATTACTCTGAGTCAAGAACTAATAGCTGGAAGCTTGATGTTATCGCTGTGGTCAGTGCTTGACAGTTGTCTCAGTGTTGGGCAGCGAAGGAGGTTGAGGATGGAGGTCGGACAGCCTAGGATACTCACAGTGCAGGGGTCACGTAGGTCCTGATCTTTGACATCAGGGCAAGAGGGGCTGACCTTCCAGGAGTTGCCAAAAAGCTCCGCTGTAGACTCGACAATGCTCTGCCGCGTGGTGAAGTCATTTTCTGTGTCCCCGTCAAAATTCCCACACAACCCCCCAACTCGCCCACGGAACTTTGGGGAAAGGCGCACATACACCCGCATACCTGTGCACAAGGTACGGAGAAACATTTCATGAATTGTTAACAAAACAGATTACTAAGACACAGTGTTACTATGAAAGGAAAGGCCAAAGCCTCCATGTGTTTGCAGTCAAGAGCTGAGAAAAACAACGTGTGACTGCCAATTCCAAGACAATGAGATTCCGTCAATGTTAATAGATGCTCAAACCATTAGTGGACAAGATGAGCTGGCTCATAACCAGCCCTCAAACAAGCCCTAGAATTGCAGAATTGCAACAGTGAATTTTGGCAAGAAATCTTTGTAACAACATCGGACAACCCAGGGTGAGATTTTTAAGATTGACATCCCACACAAAAGGTGGTCAGCACGCACCTTATAACCCTTTTTCAGCAATCTGAATAATCAAACTAAACAAAAGCCCTCAATTTTCATGTCTCCCTTGTCCCTAACTCTCGCAGGCTCTAGAATGATTTCTTGACTATATCACCCTATAACACGCAAAGTTATCACTTGCTGAAGATTTGAGGGTTTGTGGGATAGCAATGGAGTGCAGCCACAATGTGTTTTATATAGTGGGACTGATTCTCAGTTGGTAATGTTAACCACAGTGCCCCCTAGTGGTCATACCTCCATCCCAGAGAAGGGTGACCCCCAGGCGGGAGGAGAGGGACACAAAGAGGCCGATCCTCTCCAGACTCAGTCCACTGCCTGAGTAAGTCTTGGGCAAAGTCACAGGCATGCCGTTCACCGTCACCGCCTTCCCTGGGGCCCATCAGACAAGGGAAACAAGTTTAACAGCAGGCTGGCCTTATGAAAGGATTCTCTCTCCCTCACTCACTCACTCACTCACCCACCCACTCACTCACCCGCTCACTCCCCGTCTCTCACCTCTCAGCAGGTGCACGGCGGTGTTGCCCACGGTGAAGGTGACGGACTTGGTGCAGGTAACGCCGGTGCTGCCGCAGGGCACGTTCTCGGCGCTGACGCTGAACAGCCCCTCCCTCTCCTGCACCAGCACGTACTCGCAGTCCCCCAGGAAGGAGAAGCAGCGGCCGTCGAAGGTCACGTAGTGCGGGTCGCCCGTGGCCACGCAGGTGCCCGCGCACGGGGAGTGCCCGCAGTGCCAGCGGCGTTCCCGACACACGCTGCAGGTGCACACAGGGGACAAACCGCTCAGCCCTACGGCGCACTCACAGAGATGCTCTTTTCCCTCCAGTCTGGCACGCGGTTTACTGGTAAATACCGTCTATCCTCAGTACAGAGCAAAGCTAGCTCACCAGGTGTTGCAGTCCTTGGTTATTGTGTCATTGCTGTAGTACAGTCTGCCATTGTGGTGACAGGGACACTCGGCCGGAGGGACACACCGGTCACCCTAGGGAGGGACATGCAGGGAATAAGACACACACAACAAGACACTCCAACACACACACACAGACACTGCGGGGCTCTCTGTGTTATGAGAATCTCTGTTAATCTTATGGAGTCAGAGATAAAGCAGACTGTTTGAACTGGGAACTGACCAGCAGCACTGTTCCCTCTGGGCAGACACACCCATGGATGGGGTCGGCACAGGGTCCAGGGGCGTCCAGGCTGGAGCAGGTGCGCAGGCAGGAGCGGGGGGAGTACACCAGCATTCCGGGACACTGGGTCACCTCAGGGCAGGGCTCGTCTGTGCAGTTCCACGCCCCACGCTCGCACACGCTACACCGAGGCACAGCGGCAGACAGAACAGAAAAACAAAAAGAAAGAAAGGTAAATAAATGTCTGCGAGCGAAAATACAGAGACGGCGACACACAAAATCAGATCAACCCAGTGACCTGACCTCATCAGGAAAAAAAAACATCTCAATGTGGAGAATATTTGATCTTTATGTGTCAACGCTAATCAGTAAATCATCAACTGACACTGGGGAGTGACCTTTCCAGTCCATTCCACTAGATAAGTCAAAAAAAAAAAAACTTTTTGGCTGAAACTGAGCAAAGAGTTTTCCCTCTGCTGAGTTGGCACCCAGGGGTACAGACGGTGACACGAGGTCCTGAAAAGGGCAGGACTGACATCTCAGCTGTCTGTCACATGCTCCATCACTGCGTAAATCCCCATGAAGACGAAATGACTTGAGAATGGGCAAGGATTACAGAGCAATATCACAATTTGATAATCTATTCATTCCTTCCCACTGAACATATGGTGAAGGTAACAGTTAAAAATTAGGACTTCTGAAAGGAACATCCAGCTAGTTAGCGCATGGGCACTATGATTCATCTCAAATCAGTGCAAGTTAGAGAGCCCCATTATGAGCAGAGCTACACTCAGTAGGAACAGCCCAGTATTCCTAGAGATTTCTTTTGATATCAAGATCACTGTCCTTGTGGGAAGTACATGGCGAAATATTTATGGAATAATCTCATGATCCTGCAAAAAAAAAAAAAACATCTGCAGTAACACTCTTTCATCATGACATAAAAATTGCTAGGTCATTCAGATACGTCTGTATTTTGGGGTTATGAAATAATCATAATGTCATTTTGAAATCCAGAAACGATTGTCCTGTGATATCTGGGAAAAAAAGTATTTTAAGTGTGACATAATGAACTGCTCTAAAGAAGCTAAGTGCCAAAGAAAACCTTTTTGACCACTAGTGCATGTGGCATATCTGTGAATGCACAGGCACCCTCAGAACATCGGGGGGTCACACGGTGTGCTGCAGATCGCTTCATTTCATAACCGTAATCGATTAATCCAAACTCCAAGTTACCAAACTCTAATCTTATCTGACTCATGACGTACGTTCAGAAATCTGCAAAGGCAGCAAACGTTTCATCTGATTTCCTTTTGTTTGTTCATTTCGTTCATTGAGCAAATCAGATGGGCACTCTGCTTCGCCCACGCGGTGACCCGGTGACGGTTACTACTGGTTGCACAAGTTAGGGGTCAGCTTTGGCTTAGAATGTGTTGACCTTAAACGAGGCCCTCTTCTCCATTATCACATTTCCATTCAAGCAGATCAGGCATGAAGAACTGCACTTAATAATCACACACACACACACGCACATGCACACATGCATACACACACACAGGAACGCACGTACGCATACCCATATGCACACGCACACACCCTGATGGAGGCCAGCTGTGTGAACGTTTCCAATCCCTCTTGAGCTGACACATGGCAAAGGGATGCAATGAAATCAACCTATCCTGAGACAGCAGGAACAGGCCCATAGGGAGATTTCATCAGAGCTCTAAAGCCACTGTGACTTGAGGAGAGACACACTGACGGATGCTGTGGCAGCACTTCCCACCCAGGCTTTGTATGTGTTTCCATCTCAACAGCCACCCTCTCAGCCCCCCCGCCGCCCCCCCCCCCCCCCCCCCAACACATGACAGGAATGAGAGAGAGATAGGGCAGTACCAGAGGAAAAAAAAAAGACGGTTTGAAATGGTTCCAGAATGTACAAATCACTCTGGATAAAAATCAGTCAAACAGACATCATCACCCCTATGTAAAAATGCCCATGCAGTGAGCCTGTTTCACAGCCTCCTTAACCCAAGTGAACCCTGGAGACACTGGCTCTCTGTGCTCCCAGCAGAGCCACGGCGCGAAGGCTGTGCCTTCCTCACTGTGAGGTCAAAGACTTCTGCTGAGTCACCTGCTCTTCACAGCTCCTTATCTCACCTCACAGCTTCTTTCACCTGATTCCGATAAGAGCCGCCACAGGGATCATGATGCCAATAAAGGGCTTATAATTCAAAGGTCAGGAATACCTTCGGAGGTCTCATTGCCAATTACTCCCATTAGCTCACCCTTTTCCCTGTGCTACAGCTGGCTTTTGACATGAAAGCTGAGAACCTGAAGAAAATGGATATGTAAACCTTAGTCTATTAAAATAATGCATGCCAACAGCTTTCATCTGAAGTCACGTAATCAATTCACTGCACCGCAGCCGTCCAGAGGAAGTTGATTGGTGAATGACCTGTGATGGCTTGATCCGTCTACCCACCATGTATTGCAGTTGTCCTGGATGGTGTCTCCAGGCTGGTACGTCACGTCCCCTCTCGCGCACGGGCACATGCTGACGGGCACGCACTGCCCACTGTCGTCCTGCGCCAGGCCCGCGGGGCACCGGCAGCCCGGCACACAGCCGGGCGCCTCCCTCTCGCAGGTCCAGCCCAGCCGCCGGTCGGCGCAGGAGCCCCCGCACGGACGCCCGCACTCCTGGTACACCTGGCCGCCGGAGCACTGCACCGCTGAGGGGAGAGGCAGACACCATGGGGGAGGGGGAAGCTGACACAGAGGGGCGCTGACACCAAGGGAAACGACTTACAGAACGAGAAGCAGAGCGCTGCTGTGAAACAGCGGAAACGAGAACGCGGATCGCAGCGAAGCACGCGGGGCCGGCCCGTTCGCCCGGCGCGGACCCTTACGGCAGAAGGTGTGGTTCCTCCAGGTCACGGGCGCCCCTTCCTCGGCGCAGTGCTGGGCGTAGGCGGTGAGGACTGTGCACTGGCACTGCCTCTGGGGGGCGCACCCGCACACCTCGGTCAGACACAGACGGAAGTAGGGCTCCCTCTCCACCACATCATGGCACGGCTAGCAGACACAAACAGAGAGACGCCATTCGCTCGCTCACATGCCCACCTATGCACAGCCACGCTCGCATGCACAGCAGGCTCCCATAACGGCAAGAGCCGGAAAGGATGGCCACAGATGTGCTCATCCTGCCATGGTCTTAATGGATTCCAAGCCACTAGAGCTAAAGTGGAAAGGGACTTTCCAGCTGTGCTAGTCTATGTTTTAGACATATATATATTCACATATACCTTTTCAAAAAGTTTCAATTTACTGCACTACATATATACACACAGACACCCATACAAAAATGAAATTTATGGTAATACATTGAGAAATACGCTGTTCAGCCCAAGAATATATTGCACATACATTTAAAATGTATTAATGCAAAGCAATACATTGCAGTATACCAAACTGACAAAAATTTACATATTTTCAATATACTGAACTAAAAAATACATTCTCTAAAATATGTTCTCACTATATCATTTTTTGTATGGGTACACACGCTCACTCACACACACACTCACTTGGAAGACAGGGCTGTGGATGACATTGCAGATGGTCTCCGCGTACTGCCTCCTCTGTGTATAGGTGCTGCAGGGGTCCGCAGGGGCGCTCGGGGGAAGGAGGCACTCCCCCTGGGTGAACTTGCCGGCGAAGGAGGCGACGCTGCTCTCCACGTCCCCCTCAGGGGTCATGAAGTCATCGTGCTGACTCCAGGTCAGGGTGCCGCATAGCCCTCGAACCTGCAGCCACATTCCATGAGGTCTTTAGGCTGGCACTCTGCCCCACACTGTGGACTGGCTGAGCATATTAACTCTAAGTGCACGTGATACATATCTCTCATAGCTCTCTCCTTCCCTTCCATTCAACTCAGCTGTTTTGGCATGCAATACGTTTCATAAATACAGCCACAGCACGTAGCGCTCGGACTCGGATAGTCTTAATGGACTTAATGGACAGAATATTTACTCATTTGCTAATTCCAGACCTCGCTGCTCACCTTGTGTGCAAAACCAGGCTGGAGAGTGATGAGAGCGAAGGAGCCATCAAGGTGCCACATAAGCTGGGCGCCAAATGCCTGGATCACTAGGAAGGAGGAGGAGGCCCGTCGCACAGCCAGGTCCGCTGTCACCACGGGCAGCGCCTCCCTCTGGCCGTTCACCGTCACTCCACCTGCACGCTCAAACACAGGAGTGATTATATACCCACATCTGGATACATAGGCACGCGTACAGTATGTCCAGCACTACCCATAAACCGTGTTGTACTTACTGTACATAAGTAGAGAACAGACAGACACAGCACACCTATACCAGTCATAACTGGACATGACCACACTGCTCACCTGTGTCACTGACGGTCACAGTGGTGCGGAGCGCAGTGACAGACATCTCCCTCAGGCATCCCTGCCGCCCTCCCATCACGCACCCTCCACTCTGGACAGTCACCAGCAGCTTGTTATCTACGAAATCCTGCACGCGCACACACACACACACACACACACACACACTGTCACCGTCCATAGGCACAGACACCAACAGGCACTTCAGAACTGGAGTTGCCGGGTTAGCATTAAGATGTGGTACGAAAGACAGGAAGGACAGTAGAGTGGCAAGGTCCAGGCTTTGTCTGCACAGCTACAACATGTCAGGTCATCAGCACTGCCTTTAACTGCTTGGTAAGCCGTAATAACTGTGTTGCTGTGTTACCATTACAACATAAAAGAGCCTGGCTAGAGATGCACAAGTAGTTAGTGTTACTGTCCACAGAAATGCCTGCTGTGACCTTACCACATTTTCCATTTACACTCAGTCATTTAGCAGACACTCTCATCCACAGTGAATTACAAACATGCATGCTAAAGGCTAGGCTAAGAGCAAGAGACCAAGTCGTCTGTGTCCCAACCAATAGCAGAGGTCATTACATAACATACAGCATTTTAATGCGTGATGTGAGTACAAGGGTAATTCTGCAGTGAATTGTGTGCTTTACTCATGCCTATTAAACTCACATGAACTGGTTTTTATTGTAATCATTTCCAAGGACCGGAGTTGGGGGTCAATTCCATTTCAGTTCAGTCAATTCAGGGAATGAACTGAAATCCAATCATGTTCTATGCAGAATTTTCAATTCAATGACTTGATTTTCAGTTCATTTCCCGAATTGGCTCGATTGCAGTGGAATCGACCCCCAACTCTGCCAGGGACATCGTTTCGCACGAGCGACCATTACACACTTATCACGCCTCACGTTAACATATTCGCGCGTCTCACCTCTACCGCCGTGAAGCCGCAGTCGCCGCCCTGCAGGGCGTACCTCTTGCTGTCGAAGGTGGTGACCTGCACGCCCCCGAGCAGGCTGCACTGAGCGGCACACTTCTCCCCCGAGCACTGCCACTGCCCCGCTCTGCAGACACTGAGAGAGGGAGCACACGGAGGCGGAAAACCCCGGCTTCAGAAAAGTAAAAGTCCTACAGTGTATTTGTTCTAGCCATTCACTAAACAAGGTGATTCCACTAATTAGCTCCTCTACCTGGCTGAAGAGCTGTGCTAATTAAATTCAGCCGGTGTGGTGCGTGGGTGGAACGAATGTGCACACTATGCCAAACGTGCACAAGCACCAAGGGGACACAGAGAGGGCGGATTCGATCCCGCTGTCGCGGCTACCGGATGAGCCGAGACGGATCCGCTTGAAAGAGAGCAGCCTGAACGCTTTGTAAGCTGAGGACCAGCGGCGCCTGCACACAACGACTAACACAGAGGCGTAAAGTGCAGGCTGGGGATGACACGCGCGCGGAGATGCCGGGAGTTACTGGGGCGGCACGACGGGCGACAGCACTCACCATGTGTTGCACCTCTGCCGGATGGTGTCGCCGGGCTGGTGGGCGCGGCGCCGGTGGAAACAGGGGCAGTCGTCCCGGGGCAGGCAGGCACCGCCGTGCAGGTACAGGCCGGGGGGACACTCGCATCCCCCGACGCACTCCTCCCGGCACTGCCCCGACGCGGGGGGCAGAGGGGACGAGCAGCTGGGGGGGCACGACGACACGCAGTCGGAGAACACCTGCCCCCTCGGACACACCCGCTCTGGTGGAGAAGGAGAAACAGAGAGGGAGGGAGAGGAAGATGAAAAGGGAGAGAAGTTACAGTTAGGTCCATAAGTATTTGTGACACAATTTTCATGATTTTGGCTATGTACACCACCACAATTTGAAATAAAGGAATCAAGATGTGATTGGAATGCAGACTTTCAGCTTTAATTCAAGGGGTTTAACAAAAATATCATATAAACTGTTAAGAATTACAGCAGTTTTTATATATAGCCCCCCCATTTTCAGGGCCTTGCTTCATTTCAAATCCATTGTGGTGGCGTACATAGCCAAAATCATGAAAATTGTGTCACTGTCCAAATTCTTATGGACCTAACTGTATGTTCATGACCCCAGAATTCATTTCCTAAAGTGAAGTTTCGGGAAGTAGAAGTGATTTATGAAGTAGGAGAAGGTTTGTCTGCGTGAGAGATAACTCTTTTTCTTTACAATGGTGATAAATCAAAAGGAGGTTTTGGGGGTGAGAGGAAGTGACAGGAGTGTCCTACCGCACAGCTCAGGGCTCCTCCAGCTGATGATGATGTGCTGTTGGGCGCACTCCCGGGCGTAGCTGGCCATGGTGTCACAGGTGGCCCCCTCACGCTCCCTCACACCCAGGCTACAGTACAGATACAGACAGGTGTCGATGTAAGGCGCTGGATCCACCTGACCAGCACAGAGAAACACAATCAGAGCAGAGTCATACAACACATCCACCTCCAAAGGCATACACCATGTAGCAGTAATAGTACTACTAGTACGGCTAGAATGTATTTGTGTGCTGCAGTGGGAAATGGCGATGAACAGTCCAGATGTGACATCTGTAATTAGGATGTGTATATTACAGTCCGGATTGCTCTAGTAAGGCCTCACGTCTGTTTCCAGGGACTTTTCAAAACATTTTGCCCGAGAGTATCAGTGGCACAATGGGTAGAGGGCTAAAGGGGCTAAAGCTGAGGTAGGGAGTTTGTTAGCCCATGTCATAGTCAGTGTCCGAGGCACACAGCGTTACATTCCTCAGTGTCAGAGGCACAGAGAGTTCCATCTGTCCGTGTCAGAGTCTCCTGCCTCACCCTGTGGTGACACTGCGAGAAGGGGCTGGCCAGCAGCCTGTGGCACGCCTCCTCCGCCTCCCTGCGTCTCTCCGAGTCACCGATGACGTCACAGCTGTGCCCCAGCTCCGCCGCGTCGCTGCACCCCTGCGGAAGACCGAGGGGGGAGAGCAGAGCTGATTGCCCAGAACATCTGTGACAGCTACTGCAGGGCCCTTCCGATGCACTGGGCCTGAGAGCTGAGAGGACAGGAGAAGGGGCAAACACAGACTGAGAAAATGGACCGTGTCGTTGCCTTACCTCTGTCTGCTGGTCAGGCACACGCCAAGAGTTCCCAAAGCTGGCAGCATACTGGGACACGGTCCCTCCCACTGTGGTGAAATCGTCTGTGCAAATGAGGGGAAGACAGGGGTAACACCTCATTAGGGTAGATGACATGGCTATTGAAAAATAAACCCGCTAGGCAGAACACGCAAACCTGAGGCCAACAGTATGGACTGGCTTGGGATGTTTATAAGCAAAGAGCAGTCCCATCTCAAACCTGGCCACATAATGTGTGTTGTTAAAGCTGCCGCTGGCTGGCTCCAGAAATTATAGTGCTGTCAGGAATTACTGTAGCAATTCACTGTATAAGACAGTTGAGGTAATTTGGTTGTGGGCTTCCTTTGTTTTAAAGATAAAAAAGGGTAAACTCTAGAGTCTGAGCTGATAGTAGCCAACTTAGGTATAGTGTCTTGTACGGCCGGGGACCACAGATTCCCTCACCATCAGCGTTGTTGTTGTAGACTCCACACAGCCCTCTCGTGGTAGCGAGGTGCTCCGCGGTGACGGTCAGGTAGACGCTGTTGCCCATGTCAAACTTCACCCTGACGCCCAGCCCGCTTTCCACAAACACAAAGTCCCCCAGCCAGTGCCCACTGACCCCTGCAAAGAAGGACAGGGAAATCATATGAAATGAAGATAAAAAGGTCAGTCGCTGATCAATCAGTTAGTTGATCAATAATAACATACGAATAAAAGACATTAGGTATATATCTAAGACCAGTCTGTCCTGACAGACAGAAAATTTTACAGACCGTACCATTTTGGAAGACGGCCTGGCCTGGAGGTATTAGCTGGCCATTGAGTGTCAAGTTTCCCTTCAGGACAGAAACCAGGTCCAGTCCTAACATCAGTCTCAGAGCCTGAAAAATAATAATAGCCATTTCATTAGCCAATATTCCAATTCCCATTAGCCAATAGCCAATATTCATTCAGTAGACACAACACACACAGACAAATGCAACTGTTTCACCGTGCAATCAGCTCTATCAGCTACAAATATTAGTAGAATTTTAGAGCTAAACTCTGCAACTTGGACCATTTTGCAAAAGGGCCCACTACCATTCATCACCACCAAAGAATGCTGATGTAATGGGTGTGGGTCAGCGAGTTTTGAACCTGGGTTCTCACTGCTTGCTGCCAACCCCTTCTGGCCAGCATTGGCAAGGCAAATTGCCTCTAGCCTGTCGGCAACAATGCTAAATAACTAGGTCTCAGGGAGTGGCGTAACTGCTGTAACCGCTCGGCTACCTGCTACCCGCTACCCCACAGACTTTATGCAGGGCTCACACGAGCTACTCACTTCAGCTCTGCCACACTGACATAATGTTAATATCCTGCATTCAACTTCTTGGGAATTGGCAATACAGTTGCTACAAATCTATCAAAATTAACCTTTGTTGTTCGACCACTGTGTCAAGAGTTGAAAAAACATCACTGAGATTTCCTCTGTAGAACACACACTTGAGAAACATGAAACCCAGACAACAGCTTCTTCCCCTGGGCCATACAGACTGCTAACAAACACTGACACCTCACCCCCCACCCCCCACTTTTAAATTAGTATTTTATTGTATTTATTGTATCTACACCTAATGTCGTGTGCCTTATTTGTATTGTGTTTAAATAAATGTTCCACAGTGCACTGTTGTTGCAGACCACCCACAATTTCGTTGTAATTGTGCAATGACAATAAAGTCTGTTCTGACTCTGATTCTGAGCAGAGGGCCTCACCTTGCTGCAGCGTCCCTGGCTGTCGCACACTGTGCTGATGTACACGGCCCAGGTGCCATCCGTGGCCGAGGCCATGACGTAGGTGCAGCTGCCCTGGAAGTGGAAGTGCTTTCGGTCGAAGGTGCGGTAGTGCGCCCCGCCCCATGCCAGGCAGGTCGCGGAGCCCTGTGGGTCTCGAAGGGTCCCCAGAACCCCACGCCGTCGAAGAGGGGTAAACTGGGAGTCTGCAGAGACACAACTTCAGCTGTTATGACCAGTTCCAGTTGTTTAGGCAGCCTAATAGGTCTGGAAAATCCCTTGGAACATGACAATAATAAAAAAATGCCATAACATCATTAATACTACTTCTTTCTTTGCTTTTTGTTGCATTTTTCATTAACCTCCAAGGTAGTTTAAAACAACTGACACCAGCATAGTTATTTGGTGTTTTGGTTTATTCCCATTATCAAGACAGTCTTGACAGTTTCTGATATCCTACCATCTCATGAGTAAACTATATGGGGGTTGCCAATGTTGATAAAAAAAGGATATCTCACAAACACATTTGGCATTTAGGAATCATGCCTACTAGATGGAAAAATGGGGGCAAGGGTGCGGAGCAGACAAAATTTGAGAAGATTGCACTAACAGAACAAATAAAGCGGCTGTACTTTAAAAACTAAGGTCAGATAAGTTACCCTCTCCATGAGAGACCTGCACAAGATACACACTGCAGACAAAGTAATAACAAAGTCCACAGCATAATACATTGAAAATACCCTGCCGTAAACTTCTGGCTTTAGACATGTGGACTTCGTTGAAGCAGTGAAGGCCAAGAGAATTTATGATCTTCTAATTTCCCCAGATGATGAATAACTTTGTCAATGTGTCAGCCTCTGTAGGACTTTATTGACTCTTTATTATCATTCACACATAAGCCCTGTTCACACTTGGCACTAACATACGTCTTGGGTGACTGCGTCTGATCACTTCCCCGCTCTATATGCAAACAAACACGTACATCATTTCCCGTGCCTAGTCCGCTGGACATTAAAAGAAGAAGAAGAAATCAAAACAATACATACTGGGTCTATTCCTTGACATGTTCCAGGCAAATCAAATCGCCCAAGATGTTTGACGCACTCGTAATATATCTCTATGGGCTTTTAGAAATTTTCAGATGCAGCGACTCAAATTCCGTTTGCCTTTGGAAAAAAGCAGAAATGCTAAATTAAAATGTTTTTGACTTAACCATATTTGGCTGGCACCTTGCCAGTATAGGTGATCTAAATAGGCCAAGCAAGTTATTTAGTTCCAAACATACTTACGTCATTCACTGCAATGAAAATGTTTCATCGTGTACTTTAGTATCAGTGGTTGCTAGCTAGCTAGATAGCATGCTAGTATTGTGAGCGTGTTTATCAATTACTTTTCTAAATTTAAAGGAAGTGCACTTGATATGGAATAATGTATTAGAAGAAATAAGTGCCGTGAAACCAGCGTCCTGTTCAGCGTCACTGCATCGCAAAAAGCAGACTATTATTTCGACCTGTGTAGCTATGTCTGGGAATCAGCGAACTTTTGTCTTTGAAACCTGCTGTTCAAATTGCCTTAACACTGAAAGCACTGAAGCACCTGGGACACTTAACGAGTGTCCAGTTCAGCGTTTTATGCAGAGGACGTCAGTTGAGTACATGGCCCTTCAGTGTGACCCAGGACACATTAGCATACACACTGCTACAAGAATGTGGCCATATGCGGCCCAGACCACCTCCGAATCGGATCTCAAACCGTCCTGGGTGCATTCATACCTGTACTTAGAGCCGTCCACTTGTGACACCTATCACGGGAGCCTTCCCATTGGTTTTCTTTTGAATTCTGCTCTGCCTTTCACACTGAATCAGACTCACTAAAACAAGCTAGGCTCTCCTGATGCTGTCCCCTTGGCTCTTTTAAACTATGATGAGAGGTTCCCTGTGAGTGCTAGTCTTTACAAAAAGTAGATTTTCACATAAAGGGAATTTGTTCCCAAAACAACAAAAACACATGGAATGTAATGTAACAAAGCAATAAACCAGTGATAAAACCATGCACGTATGTAAATTTAAATGGAATACAGCTATACATCGGACAAGAACATCTCTGAGAAGGAAGCTCCTTCATGAGCAAGTAGAATTTTATAATGAGTGAAATCTTATTTTTGAATGGTTAAAATTATATTTAAAAGAGAAACCTCAGAAATCAAAGGATTCAAAATAGATGCACACACTTTAACTAAACAGATGTTGCTTGTTGACCCAAACTCCACAGCGCAGCAATTTGCAAGTTTTGAAATTCTAATGAATTGAAAGTAGTCCTTTAAGTTTAAAATCCCTGGCTCTGTCATCACTTATCACCCTTATCATTTCTCACAAATTGTTGCACCCAAACGGCCATGTAATACAAGTGCGAATGAGGACGAAACATAAATCATAATATACAGGAAGATGAATTGCAAATCCCATTCTGCAGAAATTAAAATGCAGAGCAAAGAGAGAACCGAATAGATAGATTGATCAAAAGTTGAGTAGTGCCTTTCTACAAGTTAGCGAAGTCACATGAACGCATCTACTTGCTTGGCTGAGGTACACGTGTTGGCGTGAAAGTACATGTAATATGTAGCTGTTCTGCCAAATCAAGGGGCATAGATGTTAGCACATGGGATCAAGGAGTGAAGCCAGGAACAAGGAGTACTGCCTTGGGCAAATATCCATAACTGATAAGTGATAAGGAAAACTAAAAATCTAAAACTCCTGCTTGATTTCAACACACATTTAAAGCTTGTTTTCTTAACAAAGATTCTAATGTTTAAGAAGAAGCCAGTACATTCCTCAAAACCCCATTTTGGTAACCCACACTGCGGCACATAGCATTGTGCCATGCTATGACAGTGCGCCACAGGCAGGGCGGCGACGTGGTGCACTGACCGGGCAGCAGGGTGTAAGTGCAGGACAGGCAGGTGAGGTCTGACGCGTTCCTCCAGCTGAGGCCCCACATACTGCCGCAGCACTGCTCCAGGGGCATCAGGGAGGAGTTGTGCACCCCCGGGAACTCCTCGCAGCTCCACGTGGAGTAGCAGTGTCCCCTCACACCTACCCCTGCAGCAGCCCCACACAGAGAGCAGGCGCACCACCCAGCACAGAAAGACACACACGGACGAAGCAGGCACATTAAAACTGACCACAGACACGTCAGAACGTTCCAGCGAAAATTAAAGGGAATTCCATAATAAACCTACTGCCAAAAACCTCCCAAACAAACGCACACAAGCTGCACTTTCACATCTGCACGGAATGATTTGTAACGGTAAAGCTGCAGGGTTCTGGTTACAGAACACATAATTGATTACAACAACAGAAATCAAAGACATTTATGTAACATTACTAGATTTGATCAACCAATATTAAAAAAATATGCATAAGGCAAAAAACAATAATCAACCAATCAATCAACAGTAATACGCACATCTCTTAAAACCTTCCAAGATTGCTCAAAAAACAGATTATCAGAAATGGAAACAGTGTTTTTTCTTTTCTTTAATCCTAGCTAACACAGCAAAGAGAAGGGGAAAGATCTTCTTCCATTTCTTTACCCTGTGTGCAGCGGGGACCACCCCAGCCCTCACAACATACACGCACTGATCTGTTCACCAGCTGGCTGTCCATCTCTGCTGGTCTGGAGACAAGCAAAACAACACGAAGCATCATTGCACACAAAAAAAAAACGAATACACACAGCATGACGCACATCACATCAGAAAGGTCACACACACAACATTAATCACACATGGTTTGTTCCCAAAAAAGGGCTGTTATTACTTTTATTAGTAGTAGTACTAGGGGTGGCAGTAGTATTCAAATGAAAAAAATAAGTTCATGCATCTTCCATTATGTACATATAGATGGTTTACCTGAGGAAAAACATGTCTGGTATGTTTGTTAGAAAATGTACAATTGCTATTTTAACAAAGAGAAGCAAACTTTATGGGCTGAGCATGTCTGAAGAAAAGCTATTGGAATTCCATACATATTGGAGCTACTGAAGTGTTCACCTGGGGTTAAGACTGTGAGGTTGATAAGAGAAACTGCAAGCACATGCGAGGTGCAGCTTTTACCCTTCAATTTCACCTTCAGGTTGTTTTTAATCTGAAGCTTAATTAATAACTTGCTATGAGCTATTGTTTTTTATTGGGTACCTTTAAATGTTTGAACTTAGTTGACCCAGGAGCATGGTTTTCACATGTGAGAGAGGCAGTATTATTACAGTACATCTGTAAAGACATGTGTTCAAATGACTTGCAGGATCTGACTTTGACCTGATAGTCTGGACTCTCTTCATTAATGGAACAGACAGATTAGATCATTGTGGGAATCTTTTGATTGTCTCACTTGTATAAGTAGCAGGATGCGTTGAGCCCCTGTTGCCTGTAATATTGTGCGATGCCATCGTCACCCCCATGCACATGGCGCATTCTGTCCACATCCAGCTTCCAGCCCTCCAGATTGAACTGGTACACACCGGAGCAGCCCACTTCTCGCTGCAGGCGGGGAGAGACTATCCTCTCTACTCGCTCCTCTACTATGTGCTCACACCAGTGCCTGAAATACAGAGAACAAGGGCATTTAATTTAAACATCAGTTCGTTTGAAGGCAGCAGAGGAGGGGAAACATGGGGGAAATCTGAAAAACATGTCTGGTCCTGTGCTAAGTAGCCCTACATAAAGCCCTTTTTACAGTAGTCCTCAGACATAAAAAGATAGGATAAGGTTGCAAATTACACTGAAAACAGAGGGGAAAGAAATTGCACAAGCTGACCTGCCTGACCACTGATATACTTGAAAACAAACTCTGCATGCAAGCGAGCTTACTTAAGCACTTAATATGAGTCTGTTTCTCTTTTGTTTCTGACTCGTATCGCTACTTTCAGAACATTTCAACTGCTATTTAGATATTCTCATTGTGTGTGTACATTCACCTTTTTTCATGACCACATCCTGCTGTTTCAGCACTCTGCTCTACCATAACTCTAACTGTATGGCATCTGGCATTAGGCAACTGTCACAACAACTCAATGTTCCATTAGCGCTGAGAGCACGAAATTTCAGTCTATCAACTTACTTAGCTGTCGCACCAGCAAAGCAAGTTAGCTGAAAAGTTTGCACAGTAGGGAGTCCTCCCTAACATTATCTCAAATGTCTTCTGGACATGTTGCTTATTGGTCAGTAAATCCGTCCTCTCTCCTGCCCTCGCCTCTTGTTTCAGCGTCTCTCTCTCTCTTTCCTACGCGACCCTTCGGCAACTCTCCAATCACATTTTCTGCATTGCCTCATTCGCACAGCTTTTCCGTGATCCGCTCCAGACAGTCCTCACCCGTTTCCCGCCACTAGACGCAGCCCCAGCACAGACAAAAGCAGCGCCTTCATAGTGTTATTAGATCGCCATGGAGATTCCCCTGGATAGGCCTGAGAGAGGAAGCAAAGAAGGGAGGGACACCGATGATCAGGGCAATATCCAGGCAGATATGTTTCAGCCACGGCAGGTGTACTTAATGGAGCAACAGTGTTTATACCCCGTTGCCTTTCTGTCTGTGACTGAGGACAAATGTTCAAAACATTACGTGAAATCAACAGGTTCTGACACTCTCACACCACAGGTATGTAATGGATTTGCAGAGGGTTGAGGAGTTTTTAAGGGGTTGAAAGTGACAGCTTTGCCGTGGCTTTGACCTCTAAGTCAAAGACATCAGTTACATGATTAAGACCCAAACCACAGTGGATTACAGTGATATTGCAAGTCGAGGGGTTTCCGCTAAATATAGATGTAGCACACTAGTATAGTTTTAAGTAAAACAGTATGAATTTGAAGTCATATTTTCCAGTGAAGGGGGGAGAAATATCTCATTAAACAAACCAGGAGAACTCACCTGGATATTCAGTACCGTAAATGGAAGCAAAAAATAAAACTAACCAAGGCTTCATTCTGTCAATAAACAGCTCTTTGCCACCCAAAGCGTTGGCAAGTTTACAAATGGATATGATCATAAATCCATGAGATATGCACGCAATATAATGGTCATACAATACACACCAAATCAAGCTAAGTGCTAATGTAATTCCAATATTGATTTCTACTCAGAAGGGTGTTAGTAGTACACAGTACAAAATCTAAACCCACCCCAAATTCAATCAATAATTAAAAACATGGAAATAATGCTTTATATCTTCTGTTTTGCTTGCCAAAATGTTAAAAAGCTCCTTAGTTTTGATTAGATCAAGGATCAAATTTCAGTCGAGTTCCTTAGTTCAAAAATTGCATCAAAATTGTATGACGGGTGTTGGTTACCTGAGTTTTCATTGCTGCTCTGGGAACCCCTCTACCTGTTCTTGCCATCCCAGCTGATGAGAGATTCCTCAGAAAGCCAATCTGCTTGTTTATGGGGTGGCAGCTCCGCCGGGCAAGGTTTTAAGTGGCTGGGGGTATCCGAGGGGCTCATTGTGCCATCTGAGGTGCTGGCCATTGGAGGAGCAGTCCCCAGGGAACAGCTGAAGAGGTGTCCATTCGCCCTCACCATGTGACTGTAGCTGCCTAGCTTTGTGTCAAAGGAGCACTCCATGGGACATTTCCCAGGCCACTGGACTGGGGGGGTAGGCATTGGGCTTGGTAACAGCAAGGTGTTTATGCTGGACTAATCCTATAAAGAGCTGCTTTCAGGGGTAGATTTGCAGGGCGTTTATTTAATAAGGGATGTCAACAGCACAGGGAGCCGGGGCATTCAACCTGATAAACACTCTCAGCTTGAACCCTCGACCCGGGCCTGTGCGACACAAACACAGCTGCTACCACACCCCTGCCTGTCAGTGGCCAGGGAGAAACTCTGAGCCAGTTACGCACCCTTTATGTTGGGTGTTTTGTGTCCCCTTCTGGTAATTTGAGACTAATACTCAGAAAAATCCCCAAAACATCAGGAAATTCACAAAATCCCCAAAACATCCACCAGCAACTGCACTGATAACCTGATGGAAATAATGGAAACAGGACTGAATGCGGTAACAAATTTCCCATCAAGCACTGATTCACTGATTTTACTTTTTTTCTTTTTTATTGCATGTCAGTGTCAGATCAAGGGACAGTTGTGTTTGGAATGTTAATTGTAAACAGTATGTGAATGTCTCCTGCGTACCTCACTCGGAATATTGGTAACGTTTCTGAGATATGGTAAGAAACATTATTCAGTTGCATATTCAGAGATTCATGGCGACTTAATATTACAAGGACAAAAACATGCTGTTGGCTCTCCAGTCTTTCAGACTTAGATTTTGGTTTAAAATTTTTAGACCATATTAGCAGCAAACTATTTTGAAAATGGTAAACAAGTGGTTTGTGTCATGGAAACAGTTTACCGCTTTGAAATAAATGAAGCAGTAGGATACGCCATTTCAATAAATAAATGAATAAATAAAAATAATTAAAATGTGTTAATCTGCATAACACCTAAAAATGGCATTATTAAAAAAACAATCTGTGGTAACAATCTTTTGTTTCTGACTGCAATCAATATGCCTTGGGAGTACCTTCACCAATTTTCTTGCGAGTAATTACAGAGAGGGCTCTCCAATCTTCGTATTTACCACCCCTGGACTTTGTCATTCTTTGACTATAGCATTACCCCACATTACATTACATTACATGTATTTAGAAGAGGCAATTGTGGGTTAAGTCTACCTTGCCCAAAGGTACAGCGGCAGTGCCCCAGTGGGGAATCGAACCGGCAACCTTTCGGGTATGAGTCCTACTCCTTAACCACCCTATACCGAGAAGAAACAAAACGACAGTAGAAATTCTCCAACAATCTGTAGAATGGAACACTATATAAGGGACAACTTAAGTCTAAACTTTAACCCGTGTATTGATTTCGTAAGATTTAATAAAGCACACCAAACAGACTTTCTCACTTGTTCGGGTGCGAAATGACTAACGAATGTGAGATTCCATTTAGTTTCTCCGTCCTACGCTGCTCTTAAACACAAGGAGAAAGGCTGTCGCATCACCCTGGAGGATATCGCGCTTACATAATGCAGGAACCCAGAAAACTATAGCCCTCAAACTGAAAGTAAAATTTTTTCATCGGTGTTTTAAAATTGCTCCCTGGACTTCATCTTAAAGCTGCAAGCAGACAGATGCTCCGAAAGGATTCTAAAATGCCCCTTTGAGAGTTGGTAAGTCGTTGGTAACTGGTTACCATTGCTATCCAAATCAATAACAAAGAGATGAGCAGACCAACGTTTAACATGATTTTACACATGCAAATTCACAACTCTATTTTTTTATTTTCTTTTTCACCAGTCAGCCAATCACGCGTTCATTACCAAGGGTCTATGCAGATAAATATTTACTGTTGGTATACATAGCCTTTTTTCTTTTTAATATTACTAACTGCAGCTAACTACCTGCAATATTTTTCTGCCTCATAAAAGGTGCGAGACGGTTGCATCGCATTAGGTAGTTAGCTACCCGATACTTCCAATTGTGTTAATATGTAGTGAACCCTTTACATTGTCTCATTCGAGAAAAATGAAGTAAATAATATTGCAAGCTATAGAAAGGACTCCATGCTTTCCCGTTATACAACGCACAACTTTGGACAAGCCGACACCTCAGTCAGGGGTGTATGCAGTGATGCTGACATTATTGAATCATGCTTGAAATTATTTGGTGCGTTGCTGCACAGTGAGAAAATAATCCCATGCTGACTCGACCAATGAATTAGTGATCACTTGATCGGTCCCATCACACCTTTCATGAGGACGAGTGGACAAAAGAGACGGCAAATTCCTGCCACCATGCTAGCATGGCCTGAATGCTCTCCAAGGGTTCAGCTTCTAAGGTGAATGCATTAATTCTTCGGTCTTTCTGCGCAGTAAGGACTGTAGCATACAGTAAGGGTTTAATTTTGTATGTTTTCTTGTTTTACCTGTGTTCAATAAATTGATATCCGTTTACTTCTGTGTGGCTGACGGTGTTTTCTGGTGTAACACAGGAGAATCTATGTAAGGATTAATAACAACATAATGAGTCTTACTGTGGGTATTTTCCAAGATATTATTGCCGTCCAATTGAAAATGAACAGGATGTACACTTCCTAGTTTGCCGTAGAGGACAGGAACCAAAGCTACACGGGCTGCAATTTGCAGTCTTTTCACACATGAGCGTGAAGCTCATTATGTTGATGATTTACTACATTGTCAGCACATTTTAGCACATCATTCATATTGATTCAAGAAATCATGCATCATTAAAATCGCTTCTGACATATTTTCAATAGCAGTTTTGTTAGAACTTAAAATTCACAGTTTAACTCTTTCCTTGGGGGTAAATATCTTCCATGCCGCTGTGACTTGACAGATAGTTACACAAGTTCTAGGAACGAAGTTTTTTTTACAGGAATGAGACAAACGTTGGATTAATGATTTATAGTGTCCTGGGATTTCATCACTTTTATGATCTATGGTTTCCCAATCCTCCTGTCTAGAAGAAGGCTGTTAAAAGGAGCGCTAGAAGATCTGATCTTTACTTTCCTACAAGTGGGGATTAGAAGGGAAACAACTGCTGTGATTTTCCCAGAAAAGAGAACTTGGAACAAGAGGAATCTGGAGGGTAGGGAGAACATTGGTGTTTTCATAACATTGTTTATTAAGCAGAATATTATATTATTTAACAATAAATAATGATTACTTGGCGAACGGGCTAGTTACAGTATGATGTGGTTGTAATAACCTTACATCTTATGAACTGTACCACATAAAAACACAGATGTGCATGATGTCAAGTGCATCAGTGCACAGCTAAACATTTAACAGACCATTTACCAGAATTTTGAATGGTGCAACAAGGTGAGTTATTTTCATTTGCAGCAGAAAATGGGGTTAGTGGGAGAGTCAGGGAAATGAAACATGCATTTGTAGAACATGAAAAAATTAAATGTGATGAATTTGTTGTATCTGTAAGGAAGTATTAATACGCGTATACATGATCCATGCAGGCAGGCATTCCCTTGCAGTTATTTCTCTCTATTTGTGTCTCTAGGTGTAGCCATGTGGTGCCACTATCTCCTGCTCTTGTCCACATTGGGCATGGCAGCTGCCGTCTCCAGAGGACGGGAGCATGCGATCCACGGGGCGTCCATGTTCGCCGATCTCACTCCCCGCGAGATGAATGCTGTGCGGGATTTCCTAATGTCTCGTAAGGAGTTAGGGCTCACCGCCACCCGGACCACAGAGCTGAAGAAAAACAGCATCATCCTGATGGAGCTGCACCTGCCCCGCAAACATGAAGCCCTGAGGGCGCTGGACCGAGGCCAGGCTAAGCCTATGCGCCATGCCCGGGTGGTGGTGCAGTTCGGCAATCAGCCCCAGCCCAACATCACCGAGTATATTGTGGGGCCCCTGCCCTCACCTAACAGCTACCAGCTCAAGACCTTTAAGGATAACCAGGCAATCAAGTTTGAGTCACGGCCCATGTCATGGGGCGAGTACGAGCACATTGCCGCCCTTCTGGAGAAGATCACTCAGAAGGCCCACAAGCTCCTGCTGGAGAGCACAGGCTTCTCCATGTATAACTGCAGCAACCGCTGCCTGACTTTCTCTGACATAGCACCCCGTGGGCTAGCTTCGGGTGAGCGGAGGACCTGGATCATGCTGCAGAAGTTTGTGGAGGGGTACTTCATCCACCCAGTGGGGTTTGAGGTCCTTGTTAATCACCAAAACCTGGACCCAGAGCAGTGGAGCGTGGAGAAGGTCTGGTACAACGGGCAATACTTTGATAGTGTGGAGGAGCTGGTGGAGCGTTACGACAAGGGAGAGATAAATAAGTCGAAGTTGCCAGAGCACGATGACCAGGACCTGTACTCCACCTACATTCCCCGTGGCCATGGAAACACACGCACAGATATACATGGACCCAAACTGGTTGAGCCTCAGGGGCCACGCTACCATGTGGAGGGTAACTTCGTGGAGTACGCTGGCTGGTCCTTTGCTTTCCGTGTGCGCTCATCCGCTGGGCTTCAGGTCTTTGACGTCCGCTTCAACGGGGACAGGGTGGCCTATGAGATCAGTCTGCAGGAGGCCATTGCTTTCTACTCTGGAGACACCCCCGCCGCTATGCAAACCAAATACATCGACGCTGGCTGGGCCATGGGCACATCTGACTATGAGCTGGCCCCGGGTATTGACTGTCCCGAAATCGCCACATTCTTGGACGTGTACCACTACTACGACACTGACAAGCCTGTGCGCTATAGGAATGCCTTGTGCATCTTTGAGATGACAACAGCGATGCCTCTCAGAAGACACTTCAACAGCGACTTCAACGGAGGCTACAACTTCTACGGAGGCTTAGAGAATCATGTCCTGGTGATCCGGACAACATCAACGGTGTACAACTATGACTACATCTGGGATTTCGTTTTCTACCAGAACGGGGTTATGGAGTCACGGGTCAGTGCCACGGGCTACATCCATGCCACCTTCTTCACACCTCAGGGGCTCCATTACGGGACCAAAGTCTACAACTATGTCTTAGGGAACCTCCACACACACCTCATCCACTACAAAGTGGACTTGGACTTAGCTGGTAAGTTCCCTGGCTGAATGCAAATGTTGAGTTGTTTCTGGCCTTCGCTGGGCCTCTGATGATATGACTTAAATACCGTGTTGAGTCTGCTGCTTGGTGCATTGTTGCCGTGTGCTCTTTGCAAGAAGTCAGAGTCTCTCCTGAATGAGTTTATTTTGATGAATACAGATTAAAGTATAGCACTATACACTACATTACTATATGCTATATAGACTTTACAGATTGCTATACTACAGTCTGCTTGCACTATATGTATTTACTTCACTGATGATTAAAAAAATGCAATTGTGCAATATGCAATTGTACCCTTCACTTGAGTGGTACCAAACATTTGAGGCAGAGACAAAGCTCATCCGATACAGGTGTAGATCTTACCTTTAGCCTAGCTATTTCCCCTGTCCTATGCATAGTACCCTTTCAGATTCTTAATTACAAACCTCTGTGCTCAGGGCGAGAGAACAGCTTCGAGACCATGGACCTGAATTACGAGGAGCTCACCAACCCGTGGAGCCCAGAGCACAAAATTAAACAGTCCCGCCTTGTCCGCACGCAACGCGAAAAGGAGCGGAACGCCGCCTTCCGCTTCGGCAAGAAGTTCCCCCGCTACCTGCACTTCTACAACCCCAACAAAAATAACAAGTGGGGCCACGCGAGGGGTTACCGCATCCAGTACAACTCCCACGGCCACAGCGTGCTGCCCCGCGGCTGGAGAGAGGAGAACGGCATCACATGGTCCAGGTGCGGCTGCGAGGGTGAACTCACGCCCTTCGGCTGTTGGAGTCCTTATCCCATTTGTCATTCAAGGGCCCTCTTAGACACCTCTTTATAAACACTCACAACTCAGCCAAGGGACACTCACAACTTGTTACACCACAACTCTGATTTTTCTGGTTATTCAGCCCTGAAGTAAAAGCGGAACCTTCTTTACTGGCCAAGATTGTCAGGATCTATCAGTGATCAGTTATGAAAAAATATTTCTCAGCCTCAGGGTTGGAGATCCGCTGTAAGAGAAGTAAAAACCTTAACTGCAGTAAAAACTTTTTTTCCGCAAAAAGACAATAAATATTAATTTGGATCCACTGGCTTGATTCTGGATTCAGTCAACTCATAAACCAGACACTACTGCCCATTTATGTCTTGTCCTCATGGCTAATGGCTGTATATAATATGCAATGTCCTTCTAACCAACACTCTTCTTCACCTTGTACAGGTATCAATTAGCAGTGACACGACATAGAGACTCCGAGGCAACCAGCAGCAGTATCTACACCCAGAACGACCCCTGGGAACCTGTGGTTTCCTTTGAGGACTACATCCGTAACAATGAGAACATTGTCAACCAGGTCAGCAGAGCTGTTTATTAGCACAGCTATTAGGCCTCATGTTCATTGGTCTCACCAACTAGGTATCGCTGCATCACAGGATCATCCAATCCTTATCTGCAAAAAAGCAAAATCGCTTGTGCTCCAGTGTTCATTTATTTATTTTTTTTTAACAAAACTAAAATCTTCCCATGGAAATTCATAAAGGATTCCTGTATTTTGTGTTGAATCTAATCATACGTATATGGCAAAATTTAGGGAAAAGTCTCCATTATGAAGTAATCTGAAAAGGGTGTATTAAGAATATTCTTTAGAATCAGTTCTTTTTTGTCTTATACAGCTTCCAATTCACGTTCATGAAGAAATTACAGAGTGAAATAATTTAAAAAAATCTTTGAGGAAAAGTTTTCTCGTGATGGGAATAATAATAATAGCAATCATAGTGAGAAAAGAAGAAAACAGATGTTAACAGTGGTTTGTCTGCTCACTACTCATTACTCAGGCCAAGTGTAAAGGTTCATCCATGTTGACTTATCTGGCCTGCATACCCTCATCTTGTACACTGAGTGTCACGGAGTTTTGATAGATCTTACCTCATGACAGTGTCCTTGTCAGTCAAATGCCTATGCCTTACAATACCACCTGAAAATTGAAAAACACTGCAGATAAATTAAAAATAACGAATTAATAAATGATTAGATTCAGCCAAATTGACACTGCGTCTCCCTGCAGGATCTGGTTGCCTGGGTGACGGTCGGCTTCCTACATGTCCCACACTCAGAGGACATCCCCAACACGGCCACGCCTGGTAATGCAGTGGGCTTCTTCCTCCGCCCCTTCAACTTCTTCGATGAGGACCCATCTCTCGCCTCCCGGAGCACAGTTATCGTACGGCCAGGGAAGGACAGGAAGCCAGAGGTGCAGCGGTGGACCCCTGAGGTCGTTGGCCACTGTGTCTCGAACAAGCCATTCTTCTACAATGGCACCTACTCTGGGGTTTGAGAATAGCCTCTCTCCTCTTTGTACATGAAAGACACTGTGGGCCATATACATGCCAGAGCTTTATCAATCAAGTGAGGACTCAAAAAGTTTAAATGACAGTGTGTAAATTTACATTTATTCACGTGGCTTTTATCCAAAGCAACTTACATAGGTAACAGTTCTTTACAATGTTATCCATTTATACAGCTGGATATTTACTGAGGCAAGTGTGGGTTAAATACCTTACCCAAGGGTACAGCAGCATCCCAGCAGGGATTGAACCGGCAACCTTTCGGTTATAAGACCTGCTCCTTAACCACTATGCAACACTGCCTCCCCTAACTACAATGTCAAGGCATTCTGTGTTGAGAAAATCCTATCTAGATGTTTAGACATTTGTTATCAATAATAATGTCTGCAGCAATCAAATGTTTATTATATATATATTTTTTTTACTATTTTGTATTTAATGCTGACTTGTGAATCATTTGAAAATGCTCGATTTATGTTTCGTTAAATACAATATGGTTTACAACTCACATCAATTTTAGTCAGACATATGTTTGGTTTATGTATGTTTTTTGAAACATGCTGTATATATACTATGAAGATCTTTTATGGATTTTTGATTGGACTGCAAATGAAAACGCAGACATGCTGTACTTAATAGGAATGTGTACTCTTCCTTCACAAGCACATAGTTCACCTTCTAAGTGATATTTCCCGAATTTGGGGCATTAAATACTGCCTTCCTCATGTGTTTTCCTGAAATAAGCGAGTCATGTATTTGGAAAAGAGATTGTGCATTCCTTGAAGGTCTGGTGAACACATATTTCAGAAGAATAAACACAAGTGGAATGTTTAAATAAATGCCTTTTGGTGACCTCCCATAACTTTGTCTGTATGGATTTGTTTAATTCCCAGCAATCATGTTTACAGTTTAAGCCCTGATTTCACAAACGATTCAGCTGGCCAATTAATGAACCAAACCTATGTAGCAACAGTACCCCTCTTTTGCAGAAGGGGGATTTTTTTTCCTCTTCTTATATGGCATGCTTATATGGTTGGCACGCTTGCCTCGTTGTGTAAGAGGCCAAAGAGAGTCATGATCCTGACACTCCGGGAGAAGGTCTCCATGGATGAGGTTTAGCAGCTGGGGCATCCAGGATGCAGGACACCGGGATCAACTACTGTCTGGCTCCTAGACCCCACCAAGCCTGGCAGGAATGCTTTCACACTGAACAGGACAGAGCCCCTTGAGTAATTAGTTCCCGGTTCTCTGTCCGGAATCTCCCCACAAACAATCCAGGATTCACCTGCAGGGTTGCCCTGGGAAACAGTAACACAAAACACACATGGAACAGACAGGGCTGGATGCAAGCAGCAGAAATGAATTGCAAATAGGCATAGCCATGATTTCAGTCCTTGGGGTGTCTCGTTTCATGAAAAATATTTCAACTTAACAGAAATGTTTACAAGACTATTTCATTCAAATGAAACAAAACATCAATTAAGAAATAATTACACCATCAATTAAATTAATAAAGTGTGTAGAATAATACCGTATCAAGACGCACATATTATGTGCTGATTTTCCTTGGGTATCAAAAGATAGAGAGCCATATCCAGGTAAAACGTTCAGATGAAGCAAAGGACAAATTCTGTTTTTCAGAAGACTGACTCTAACCTTTAAAAAAATCCATCTCCCAAGAAGGCGTCCATTTAGATCCTAATGCCAGAAATGCACCATATCCTCATGTGATTTCAGCACACTGTTAATAACTTCAGATGGCAACCTTACCATGCTGAACATGATTGAATGGTTTATCTGAACTAAAATAATTAATTCGAGCACAGTAAATACCAGACACCTCACAGTTATGACAGTTAGATTTTCACAAAAATGATTCAGTATTTCCTGAAGCTATTATTACCAACAGAAATGTTTTACAATCCTGCCATTTACTGTGCCTAATGGAGCACAGACCATAATGTGAAAGTACAATAGATGTTCAGCGAGGGTGGTTGTGCCTGGAGAATACCAGCACGGTGCAGCCTGAGACGAGGGACAGGGTGGGAGGTGAAACTGAAAGGGTTTTTTTTTTGGCTTACCACATTAGGTAGTCGCTTCGTGCTCAAATTCCAGCAACGACATAAAAAGCAGTCAAAAAGCAGTTCTTGAGGCACAATTAAAATGAACCTCGATAAGGGGTAGCAGAAGGGGAATGCCCTGTACGTAGATGTGCCTGCCGAATAAGTTAATCAGGGGTCTGCCATGGGTTGGAGTGAGGAAACAGCCGTCTGAAAAGACAAAGACCCATGTTTGTAAAGCGGTAGCAGCAGTACCTTTTCTAGTTCACCCCTATAATTTTTTTAACATTTTGAACATGATCAGCTTGACAGGCAGACATGCTATACAATTTGAAGGTAACACTGTGGAGAAAAATATCTGTCATATCCCATCAAGTCCAGTCAAAGTCTTCATGTGAGTTCCCTCTCCAGCTCCGAGGAACATGTGAATGCTGCTGTAATTCAGCCTTGACATATGTTCTATTTCATTTCCTCTGTCACATAGACGAAATACTTAATGAGCCTGTCACCCTTCTGTTGCTTTTCTTCTGGTGGAGAGTGGGGGTTCCTTCATGCAAAGGACATATCTAATCCAACTGAAGAACGAAGATGCTGTGGAAAAAAGAATGGGTTTTTGCTTCCACCTAGTGGTTAAAATTTAATTGTACGGGAGGGGCTGACACCCCTGCTGTTCCAATGAAGCATGACTGTCATACGTACACAATGATCATTGCAGTGAAGTGGCTTTCTCGTTTCACAAAACAGGCACTGAAGAATTCACATAAATGTGCCCCAAGGGAAGAGCATGCCAGTCACACTACAGTTCACATGTTTTACATACAGAAAAAACATCCAAGGAATATTACATGCCAATGTGACATTTTATGTTCTTTCTTGTTAATCCAATTACATTTTCATTTTCATAAAAATGTGATTTAGTTGTCAATGTCAGGTTTTATTCTTTTTTCTGGCTTTCATGCCACTTGAAATCTGTGTGACCCTTATTACTAATAAAGAAAAATATGAAAATCCCCTAAGAGAAACTGAGCTACAATACTCTCTGAAATGCTGAAAGCCACTCCTTGAACCCCCCCCAAAAAAAAAAAAAAAATTTAGAACTTTTTATACCTGTACCCAACAACTAAAGCAGTTGTTGGGTACAGGTATAAAAAGTGAATGTTCTTAACCAAAGGCATTGCAGTTCCAAGCTCTGACCCAGAGTTGTGACATGCGATCTTTAAGAGGCATTCTGAGCTGTCTGCGGGAAACAGAAAAAGTGTTTATGCAGAGTTGACGGGGGGAGCCCAACCTCATAACTGAAGCAGGATAGAAATAGACTTCCTCCTGCTGAGTCACGCATGAGGGGGTTTTAAAAAGCCCGTGTCCCAACTGATTCTTATCACCTGTCAAGCTCACAGAGAGCACCAAACCCACACAGTCTTTATCAACACCATCCACTTCAGTGGAACTGCAGGGTGGAAAAAAAATGGAAAATGATCTGTGCAGTGATTTGAGTCTATAGTGTGTATCTCAGTAACAGGTGACCTGTGAGAATGAAATGACAGGTGTGGCTCTGTGGTCTGACGAGGAAAGCACTTACTATTCGCCCTATCCTTTGTACCAAAAAAAAAATCAGAATAAACAATTTAGACACATTCAGGTAAAGATCCATTTTGTTCCTTTCTGACATGCTTCATTTTCTTTCCGAGTGAAATGAAATAACTATGTACTGTATTTGTAAACTGTGGGAGATAAATGGCCAAACGGTAGTATTTGGAGCTTAGTGTCTTCGAGGTGTATATTATACTTTTATACAATAAAAATGTTGTGTTGGTTGTGGGGTAACATACAGCATTTCGTTCCACGATTCTCAACTCTACATTTACACAATTCATGGTTCAGTTTCAGAGAAAATAATTGCTGCATCACGCTGTAATCTTGCGAACATAAGGTAGTGATTACCCTTAAACGTTTACTTGGAATAAGGGAAAATATGTGTCTTATTCTCATGTTTTCCCTCTGAGCCTTCAGTGTAAACACTTCAGGCAAATAAGATGTTTGATCATTGAATGATACTGTCAGAACTCTTCCATGCCTCACGCATTTTTGTGTGTTTGGAATACAGAATGCAATAACCATTTTCCAGTAGCAAACTACTCGGCAAACATTCCTCAAAACAATATTTTGAAGTCTATTCTAAAACATGTAAAAATCTATTCTGTAGCCTTCATTCGAGTTTTTGAATCACAAAGCTATTCTGTCATGTTAGTTGCCAGACAAAGGCAGTGCTAACATGACATGATAAGTAAAGCTGTATACAGCCAGAAGATTCATGGATGAGGGCCAAATCAAGCCCTCAACTCTGTAGTGCCACTACATAGTACAGGGGTATTTTCAGAGACTAAGCTTGATTTTAGCCCTACATTCACCAACCTGTATGGATATCAGATAGTACTATAGTCTGCTGAAAATGTTATAGCTGCACCGTATGTGTATAAACACTTCCGCTAAGCCGGGTGTCTGTGAAACCCCCTGACGGTGCTAGAGGATGGTCAACATGTTGATGCAGCGCTTGGAGAGGGGCTATGCGACCGTGATGTGCTGTAGCCCAGGCATCCATGGAGGAAGGATCAGCCTGTCAGTGCTGGTATGTGAGCTATCTCATTCCTCTTTGTCCACTTCTCAAAATAACCCCGAGCAGCTGAGACAAAGCCTGAGAGACGGGCACAGTGAACCTCCGTGGGCAAGCTCACTCAATGCTAGGATGGAAAACACAAGCCCATAAACCTCTGGGAAGTGTTTACTCAGGTTGATTATGGTTGGAAATGTCAACCAACCGACGTGGGGGAAAAAATCTGGCTTTATTTTTATCGAAGCATAAATTTTTGTGACTCATGCCTGTGACAGTGAGTGAGCATTATTGCAAAAAAACTGGCATTGCACTGGGCATTGGGTTTGGAAAAACTGAGAGTATTTGAGCCTGTTGTGTGAATTCCCAGCCATTGTCTTTTTTTTTTTTCCAGCCTTCTCCGTTCTGTGAAACGGGCACTGGTGGTGTTAGGGGACCCGGAGCATGGCCAGAAACAATAACCCATCAACATTGTTGATGTAGCTCAACCAGAGAGGAAGCAATCTGTGAAGATAGATCATCCACATTACATATGTGAAAATGGAGAAGGGGAGCATTCATGCACGAACAGTGTGTGGACCATGGGGTAAACACCAATCTCCTCTGAACTGAAAACACACCATGGAGCCAGTCCCAGTCTGCTCCCAGACTAAAAAATGCCAGCAAATAGTACCTTTCAATAAGGCACACATTCGTCCATGATTTTTGTGTCAGGTCTTGAAACAAAAAGGAGAGGCGAGATGAAGCTAGGTGCGACCACAATGCAAAAGGTGCCTTTCATGGTATAGTGCTGACCCACTTTCACACATGAGCAATCCCCTAGATTTAGTGCCATCCTAGAAGCTCACTCGGCAAGCAACCTTGGAGAGTGTGCTCTCGTTATGCAGTGGATGGGTATAATTATGTATGAGTGAATAATATATATCACAAGAGGCTGGTTCTTCCCTAGAGACAGTTGCCAGAGCCAGTGTATTCCAGGAGCGGCTCAATCAGTTGATTCTATGGGTTTTTACTGGCTTTTTATCAAGGTTTATATGTACGAGGAGAGAGAGAGAAAGAGAGAGAGACAGGGAGAGATTATCTGGACAGATAAATGGATAGATGGATATTACAGCATTTAACATTTTAAATGTGATATACGTACAGCGGGCAGATGGTGCAGATGGTCAAACTGATTTTTTTGTTCTGACTTACACCAAACCATCTGTGACGACCTTACCCTCTGTTAATTACACTATATTCCACCCAGTATTTTGTGGTAGAGCTAACTTAATTACAGCAACGTTCTTCAAAGTTACTGTAATTGTAATTGTATTTATGTATTTGTACAGTATTGGATTTACTGTAATTGTATGTATGTATGTATAATTAGATGAGGGGGATTCCCAAACCTCCCCAGACAAAATCTCAATTGTGGCCCACCCACTGGAATTCTACCCCACCTCTAAATGGATCATTTTAAGACCAGAGGGAATGAATGAAAAGAACATTAGGGTAGGGGGTAAAGTGCCTGGTAAGAGAGTGCTTCCACTCTCTGAACCCGTAAGAACCCTCATTTAATTCTGACACCGTCATACATTTATAGCAGGCCTGGTCTGGGTAGCCTCTGCGAACACTTCCAGAAGAAATGAGAACATTCCAGGAGGAACCCCTATGTCAGCAAAGATATCCCACTATATTTTACAAAAACACGTGCATGAGCTTAGCAGCAAGAGCAAAACACAGTTTAAAGTGAAACACTTAGAATACAATATAGAATACTGTCCATTGTTTACACAAGCACTAGTGAGTTCCTAGTATTACATGTGACTCAGAAACCAAAACCTTTAAACACCCATTCACGTTCAATAGTAGGATTCAATGAAAACAAGACAAGACATGCCACCTGCATGTACAAATAGCTTTAATTCAAACAATGACTGACAGCTCACAAACAAGAAAGGTGAAAGCCACACCCAGAGAGGAAGCTGGTACACTCGGCAATATTTGCTTTATGTTTGGAATGATTCACATATACATCAACATATGTTTTTCTCTGCACAAGAGTATTTACAACAACGCCCCTTATTAACCATTACTAACCAAACCAACACTGTGGTACTACCCCTTACCACAACAGCATTTTTTCATTAATTTCATTTAAATTCAACGCCAGCAATCTTTTAGATCTATTTAGAGGTAAAGTACAAATTGAACCTGCAACAGCTGATCAGCCATCCGATGCTATGTAAAATCCTAGAACAGCAATTTATTCATTCTTCAATAAGATTTGTACGGATATAAACGACACTTCTATGTAAAATGCTGCAATATCATGATGTTTTGTTAATGTTGTGATAGTGTTTTTTTTACGTCTGACGCAACACTACTTGTTAGAAAAACATTCACACATTGCGTGTGTTCTAAGCACAGCACGTAATAAATCAAACGAAGACGGGTTTAAACTCAGAAACTACTGATTTGTATTTGGCGCGGACTGACGCAGCTCATGAGCGGCAGCAGCCAATAAGAGCGCGCTTCGGACGGGCACGCCTTTTGTGTAATCAATCTGGGGATCAGCGCGTGTCTCGTATATTGTCTTCTGCGCCCGCTGCACCGGGGCGGACAACAGAGTTCGGAATCACAGCGCAAACTGTTCCGAGCCCTGAAGTTTTGCTGGACCGCGAAGCCCCCGGAGGGCAGAAACGCAGGAGTGTCATGAGCGAGAGATTTGTAGTTGTCCCTGTTGGGCAGGATGATGAAGAGCTCGTGGTGGACAATGACCTACCTGGAGACGGAGGAGCTGCTGAGGGCAGCAGTGCAAACCAGCAGATCACAGACGCAGTTCCCATCCTGGAGTACAGTAGGGAGCCAAATAAATACGGTAAGACAGGCAAGCTCGACTACTTAGCCAGGTACCGAGCTAGCTCGCTAGCACTTAGGTCTGTAATCCATTATTCCAGGATCAGTTTTTATTACTCCAAGCAATCATTTTCTAACAATTTCCGCTAAAACCATGTTCGGTAGATAGCTAGTTTACTCGTAATTTTATTCCAGAAAATTGTTCTCGTGCTGTTTCAATATTTAGTTCCCATAGCTAGCTAGGTGTCTAACTTTCTATCGACGTATGCTTGCCAGTCCGTTTTGAAATCTAGCACGCTCGATGAACCTGGTTAGCTTGCGAATTAAAAGCGATCTTTTGTGAAGGACACTTTCATATAATGTTAAAATGCTGGTTGTTCAATTCGCACTAAACTATACGGATCCTACTGAAAGTCTTTGTACGGGTTTATATTTTCCCCACATAAAACAAGCAAGCTAGCTGGTGCGTCGTCAAATTGGCTAATTAACGAGTTGCATGGCAACTGTGGGTGCAAGTACTGTATTGTATGACTTTACCTCGGCAGTGTGGCTAGCAATGCCAAACAAGCTAACTGGCAAGTCAGGTGGATTGACATCTAAATCACATCTGGATTGTACATATTGTTTTGACATTTGTATCGTTTGATATCATAAACAAAGTTGTATTTTGTCAGGCGGCAGTTTATTTGCGTCAATATTACACGTTCACTTTCATACTGACTAGTGCTGAAAATTAGCTTCGGCTATAAACACTTGTACACCACGTCAGATGCTGAATTTATATTTATATCAGTGTATTTATACTTGTCCTTTACGAGTAAGATAGTGAATAAAGAATTCAAATAAAATACTTGCCACTTCCCAGTCACCTTCACCACGGTACTTTTCTCTAGTGGCAGATGAATTCATGGATCTATGAACAGCTGCGTACCAATGGTGTTACACATATTCTGTTCATACATGATCTGACACATGAGAGTGTGCTCATATTAGCCCGTTCAATTGTGTACTTTATCATCTCATGTATGCAAAATAGCTTTTGAGCAATCCCTCTAACAAACAGCGTAGTCAATTTTATTTTGGGAAGGTATGCAATTACTAGTCACCTACGCACATTCAGAAACACACAACGGAAAGTTGTCCCTGCTGTTTCTGAAATTAGTATCAAAAGCAATGAGCTGGTTATTTTAATTAGCTTCCCTGAGTGCACGCAGACAGCGCCGAAGACTTGTTCAAAATCACTACAGCATGGAAACATTCTCGTCAGACCTATAATTGTGAAGGCAAATTGGTACATGTGGTTATTTTTTACAGTAATTTGTTAGCTCATACTTAACATAATGAGACCGAATGCCAGCCTAAAGGGGGCTACTGTTTCCAGTTTGGCAAAATGTAACTTTTCCGCTTCTGATCAAGTGTTAAACCATGTATCCTTCAGTTTTGGAAGATTGCTGAAGGCATTTTGGATGTGCGTAATACCGGTATTTCAAAGCGGCAAAGAGCAGGAAGTGGGTGCGTCTGGAGAAAATGAATGTATTACTTGGTCTGCTTTTGCATGCAACGACTTAATCAAGCAGTTTACGCCACATGCATGGATGTATTCATTTATTGTCCACAGCAGTCAGACTGTAAGAAACAACGATTACGCGTACTTTGTTCTTTTTGTGGAAAGAACAAGGTGATGCATTCTGTTCAGAGACTTCTATCGTTTTATCATTAGTCCGAATTCGATTCGTGATGTTGAGATTTGCCTCCATCAAAAATAAATTCCCTTGTGTTATCTGGACGTGCGCCCCAACAGCATCGTTTCTTTTACACTACCTAATGTTCTGCTTAATTATTCTGTTTTTTTTGTAGCCAAACGCTAATTGGAAGGACGTCAGTTTGGTTGTTAATGTGGTATTTGATATGAGAACAACAAATTCATGAATTTACTCACTTCCTGTTGCAATTTAAAAAATTTACTTGCAGCTAAGACGGTAATGAGCAGACCAGGATAGTGATGACACAGAAATGGTTTAATTCTGTCATGATTACGTAGACGTGACACATCTTGTATTGCGCTGAACTGAAAGCATTGCTGGAAAGGTCATTGATTTCTTTAACTTATTTTCTGAGATTTGAAGAACATTATGTTCATATGGTATACCCACCTTAAGTTCATGATCATGAATAGTAGCCATCAGTTACCAAGAGATCAAATGTCAACTGCTTGCCCAGCGCTGTAAGATTTCACCCTTTAGAGCCACAATCCATTATTGCATGATTCACTGTTAATCACAAAGGTAAGGAATATTGGTCATTGCTGACACTGTGGTGTGGAAGATGACTTTGGCACACATGTGGGACAAGTGGCCAGTGCTGTATGGCCAATTACATAAAGCATCTTCCAGTCACAAAGCAAGCGTTCTAGCATTTACATTCAAATTTATGATGAAAAATATGATGCTTATTTCCAACAAGGAAAACCAGTACTGATTTGATGACTCCAGAATAGGTAGTTTTCATAGATATGCAGGGATGCTCCACAGACATACAGGGATTAGGGAGAATTTAATTACCCAGTGCAGTCCATTGATAAGACATAGCTCAGTGTGGCAGGCTGTCCTATTTTGCCAGTATCTTTTTTGTATTGCTCACCACTTATGTCAGGCTTCCCAAGGTCTCCTTTATTTGTAGCAGCCTGTAAAATGAAGAAGTCATTGTCTTCAAATTAAAGGCAATCAGTCTGTGCTTTTGAATAAGCACACTGGTATCAGTTTTTAATCTGAGCAAGGGCTGAACGCAAGCTCCATCTCATAATTATTCTGCTCGGTAAAGGGTTCCCATATGTCCTCCCTGAATCCAGTTTGGACGAGAGCAGTGCTTAATTATGAGACTCACACCGGTGAAGCGCTTTCAGGGGAAGGTCCGTTTAATTCTCCCTCTGCGAAATGGCGACAGCAGCTGTTATCTCTTAGATTGTGTGTATTTGCTTTTACTTCTATATTAAATATTGCAGGATGGGATTGTGGGACTGTGGATGGAGCTGATTTTCAGGAAGTCTGGGACACTGGACATTCAAAGGGAACTGAAAAGCTGAAAATCACAGGAAACCTGCACTGGGCACTAAACACAAGTTCCATTCAATTAAAGGGCCCAATTTAGTAATTAAGAGCAGACTTGGATCAAAGTCCAAAGGTTGGCGGCCATCAAAGGGACTACTCTGATGTTGTGAAATGATAATATTTACCCTGAATAGCTGCTATGCTCACAAATTAGATGCTGATGTTAAACAGGCAAAAATTTGCAAAAAGCTAATGAATGGTTTACCGTGCGAATCAGTAACACTTCCGATCTGACTAAATGTGAATGGCTTCAGACATGACAGCTGTGTGTTTTGGTGGCTAGAGTCATGGGGAGCTGTCTGTTCTGGTCCTGACAAGTCTCCTCAGCGTCTTTGGTGGAAAGGAAAGTATCACTCACTGTGCACCCCTTGGGGTCGGAGGGGCATGTGACTGATGCCCTACCCCCGTGTATCATGTGTTGCAGCGTGTCTTTATTTGGACCACAATTCGGACTACATGAACAACTGGCCTCCACATGCCTGTTCTCACCATCCACATTTGCCACTACTGCCTGTCCAGAATGCTCGGCGCGTGCTGTTTTAAAGCAAGGACTCGCCGTGTAAGGGAATGACGACTCTCAACATAAGGAGGAGCTTTTGTCGGCGTAACACGAGGGGGTGGTGGAGTCATGAGAGCACAACAGACAGTTTAATCACGGGACATTGAACGCATAAATCGGTTAGACCTGTTTTCCTCGCGTCACACGCAAACAAGAATGCTGCTAATCTGGGTATGTATGTGACACAGATTTTGCCCATAATGGAAAGAAGCTGCAGTGTTCATTAGGTCTGCTTACACATGAGAAGATGAGCAGCACACTGTAATGGATATAAGATGCTGGGCATATCCTTCATCCAATCCCACCTCCTGCTTCCTCTTTGCTGCTCCGCTTCCAGTAAATTCTCACCTGTCAGGTTTCTTCTCATATCTGCCGTTGCTGTTGTAGCCGTGTCACATACCGTGTGGAGATACAGACTGTTCCCAATAAGCTGTTTCTATTACGGCATTTTCTATGAATAATCCACTGGAAGGCAGAGGCATTTTCCGTTACTTATTCGGTAATACGTGTAGATCGTAGCCTGAGTTCCTTTTTACACGGAATCCATTTTTATTGGTAGTCAGTACTGGAATGTTCCTAACAAGGGAGAATGCGTGCTCGCGTGTGTATGTAGTCATTGAGCAAAGTATGGAAACCGAATCCATCTTGTAAATGCCTTGTGGGTACAGGCACTAGACCGAGTATTGTTAATTCGACTGGGTGGCAGTGGAAGGTACCCAGTCACACAGATGTGGAGGGGTATTCCTGGAGGTTGAGCATACTCACAGATTTCCAGCCTCGACATTCTAGCAACTTCTCCGTCCTTCCATTTTACCTCTCCCATAGAATGAGTGCCAACATTCCAACTATAATAACACAGAATTCACGTTATGAATTCACGTAATTCAAGTTATGTGGCTTTTGCTGCTGAGGGGAAAAATGTCACCCAGTACCCCCCCCCCAGTGTTAAATGGTCATCTTTAGACAGCTGAATGAGTGGCAGAAATGTGATGTGACATCTGAGAAGGTCAGGGCCTGAATGGTCAACAGACGATCTGAAGCTCAAGCCGATGCATGCAGTTAAAGACAAGTTCTAGGTGGCAGTGTAGCATCGTGGTTAAGGAGCAGGACTCGTAACCGAAAGGTTGCCGGTTCCATCCCCGCTTGGGCACTGCTGTTGTACCCTTGGGCAAGGTACTTAACCCACAGTTGCCTCAGTAAATATCCAGCTGTATAAATGGGTAACATTGTAAAGAACTGTAACCTATGTAAGTCGTATCTGCTAAATAATGTAATGTAATGTAGAAGAAACTTTCACATATAGTTCACATGCAGCGTTGCATTGTAAGAAACTGGAATTATAATTGGTCCTGATATGCAGATTATGCATACATACCCTTACCCCAAGGGTATGGGGGCCGATTGGATATGTCTGCATGTATTAACAGCACTGGGTCAAAGCCTTTTAGTACGGAGGCTGAATTGCCAGGACAAGGGTCTGTCGTCTGTGATGGCACTTGTTGAGTGATCAAACAGCAATTGATTTGAATGGCATGGGTTTCTCAGAGAGCAGTTCCCGCTTGCTACACAGGATATATATTTGTTCACCTGATTTTGGAAGGCAGAGCCATACTTGCAGAAAATAAAACAATAAAAATGTGTTTTTAGACAGTTGCTGCTGGTTTGCTCTTTTTAGTGGCCACTTAATGGCTTGTTTTTCCGGCCTGTTTTTCCTTGGTCATCTATTTAAGAGACTGTAAAAATATGCCATGGAAATGTTGTTACTGAAGTGACCGTAGCGCTTTTGTTTTTCATTTCAGAAGGTCTGGAAAATGTTATAAATTAGCCAATGTGCCCATATTAATTTGTTTTTCTGGCTAAATGTTTTTTTTTTTTTACACATTTCTTAGACCATTCAGACAATTCAAAATATATATATTTTATTTTTTTTGTGTTTTGTTGTACTTGTTTCATTGACTTTAGTATTTAATTATTTTTCAATTCTAATGCTTTAGAGTTCTGCATTCCTCTTCAGTCTCTATATGTGTGCGTGCGTGTGTGTGTTTATGTACGTATTACTCAGGTCATGTTTCATGTCATTTTTGGTGCATTTTCATCTTGGACTTGCCTGGATTGCACATCCCATTCACTGCCTGCATCATTTACTGAACCACAGCAGCGTAAAGATAAGTGCATCTGTGCTGAATTTGTGCAGCATGAACCCTCTCAAATAAGAGCTAATGATATCTGTCTGGTCAGTCACTCACTGTCATGTGTGAAATGCCCAGTAGATGGCAGCAGGTTGTTAAAATTTTCAATCCTGTGCTTTGCCCCTCAGCACAGCAGAGAGCTCACTGTTATATCGTTGCTGCTGTGTTCTAATATAGCAAGGAAGCTGCCACCGAGTTAAGCACTGTACAAATCAACACTTGGAACACAATACATGTGTATGTATAAGGTTTTTAGAATGCTTACATGGTTAACTATATTTTGGCATATATATAATGTACAGTAATATTTAATAGTAATGACAATAAAGAGTTGTAAAGAGCTTCCCTCTGCCTCTTATTTTTTGCTAACACCTCAGAGGTTCAGGGGTCATAGTGAGATTCTACATGTGAAGGAGTTCCCTAGAGCTCACATCAGTATCACAGTTGTTCATGTTGTAATCTGAGTGATATTCATAGCTAATTTAGTAAGGCTTTGGTATAGCATTGTGTTACGATATTTAGCAGAGAAAGAATGGGTTGCACTGTGGAAACACCTTACAGAAAAGCTCATACCCCAAAATGAAGGTAGATTATTAAAGTTTTGCAACATACTGGAATACCTACATATAGAAGTAAAAAAATCTTAAATAGAAAGGCAATGAAAAATAGTCAGAGGAACAGCACCAGAAATATAGGGTGTGAAACAAAATCACAATACATGAAGTGCCTGAAAACTCTCATTTGTTTCTATGGTGCCACATAAATGCATTTCAGTTCAGTCAACAGGTAGACAACTAGACTTATCCAAAACCGTAGTCGCTACAGTAGCTGAAAAGCTAGGGATTCATTCTTTGCGTATTCTCCTCCCCTCGCCTGGACTGCCTAACATACTGGAAGTAGGGGCAAAGCTGTCAACAGCAAAGATCTGCCATTGGATGTTTGGCTCAACCTCCTTTTGCACATACAGTCTGACCAAATGGTCATGCTGAAGAGACACTGTATCAAAAATAAAAATAAATCTTAAACTTTAACTAATGACCAAATATAATGATCTAGATGGCATTTTTGGTCATTTTGCCAGGGGTTTAAAAAAAAAAACAAAGGCAGGCTGCCAGGCAAGGAGATAGGTGGGGGAAACTGGGATTTTAAATCCTCTGTCTGTAGTGGCAAACCAGAGGTGATTTGACAGTACTGGAAGATAATTTCTGGTTTATAATTTAGTGAATGTGGATTCTTGTGAATCATTTACCCCTTACTGGTAGTGTTCTCATAGTAACTTCAAGCCACAATGGTGGTGATTTCTGCTGCTGAGACCACAGAGTAGCTCTGTCAGTATGTTATCCTTACTTGTAAACTCTCGCAATGGAAGAGATCGTGCACCAATGCTAACGTTGAGTATCATCATCATCGCACGCTCTCGTGTCTCGGCCGGAATAGACTGAGCCCTGAACTGTCCTGCCGCTGATCGCCCTGTCTTTGCACTATCCATCAATGAAAGGAAGAGATAAGGAGAGCTGGTGCACGGCAACCGCCAAAGTCTGCTGCTGAATTGAGAGGATGACCTTTGGCAGAGCCGCACTGATAGCAGCACAGGCAGTGGTCTTGAGTTGCAGCAGCATCACGCTGTCTCGGACAAAGCGCTAAGACTGCATGTGCGGATTTGCAGGTTTGCCTCGTTCTCTGTAGGTAGTCGGACTGCGTGTCAGGCTGTAGCGTAGGGACTTGTTCCTGTTTGCTTAGAAAACCGAGCCTCTGGTGGAGCGGGCCACTTACTAAGAAGAATTTGGGTGGCTTAACGAGCGTTCTTAACAAACGGGGAGCAACCATGCATGCACAGATGCAGTTCCCGTGGACCTTTCGCATATGCGGTTAAGTGTAAGAGGAGAAGTATTCATGGGAAAGCCATTTCTCGATTTCACTGACTTTTCCTGTGAACTGAGTTATCCGTTCTTGGATGGTGCCCCGATACACTGGTAGACTCTACACTTGTAGACATCTGATACCATTTGTTTTCCCTCCGCCTTTCTATTTACAAAGCCGCTATCTCATCCTCTCAAAGTACAACATGTCCTCACTTCCCCACATTATAATGAAATTCCTGTCTCAGTCTGGTTAGAGATGCACTAAAATCATGATAGCGAGGAATGTGAAGGTGGTGTGGTGACACAGAGGAGGGCTGGGCTTTTGTTGCCTACAACAAAATGGAGAACAATCTAATGGGGTGTTTTGGGAGCTGGTTCACCTGATGGGACACCCCATTGAGGAGGAGGAAAGCCTCTATTATCTGAGGGGCATAAAATATGGTCATGAATTTGGTTCCATAGGTTTACTTTTAAATTTTGCACCCTCCCTCAGCACCTAGCTTGGCCAGACCTCCCAGACATGTGAAGTTGGAGAGCACGATGTTGCCTCAATTGCTCTTAAATCCTGACATTATTCTGCAGCTTCAGGACAAGCAGGCATATCTTTAAGCAACTTAAGTCGTAAATGATTAGAAATTCCTGCTGTATTTCAAAAAGATGTGGCAGCTTTGGTTTCTGGTTGCCTCGGGCTGTGTTCCATTGGCAGTTGGCAGACCTAAAGGTCTTGAGCTTTTCGCCCTCTGCTGAAGGAACCAGCAATGCTGCACTGGCCAGTGAAAATCTGCTTAATCGGCTCACTCATATTTGATGCACACACTCCTCAGGACTGCTGTATTCCAGAGGCAGGGCTATGCATTGGGAAGCATAGCTATCCTAAAGAATAATATGGGCCTGCAGCAAGGATGCAGGCCTTGGATCTCGTCATTGTGCAGCTAAAAAGCTTTTGTTTCGGAGCTCAGGCCTTTTGCTTTTCTCTGTTGGCATTCTCACCCCCTGGGATTCACTGACTAAGCAATAACCAAAAAAAAAGAACAACAAGGCTGAACTCACACCATCTATTTCTCAGGTACCCGAGCCCAGAATGTGTCCTGCTCATAACTGTCTAGCGTGTGAGTGAGTCCTCCGTGAACGGAAAATTTTGACTGTAGGCCACGCCGACCGTGTTAATTAATCCAAAATAAAGAGTTCACGGCAGTTCTCTCGCTCACTCTTTGTAAAAGCGACATTGTCCAAGACAAAAAAGGGAGGACTGTGTGCAGACTGGAGGAAAGCTTAGCCATTCATGGTCCTCAGGATCTTTTTTTGTTGCTGTTGTTTTGTTTTGTTTTTTTTTTTAATGTGGTGACCAGACCCAAATCGTGTGGCAGTGGCTCTACACGGCATTCAGTGTGTCCGTCGTGAGAACATGAACCCTCGGCATTAATAAAGTACGTGGGAGAGGAGAAAGGAGGACTCCCACCTCTGTTGCGCTTTGCAGACGGTGGGCTTTTGCCTTAAAGCCTGATTAAGCCGTTCTCACGGGCTGCAGGTGGCTGAGGGGGAAGGAGAGGGCTGAAGCGTCCCTCTTTGTTCCCATGGCCTGGGTCATTCCCAGTGTTGGGCCTGTGCTGTCCATGTTCCCATTGGTCTGTTGTTCATTTATTCCTGGCAGCGTTTTGCTGTGCAGAAGCTGGGGAAATATTACTGATGAAGACCACCCACTTGATCCTTTATGGACAACATGACCTTTAACTTAAAAAAAAAAAAAAAAACTATCCGTGCCATTGTTTCAAAACTTAATTCATTTAAAACCTGCAAAATCTGCAAAAATCTCACGCTGCTTGTTTAAACATGGGCTAGCAGCAGCTCAGGAGGCCAAAGTAAGTGCTTCATGTACCATTGCATTGGTGAACTTTTTCAGTGCATGTGTTCCCTGTCCTTTTGTGGACATATAAGCTTGGTTTGTTGGAATTGAGTTTAACAGCAAAATTATTGACCCAGTGGTAATATTCAACTGCCTTGTTTTTAGCAGCATGTGTGGTTCCATTCATACAAGTGTGTCACACTCCCCTTCAGTGGTTAATACTCCAATCTGTAACTGTCCTCCTTTATCCTTTAATCAATGGGGTCATAAGACTGGAACTAATGGCCTTCACCATAATGAACACTGTTAAGAAAAGGACACCACCACCAATTACCATGTATTGTGTAATAGGCTCCGTCTTTTGAATCAACATCATACACACATTATGTCATATGAATTCCTGTGAAAAGAATAACAGCAAACCAACATGTTACCCACTCTGTTTTTTTAAAGCATTTCATTCAAATTTAAATACTGACAGTTTCTGAACTGACGCTCAGCCAAATATGATTATTTTACACAATGCTGTAGCTTTTCATGGTAACACAGTCGGATGATGTAATCAGCCGCAAACTGATTCATATAAAATGAAGTATATTTTTGTTATTAATATTAATATAACACAAAGTCCTTCTTTCTGCTATGTAGCATCATCACCAGTGGTTATATTTGTGAAGACATATTTAAAAAATGCGTGTGGCTCATGGTTTCTGTTAATGCCTGTCCCCTTTGACCTTGCAAGTGTCATTGCTAGTAAAAGATGTTCAAAAACTGATCTGGTTTTATTGTGGAAGTTCTGCTTATTCCTGTTTGTTTGTTATTGTGTATGCATAAGCCTCTCCAGTTTCTACGTACATAATTAATCATTTTTCAATTCTTGCTTTATTGAAACTCATGCGGTTTTCGTATTGTTCAGTTAAATTGACTGAGTGACTACTGTGACCCATTAACTTAGTTTTTTTACACATATATGAAAGCAAATATAAATGGTATGCAAATAGCATAACTGGTACATGCTGACAGCATTTTCACACATCTCGATTTCTGTTATAATCAGCCTAACTGTAATCCTCTCAGGCTGACGCTAGTTTGAAAGCCCCGCAAAGCGATAACGTAGCCTACGCGTATGGATTTCCTGCTGTCGTCAGGGGATCGCATAGGTCTACCCTGTGTTTACATTCTGCCTTCCGTCTGTTCTCATCTGAGGTGACACTGCACAGGAGACCGTGTGTGGTTTTCTCTTTCTGATAAGGTTTGAGCTCCTCCCAGCCCTGCGAAAGGGCACGGTGTTGAAATTCCCTTGGGGAAATAAACACGAGCGCCGAGCGGATCCAGCAGTTTCCGCGCTATCACTTATTAATCGCCTCTGTGGTCCACCAGAGGCATGCTGGTTATTCTCTTCGGCAGCAGCCTGAGTGCCCCAGCACCCCCCCCCCCCCGCCCCCTTCCCATCTCATGTACCATGTCACATCAACATTTTTATAATAGCGCCCCAACTTCGCATGAACATTTTTTTTGAGATGAAGCACAATAAAAGACCCTGACGCCCTAAGACCAGCATTAAAAGGATGATTTTTTTTATTTGTACATAAGGTAGTCAGTTAATTTAAATAAACAAGGTGCATTATACAGACCTTCTTTAGTACCGCTCTAGGTGTATGAAAGTTAAGGTGGAAAGAGGGTGAAAATATGTGATGTTACTGGCAAAAGTCTATATACACATAAATGGACAAAGCTTGCCAGGCATAGCCAGGGGTTGAATTTGTTGTGGACCAGCCTGTTGAATTACTGTAATGACGACTGTTTTGCTATTGTCTTTCTGTAGGTAGGACTGCAGAGGCTGGTGCATTTTGTGCTGTAATGATAATTATCCCCCGTCAGTCCTGGCTCGGTGTGGGATGCCAGATTGGTGCACAGAGGAATCTTGGGATTTTAAAATGAAATGATCATCACATCCAGGTGTTGTTGCCACCTTTGTGATGAACACCTATTCCTCCCACTCAAGCATTGCACCTACACAGGTGCACGGCAAGTCCTACTTCAAAATTTGTTTTAGAGCCTTATTCTGTAATTACTGGAGGAACAGGTAAGGATGAAATAAGTTAACCTCTTAGATGATTACGGAATTTGGGTCTGCACAGAGATAAATTTGGGCGGTGGTGTGATATTGTGTTGAAAACAGTCTCCCTTTCACTGATCACTTGCAAAGTTAAAACTGAGACATTCTCTAGTGTAATGCTGCCTGCACATCTTTGGCTTAATGTGTATGTCTTTGTTATGACAGTTATGGCATTCTCACATTAAGTTTGGGCTTGAATGAAGCAGTTGTTCTCTTCATTTTCCTCCCCTGAGGGGTGACGAGGGCTCAAGCACCAGGCACAGGCTGCTGCCTCACCGTCTTAATTACAGCCAGAAACCACACCCCTCTCCAGTCCTCAGGCACTGCAGGAGAGGATGTCAACAAGAACCAGGAAGTTCAGCTTGTTTCCTTGGTTATCCCCGCTGGGCTCCCTCAGAGCACAAGGGGTTAAATGACAGTGGAGAGGGGGAGGGGAGGGGGGGGGGGGGTCCTGTGGCACTATTCCCTGGTGGAAGTGTTTAGATTAGCGGGGGCCGTTTGTTCCGGATGAGGAGCCAGCAGCAGGCTGCATGGTGTTGTCCTTGATAGGGGGGAGGTGGGAGCGGCCAGGCTGATATGACGCTTGGAGGGGGCAGGCCCTACCCCAGTGGGAGGAGTTGTGCAATTCTCCATATTTGGAGGTGGGCTGGGGCCGGTATCTAAGCAGTTGTGGTGGAACCGAGAACTTCGAACTGTGGGAGAGACAACTAAGAAGGAGACTGAGAGACAGAGAGGCTGAGAGACCCACGCGCACGGAAAAGCACATGGTGTGAAAATGCCCACCAACTTCACTGTGGTCCCAGTGGAGGACGGCAAGAGCTCGTCCCAGGATCGTGACGAGAACGTCCTGAGGGAGGAGGATGAGGACGGGACAGAGTCCCCCGATCCCTTCTCAGGTGAGCGAGGTTCGGAGTCGCACCCCTCCTCTGTCACAGCCACAGGCTATAAGAAACAGGGCAGCATGTGAGGCGAGGCTATTCCGGCAGACTTAGAGGGCTGTTTTTCTCTCCTTCTGTGGAAAGGAAATGACTTGCTTTTAATAGTGACGTGCCTTCCCTAACACTTTGCCACCCGTATGTGAAGCGAGTGCTTTTGAAGGCGTGACAGGTTTGTGTGGTACTCGCATTCTGTGAGCGTCATGGTTTCTTGTCAGTGTAATTAAGCAGTTTCTTTCTGTTTCCCTCTCTTTCTTGCTTTCTCTTTTACACATTCAAATCGAGAGTGAATTTAATCCCAGGAATCCTTACCCTCCTACAGAGATCCACATCCAGCTGTCAGTCTGTAGTTAAATACTGTTTTTGCTGTCAATTGGTAGAAGAGTTACTGCTTTATGTGGTGTGAGCTAGAGTTGGTTATGTTAAGTGAGAGTGCCTGAGGTCCTTTGTTGAATTTTGGAGGAATAAAATTGCCCATGCCTGTCCTCCCTTCCTGTGGCTCTTTCTGTTTGTCTGCTGTTTCATGAACCACGGCCCATTTTTTCCTTCCTCCTAATTTTCGCCACAGTATGCAATTACTGCGGACTTCTGTGTGAAGTTTTACAGACTTGGTAAAAGAGTAGCATCCATTCAGCACAGAGTTATATAAGCTCACAGAGGCTTGGCTGTTCGTCTGTTTTGTTCTGTCACCCACCCCCCCCCCCACCCACCCACCCAGACTGAAGTCAGATGGCTGTCGATGATATTGATTGGCCTGGTTGCGTTTACTGCAAGAGGGAGGCCGGCTCCCAGCCCTTGGCTGTGCAGCTAGTGGGCTCTGACATGCTCTCGCAGTGCGCTGCTCTGGGCTGTTCCCAGACACTGGGAACTACTTTCAGGAGTGCATAAAACAGCACTGGAGGGTGGAACCCCACATCTGTGTCGAATTTACTTTTGAGACGAAAATGCACCGAATAACAGGGCACCCGTAAAACTGTTTCATATGTAGCTAGCGTTTAAGCGTTCCACTCCGAGGGTTATATTAAGCCAGGCCGCCGTGATTCGAGCACCTCGGTCCAGCCTGCCAAGCTAAGCAGTTGGAGTTCGTAGCTGTATTCCTGTGGCTTGGAAATGGGCTCCCAAAGGAAGCGTTGACATTTGAAAGTCGTAAGTTGTTACTGACGGCAGGCATAAAGACCAGGGGACATGACCATTAAGCCCTTTTGATGGATGGGGTGGGTCTCCACCTTTATTATTTATTTACACGGAGATGCTTTTCCAGAGGGACAAGACCGTCATGGCAATATAGAGCACGCATACAAAGAGCAGGATGCCTTGCTTTGCTACACCGGGGCAGTGTGCAGGTGTGAGCCAAGAGCACGGGATCACAGTTTTTCACTCCCACATGGACCTTCCTTCGCATCTTTAGACCCCCCAGAAACATTTCTGCTCTAATTGAGAGTTCCTGCCACGCCCCTGCTCCTCCAGTCTTGACTGCATATATCACAACTACTCTCTTTGTGTTCAGAAGGCGTAGCCTACTTAATATGCTCTAACCTGAACTCACATGCATTAGTTTGATACCATTGATAAAAAATTGATAAATTTCAGTAGTTTGCTAGATTGAAGCATTGTGATATTTGTGCTCTGGGAAAGGCTTTGTTTGATTTGCGTTGTTTATTTATTTGCTTAGCAGTTCCCTCCGACTTCCATTTGATGGTATTACCCGTTTACACAGCTGGGTAACTGAATTTACTGAAATGTGCAGCAGCAGTTGCCCCCCTAATGTACGCTATAACTTAAATAAAAATGAAATAATTAGGTCCTCTGGCCTTCTGATCATGTATCCAGTTCTCTGATAATTTCTCTGTACTGCTGCTTGAAAAGCATTAGATGGATGGATTGGGGCAATGACCCTGTGATGGAGAGCAGCTCTCCAGGGAGGACACTAGTATATTCATGCTGTTTCAGGTGACGGAAAATAGGGTATGTTCTGACCGAGTGAACCCGCTGGTCTTAAACATGATTTCCATATCCATTACATGACCTGCATAATTTGTATCAGATTAAAACTCATTGGAACCAAATCATGAAGTTGCTTGGCAAAATGTGTGAGGTTAAGAGATGTGAAAGAACATAAACATGTGATGGTAGATGTTAGGGATGTGCTGACAGGTGTTTTCTTGGTTGATACCAGTTTTTCCGAAGTTTGCATTGCCTATTCCGAAGTTTGTTTCTTACGCAAGCGCAGTAGAAATTTACATTCCCTGAGATGGAGCTGTGCCTCATGTTCCCCCTGGCAAGGCAGACATCTATGTGAGGGTCATGAACAGTGTAAGGAGGATATTATGAAATACAGCTTTGATTAAGCTCATATGAAAACAGTGGTAAAAACATGTACTCCCTGCTTCCAAATGATTTCACAACCAGTCCTAGATACTGGCACAATACAAATGCAACCAATGCTGATAAGGAATATTACCAACAAAACGGAAATAAAAAAGTTGACTAAATTAATAAATTCTAATAATAATAATAACAATAATGCAATATTCCGTTTGTTATTTTTTAAATGCTGTCTGCCACTTTTATGCAACCCTGGAATTGTCATTTGTGTACAAGGCATGTCCCACTGTCACTGCCTCTGCATTCATAGTGACATTATCACACGAGACGATCGCAGTCTGTCTGATACGTTCACACACAGTCAGCAGGCAGTTAGGACTACAAGTCACACACTGCATCATAGGGAAGTGGACACCAGCCTGGAGGATAGATGCTACTTTGCCGACACAATCTGAGTAAGTCGCATTCGCCTCGTGATTCTCAGCACGCCTGAGAGCGATGAGGCCGACCTACTCATCCTTCTCACAGATGGAGCAAAATTAGTTTGTTTCTCCGCTGTGGCATCGTGGCTGTTGCTGGTCAATGACTAAGCAAGTTTCAAGCCCAGGCTGTAGGGACGGACTTTGCCTAAAGAGAACGGCTTGGTGACTGAGCCGCTCGAGACCCCCTCATTTGTTTGTTTTATGCATTTGCAGAACAAGTTAGTTACAGAATACATTAATCAGTTGGCTAGGTTAGGTGGGTGCAGCGTGCGAGTTGTGGAACTCCTGTCCATTTTAAACTGCCTTTTGTCCTAGCCATTTTGAACTGACTGCCTTTTGTCCTAGCCTGCACCAAACCATTGTCAGGTTAACTAAATGAGTATATATAAGATAAATTTGAGCTCAAGGTCTTTGTAAAGCTCACAGATGTAATGTCAGCTATGAGTGAATAGATGTACAGAGAGACATTGCTGTGCAGTTCAGGTAGTGTGATATTCAAGCAGCCCCCTGAGACCAAGGGATTTCATAAGATGTCAGAAAAAAATAACAAAATGGCAGATCACTTAGTGCGGTAACGTCTTCAATGTGTTGGCTAATGCACCTTAAGGTAGCCAATCAGATCTGAAAGGGTCCTGAAGAGATCTGTCTGAGAGTTTTATAGAGAAGACATTGATTTTGGTTGTCGTTTTTGCAGCTATCTTAAATTGTTCAGTACATGAGGAGTGCCGAAGTTAAAGTTTCTATTTCACAGCATTCATTGTTCAGTATTGTATACTGTAGCAACGAGTTCCTCTGATCACATGGTAACATTGATGGTTATCAAGGAGTAAATGATAGAATGGGCCAATACCAACAAATTCATTAGCACACCCTTAGCAAAGGGATAATTCTTTTCAACTTTCAACAGTTTTTTTAATCATGTGTACAAATGTAACTTTACAATGAGCATGTTTATTACATGGTGAGTTTAGCAGTAATGTGACACACATGGGCAGGGCCATTGGCTGATTTGCAAAACAATTCTGTTCCTACCCTGAAAGGATAAAAATCGCTAAGCGATGCGTCAGAAATCAAACAAAGCTCGGCAACCAAACAGGAAGGAGAAATTCCTGTGTGAAAGTCCAGGGACTGTGTGTGAGCTACCATTGATTAAAATGAAATGCAGCTGTGTGTGTTTGTGTGTGTGTGTGTGTGTGTGTTTGTGTGTTTGTGTGTGTGTGTGTGTGTGTGTGTATGTGAAATATGTGTGTGTGTGAAATATGTGTGTGCAAGGCATATCATCTCCAGTCAGCACTGTAAACTAACTTGACTACCCTCAGTGCCACTGCTTACATATGAAAATGAATGCTGATGTAATTTCTTCAATAGCACATACTTACCTATTTAGTGTCATGACTAATAATAACAGTAACTCATTATCCTTATGGTTTGTAACTTGTGGCAATAATAGTAATGCTGTCATGACATTGTTTGTCTGACAGAACACTCAGCTGTGGAGATAGGAAACAGATCCACTTCTCCCAGAGGCTACATTTGGGTTTCACCGTCTCTGTTTCCAGAGATTGTAAATGTTTGGGTTCACTGTGAGTCTAACATGATGTTTTAGTCCCTGAGTCATTCCACAGAAAGCACACAGAGTTGGGCTGTTTTTGTTTTTTGTTGTTAATGAGGTTGGCCTCTTTGCATTTTTAAGACCCTGCTCAACTAGTTAGATAGGTTTCTAAAGGTATATTACAGGTACCATTCCAGGCCTGACTAAGGTCTATTCCTTCCTCAAAGATATCGACTTGTAAAAATGACAGCATTCCAAAAGACTACACTATCAGCCTCTTATTGTCTTCATCTTAACAAGTGGCTCTGTGGCACAGTTAACCAGCCTGGTGCCTCTCATAGCTCATGCAATGTCAGTGTACATAATGGAGTTAGCTAGGCTGGATATCACATGCCACATGCCACTATTACAGGCCAAATCACCACAAAGGAAGTAGTTCATTTTGTGTGCTGTCTAGGATGCAGTCAGGGTGCCTTTCTGCCATAAATTTCTGGAATGATGTGGTTTAAATCAGATGGTATGTGGCCTCAAGATCCCAAATCGTTCCATTCTCATTAAGGAATTCTGCAGCACGCCATCCGCCTCTAAATGGGTGTTCTTGTTTTTGTCTTTTTGTGTCTTTATTAAAATAACGGTACACCTCGGGGCTTTCATGGCAGACAGAGATTGTGTAATGTGTACATCAGGAATGTTGCTACATCAGGAATGTTTACACTGTGTGAATGTGGCTGCAGGGGTTGGGGGGAGGGGGGGGGGGCAGTGTTGGAGTTAAAACAAAAGCGGTTCCATCTCGATCATGGCTCTTGGAAGACGTTTGCCAGTGGAAACTGTCTGCAGCCCCTCTGAAGAAACGGGAATCCCTTTGTGCCCCAGCAGTACAATAGGGTGAAATGATAGGTGCGGGAGAGTCTCAGCACGGCCCACAGCTGACACCTCCCTGTGAACGGCCCCCGTGATGATATATGCCGAAATACCACAGGGAGATCTGGGCTTGTGTGCATGCTCCGGCTCATATTATGCAACCCAGCGGCGTGGAAGAGGATGATTAGGTAAGTGGTGCCGGAGGATGCGTTTCGTAAGGAAACGTGGGCTTTGTAGGCGCTAACGCTAACGCTGTGATCACTTACGTGGAACGGCACCAGAGGTTGATTTCAGGGGTGGCGAATTGGGGCGGCTTGCTTCCAGAGTGGGACATCTGACCGTGCCTGGGCTGTGGTGCAGGCCGTGTGATCCACGACGCGAGTTCCTTCCACATCAGGGGAGCTGATGTAATCCTGAAGGGCATATGCTGCATTTGTGCAGACCATTGCTCTACATTCTCTTGCCCTGCACCCCTGAGCGCCTCTTTCGAAACCACTGGGCTGAGATTGTTCACTGATCCTTCCCACAATCGCAGCGTTAGTGTGCATAGCTGCCAGTTGCCCATTTACTCTCTCATCTCTCTAAGTAGACCGAAGGCATGTTTCCTCCTTGTCACTCCTCTGCTGACTACCAGGTCTTCGCGTTTTTTCCTCCACCTATATACCATGCAAAAAAATGACTCTTCTTCTTGTACTGGTGAAAGAGATCATCTCCTGTAATCCCCAGCTGAGTTCCGACTGTGCTGAGAGGATAATTAAGGTGGAACGCTGAATTGTCCACATATAGAACTACGGGATTCTTCTGCAGCTGTTGCCTGTATTCAAAACACAAGTCCATTTCTTTGCCCCTCAGTGCTAGTGCGAGTTGAACTAGCAGAAATTTGATTACAATCACAGCAGTGCTGACTCTGTGCATAAAAAATTGATAGTTGTTGTGTCTGTCCTTTCCCCTTGTGCCATCCGTTGTACCTTAATGTATATGATCTACATGATCTCTGTCTCCACCTTAAATGTCATTATCACTTAACATTGACAGCCCAGATGTTTAACAGTGCCTGTAAAGGGAAGAATTAGCAGGGGAAACGGTTTATCCTCAAAAACAAGTGTATCACTTGTGTGAGATCACAGGATGAGAGGACTTCCCGCCCAGTGTCAAATTACATGAGCCAGCTCAGCTGATACTCTGGGCTGCTTAGCCTGACTGCTCCAAGATATGTCACTCTCGGCTGCAGCTTTGGTTGCAGCTTTGGTTTTATGTATGCCAGGTCGCTCAAACTAAACTGTCTTTCGCTCCTCAGCATGAACTTAATGTGATGTGTGAAAGCACCCATCGCACCTGAGTGTGGAAGCATTTTGTTAAATGCTGTTACTTGATTAGAGCATCACATTAATTTTTTTTTTAAATTTAATTATGTTATTATTTTTTGCCTAAAACGTATGGATGCAGTTTGGTGTTGACAGATGTTTTGGTCTTTTTGGACATTTGGGCTTCAGTGGAGTGTTTAAACATGTTCCCCTTTTTTGAGAGCTTTCGATTTTGGTGTCCCAATATTGACCTATTTTATCCTATAATCATGTATTCATATAGATAACTGACCACCTTCTCAAAACCTTATAACATACAATAAAAGATACGCTATTTCCAAAAAATAAGACTCAATGTATTCTGTCATGCATTTGATATTATGCCAAATCGAACAGACAAATATTTTTCTAAAAATGTCATTTGTAAATGTTAATTTACAATTTTCCCTATTAAAATGAGATATGACAGGAGACAGTCATGTGAAAGACAGCCACCTGGTACATTTTAGGTAATTTGGCTTCAGCAGTTGTGACATACATAATTATCTGAAAATCCCTTAGTGTGTAGATTGTAAGTATTGTGTTCTTTGTAACCAGTTGTGACATGTATAATTAAATAATGAAAAAGCGTGAAACTAATGACCTCATTAAACCATATTAACATTTCTCTCATAGTACTCAAAAGAGTGGAAGTGAGGTTTATAAGCATATTTATGCAGATTGCTAGTGGTAATCCTTGCTCTGAAGGCATCCTCTGTAGTACATTTGCAGAGATGTGTGCTTCATATCTGAAGGCGGATAGACTTCTATAATAAACTCCAGATGGGAAAAATGGGAAATGTTTGGGTTGTGTTAATGGCTGCCGCCAGGACCCGTGTTTGTTTGTTTTAATGTCAGTGACATGTCACAGCATCGGAAACATGTTAGACTATTTGAATTGATCATTTTAAAAAATCCTGTGTCATGATGTAGCCTTATGGCCTGTGAGCACCTGTTCATTGCAGTGGCCCCATGTCCAGCCTTGAAGGTATGAACGTTTGTTGAGGGTTCGTTTTCCCCACGGGCCACTCAGACGGCCTCCAGATGTGGGGCAGTCTGTAATCTCTTCCCTCCTGTTTTGCAACTGCTTTGCAGCGGGTGGGGTTTTTAGGTTAAATGTCGCTTCATCGGGAGCTTCCCAAATGTGCAGTTCCAATATTTGGGCTTTGCCGTTGCAATGGACCGGTTCAGACTGGTTCCATTTCCATTTTCCAGCCTGTCTGGGTCAGTGCAGACATTTGAACTTTGTAATTTGGAAAACGCCGCCAAAGTGATAAAAAGGTCAGGCATTCTGTCCTTTCTGTAACTAGTTCAATGACAAAATGCAGGCAATAATAACAGAAAGCAACATGGCCTTAAATGCTGCTTTAAAGTATAACCTACCCTGCCTATACCTCATGTTCTCCTGAATGCATGTGATGGATGTTAATTTTCATCTTGCTGACTTAAAAGTAAATCACTGTTTATTCTGTCCTGTTCAATCTCCAAAGCAAATAACAGGCTGAGGTGAGATATGTGTGAAAATTACTTAAATGACACCATAATTTCATTATTTTACATTTTGAGCTTTGAACTGGTTACCAGGAGCTCAGTGATGTGCACAAGAATGTTTGCTGAGCAACGCGAAGAAAATGTCAACTCCTGCGCAGAAAAAATAATCATAAAAATAATAATAAAGAAAATAATGACCACAGTAAACAGTCTGATTTCTGGTATTTATCAAAGCTTTCCTGCTGAAAGATCTTTGTGCTGTTCATTGTTTTATTTATCAGTAATAGAGAGTTCTTTAGGTGTTCCACAGGAGTACAAGCGTTATCCATGAAGGTGGAACGATGAACCTTAAGTACTTTTCAAACGTGTTGGAAATTTTTAAAAAATCATACAAAGGCAAGGAGGTATGAAGTGTGTGTGATAATGCAACTGAGAATGTGCAAAAATGTATAGCAAGATTAAAGGTAGGGCTTAAAAAAGACTTATTTGTGACCGTAATCCAACATGAGGTAACCCCTTTGACAGGACCATGGCTCATTTTTTAAAGTTTAGCATTACTGGACAAGGTTTTTGGCTGAAAGTGAGTATAAAGCGGTGTTCTCACAGATCACATCCTGTTTCCTGGCTTGTAACCCCCCCCCGTCTGCCCCCTCTGCCCCCCTGCAATCCTTCAGCATGGAGCACATGATCAGCCCCCCCCCCCCCCCCCCCCCGCCTGTGCTTTCCTCACACACACACACACACACACACGCACACGCACACGCACACGCACGCACAGAGCAAACCTGTGCTTTTTTTTTTTTGTTTTTTTGTGTGTTTTTTTTACTTTTTACAAACCTTCTCCTTTGTAGTTCTGCTTGGATATAGCAGCTGGTGTCCAATGGCTCAGCCCAATATTCATCATATGCTTATCATGGCATTTTTCCATTTGAATCTCCAGCAAGGTAGTGACTATACAGCCAAGTCCAGCATACCCTGTGACTTCCTCCTCCAAACCGTTTCATTGGAACAAAATTGCGCTTGTCATCTGTCCCATGCAAATTCACTCAAAGGCTGTGTGATAACTACAACACGTGCTGAGCTGTCTAAGAACACGGCTCAGAATCATGACCTCGAATGGCGTGGGCCGCCATGTTCTTTCTCAGCATCGCACACCCGGCTGAAACCAAGCAACTGGGTTACGTGTGTGCACAGCCGCTGGCTGGCAGGAGAGGAACCCGCACTCTGAGAACACGCTAGAGTTTATTTCCCTTCCCCACATTATGGGTGTAGCTGCTGCTATTTCAACTCTTTGTGTAAGTTTTCGGCAGCATGTGCCTATTTTTGGGAAACGTCAGTTGGAGTGCCAAACCCCTGAGCTGGAGTAAGGCCGTGGTGCTCCCTATGGCAATGGCAAGGATTACAGTGCAAGACTACGATACAACTGGTTCATACCTGGACATTCTTGTTTTAGGAGAATTCTTGACAACTTTTTGGTCAGTGAACTCCCTGAGTTATTGACTGAGGCTTTTTTGCAGCTACTGTACATAAGAGGGAGCATTTATGACACCATTGCACTTGCACCATTGCATCATGCTCTTTGCATTTAAGATGCATTGCTAGACTATGGCATTATGGCATTATCAGATGCAAATTACCTGAACCATTACTAGACCGAGACACATTACTGGACTAAGCTACGCGTGATTAGGAAGGCGTGAATTTTTCAAGACTATAAAAAAGTTGAAAAAAATCTCAAGCTGCGTTCATAATTGCAACATGCTCTGCCACATCCTCCACTGTGTGGGCAGGACTGTGTCAAAATGTAAATGGGAAGGAACAATATTTCTAATGCTGGAACATTTTGTTTTCATTTTGCTATCACCAGCCGAAAGTGCTCTGTAATTGATTTACACAGAATGCTTTAGAGCTATTTGACTCACTTAAGTGTGCAGGTAACACCCATTATAGTTATACATTCACTGTAATTACCATTACGCACTGTGACTCAGGCATTGTCAAAGTAGCTGAAGTCCTTTCCCTTTATCAAGACTATGCCTTTTTTTCTGTTTGTCAAGTCTGTTTGTACCAAATAGTAAACACGTTGAATAACAGACCTACCTTTACATCAGTAAAATGTGTCCACTCACTAAAAAAACATTTCTTATCAATTGATTTCATTATTTTACAGTATCTTCCTAATTAAAAATAAAATGTATTTCGAATGTAAAGGTTGACTACATCCCTGCTGAAGACTTTGGAATTGGGCTGACGCATGGCATCATGAGTCACTTGCTTGCTGAGCAGTGATCAGACATGTGAGTTACTGAGAGGAGTGGACAGTGGCTGGAATGCAGCCACCATAGAGACCTTCACTGTATGTGCAGTGTAATAATCCATACTTCTCAACTGTACACCCCGTATCCGGGCTGAATGCACGTGTGTTGGTTACCATCAGACTCTCCCCCTCTTGGAGAGAGAAGGTCTAGTTCTCTCCATAGTGTAGATCAGGTGGTGGTGTGAGCGTTACTGTTTGACAGTGACACCTTCTGGTTGAAGTGGTACTAACCTCCTCTCTACAGTAAGACTGGTTATCTTCCCTGTCGTCTTGCTGTTCTTCCCACTGCAATTTTCAGTAAGCTGTGAGCATTGTTTCTGCGTTTCCTAGAAACTGTGACTGAATATTTTGTGTGACTGACAATTCTTTGCTGTAATTGTAAAAAAAAAAAAAAACCCCATGACCTGAATTTGACTTGGGTGATTTATTGACATCCTGTTATTTTTTTTATTATCCTCAAATTGGTTAAATACAATGTGAAACACAGCATGGTGGGAAATAGTAACGCTTTTATGTTAAAATAGACAGCACTCTGTGTTTTACAGTAGACAGAAAAACGGAGTCACTGTATCCCTTAAGGCAAAGACCTGTCCTATTTGTGGAGCGTGTACAGTAGTTGTCTGCGTGCCTTTTTAACCTCTGTCACGCCACATGACAGAATACATTGAGAGGTACCTCCGCATCTTTCCCCTTTGCAGCAGTTTTTAGCTCTGCCCTTCTCTCTCAGAGGAAGCGAGTGCGAATGGAATGCTGAAGCAGAAGTGAGGCCGCCCGCTGTCACACTTGAGTCAAGGCCATGTCACTGTCACGGGGCAGCCGTGACCCAGCAGGAATCACGCGTGTTACGCAACTGACTGCAGAACCCGTTTCCCAGGCGTGAAATGGCAAACGTTACCGAAACGTGATTTTTTTTTCCCCTTCTTTCAGCAGTCCTTGCATGCGTATTGACCGCCGTGTTTACATTTTAAAGGCCGTGAGGCTCACTGAAGTGCAGGACATCGGTTGTTTACTTGAAAGATGAAGGCTGGAGCAATGGCTCTGTTGAATTTAGCTTTGTCATGTATTTGAAACAACTGTAGATTTCTATATTCGTGGCAGAAGTCTGAATTTTGGAGCTCATGTTTAAAGTTATTGGGTCAGTATTATATAAAGTCAAGGTGATTATCTGGGCAAACATATAAGCGATTTGCAAAAATTAGCATGCTTGTAACTGGCAGGGTATTCAGCTGTTGCAGGTCAAGTACATCTAGTTAAAGTATTACCAAACTTAAAAACCTAGTTCAGTGTTCTCTGTGTGAATAAATATTCAGATTAAATATGTAGAATTTTTTTAACCCTTTATGCAACCTTGTTTGGAATCATCCGTTGTACATTTAGCTCAATACCTTCTGGAAATCTCTGCACCCACACAAGAGTGCTGAAGTGAGAGGAGGGCAATACTCTGATACACTCAGACACAGTCAATAGGCATTTCTCACACTAGAAGTCACACAGTCCACCACGGAGAAGTGGGCACTAATTGGAGGATAGACACTACTGCCATCTCAGCAACTTGCAGGCACCTGTCCTGTTTCACAGTATCCGAAACTAGTGGGTTGAAGAGGCTGGTGGACCTACCCAGCTCTCTCACAGGAGGAACAAAGTCAGCTAGTTTCATTTGTGTGGGTGCCCGGTCATTGTGGGCAGATGACATAGCCAGGTTCAAATGCAGGCTATAGGGCTCTGCCTGTATTTATGCCTAGCATCTTGCTGACTGAACCACTTGAGAGCCCAAATGTTTTGAATTGAAAGCACTTGCATCTGGACAATTCCTGTTTTACGCATTTGTATTAGGTGTGTGAATCAGACCAGATGAATTTAATAAGACACAAAGGGTATGGTAGTACTTTCTTCTACAAAATGGACTAATTTCAAGTGTAGGTATATTGAAAGTATGTATATTTCTTTTGTCTGTTTCTCAGTAATATTTCTCTATGAGTGAATAAAACTTGTAACTTATAAAGCTTTGTATTTGCATGGAGTCCTCCAGTGTAATTATTAATGTACTGGATAGTGGCCATAGCAACATTGCGCATAATATGGTGAACAAAAGCTGTTATAAGAAAGAATGCTCCTCTACGTCTGATCTCAGGCTGCAGAAATTAGATTTTCTATTTTGCATCAGTACTGTGTACAGGTAGAAAAAAAAATTACGAAAAGAGACAAGCTGAATAGAAAGGACAAAGCTGAATAGGATGCAGAAATTTAATTGGTAATGGTATGGTAATTGGTAATTGTTGGTAATTGTTTTTTCATGTTGTGTTCAACAGCTCCTTTTAGTCCACATAAGGAGGGCATCCCATTTGTTATTTCCATTGGGTTGGTGTGAAAAGAACTAGTGAACAAACAGACCAATCAAATATTTGCAAAGGTGCTGAACCTGCCCAGTGTCTGTGTCCCTATCAAAAGCCAGTTTTAAATAAGTGAAAAGCACATTTTTTTTCATCACTTTTTCTGTCTTTGTGTGCTTGTATTTTTTTGTGTGTCTGTCTGCCTGCCTGCATATACTTTAATATGGAGTTGGTCCCCCTTTTGCAGCTATAACAGCTTCCACTCTTCTTGGAAGGCTTTCCACACGATTTTGGAGTGTTTCTGTGGGAATTTGTGTCCATTCATTCTGTAGAGCGTTTATGAGGTCAGGCACTGATGTTGGACGAAAAGGCCTGGCTCGCAATCTCCGTTCCAGTTCATCCCAAAGGTGCTCGATGGGGTTGAGGTCAGGGCTCTGTGCGGGCCAGTCAGGTTCTTCCACACCAAACTCATCAAACCATGTCTTTATAGTCCTTGCTTTGTGCACTGGGGCACAGTCATGTTGGAATAGAAAAGGGCCTTCCCCAAACTGTTGCCACAAAGTTGGAAGTATAGCATTGTCCAAAATGTCTTGGTATGCTGAAGCATTAAGATTGCCCTTCACTGGAGATAAGGGGCCTAGCCCAAACCCTGAAAAACAGCCCCATACCATTATCCCTCCTCCAACAAACTTCACAGTTGGCACAATGCAGTCAGGCAGGTAACGTTCTCCCGGCATCCACCAAACCCAGACTCGCCCATCTGACTGCCAAACAGAAAAGCATGATTTGTCACTCCACAGAACATATTTCCACTGCTCCACAGTTCAGTGTCGGTGTGCTTTACACCAGTCCATCTGAGGCTTGGCGTTGGACTTGGTGATGTGAGGCTTGCATGCAGCTGCTTGGCCATGGAAACCCATTCCATGAAGCTCCCGCTGCACAGTTTTTGTGCTTACATTAATGCCAGTGGAAGTTCGGAACTCTTCAGCTGTGGAATCAGAGCGTTGGCGACTTTTACACACCATGCGCCTTAGCAGTCGTTGACCCTGCTCTGTGATTTTACGTGGTCTTCCGCTTTGTGGCTGAGTTGCTGTTGTTCCTAAATGCTTCCACTTTCTAATAATATCACTTACAGTTGGGACGGTGGAATATCCAGTAGGGATGAAATTTCACGAACCGTCTTATTGCAGTGGTGGCATCCTATCACAGTACCACGCTTGAAGTCACTGAGCTCTTCAGAACGACCCATTTTGACTCACAAATGTTTGCAAATGGAGACCGCATGGCTAGGTGCTTGATTTTATACACCTGTGGCAATGGGTCTGATTGAAACACCTGAATTCAATAATTAACAGGTGTGGCCAAATACTTTTGTCCATATAGTGTATATCAGTAATTATCAATAAATATCAAAACTATTATCAATACTATAAGTATTTATTATTACTATTTAGTCACTCATCAGATTCCCTCAGGGCATTTATACATATTATCCTTTTATCCATTCAAATGAGCGGGACCCTCAAATAAGCTAAGTCTCATCTGAGCCTTAATGATTGCGCAGGGGAAAAGAGGCAGAGGATCAGTAGCTTCAAGATTTGTGAGCAAATAGATTACACACACACACACCCAACAATGGAAGCGCTGGGACTTGCCTCAGGGGGGTAATGTAGTGCATGCGTAAGTAAGGTGTGTGGTCAGTTTGGGAGGATTTGGGCCCGCTGAGTTACTTGCATTTGGCATTTGGATCACTTTTCATTCTCTGAGTGTATCTGTCTCTGTGAATCCTCTCCTGTAAGCCTTTAATGCCTCCTGGTAGCATTTAGAATGGTTTCGAGCTGGATGGTATTGTTTTTATTACAGCACAGGTTTGTCAGGTACCTCGCCTGTGATTATTCAGTAAGACAGCTCTGAGCAGGTTTTCATGGGTTAGAATGGAGTGAGGGTGTGATTTGCCTGGATCTGAACCGAAAGCCTCGTGCTTCCATACCCAGGTTGGGTTTAGCAGTGAAAGCCCTCTGCCGTCCCCACCTGATATCTCCACTTTCTGTGTGCTTTATAAAAAGGACAGGATTTGACTAATCTGGTTATGTGATTACAGCCCTGTTCACATGGTGCGATAGTGGTGATTGGTGAACAGAGCTTTAGCTATGCTAGCCATTCTGTTTGGCCCTCTCTGCTGTGTATCTTGGCTTCTGTACAGCCCTGATTGTGGTAAAATGCACCAGACGGGGGGAGGAAATCTCTACAATGGAATTTCTCCTGAGATTCAGGGGAAGTCATTCTCATGAAAGCTGTCCAGACAACTTTCCTTCCCAGTAATTGTGGTGTTATTTTGACTGTGTATGGACTGTTTTCTCTGGTTTATACCTGCTGTTACTTGACCCTCTCAAGCCTTTGTTTTTCTTAAAAAAACAAACTAATTCCATTGTAGTCGGTAGTGTCATCCACACTACCCATGCTGTCACCTGTCTCCCTTTTATGCAACTGCTGAGCTAGGTGTCATTACTTTTGTGTCACTAGGTGATTTCTGCTGAAGTACCCCGTTTGGCAGTCATGGTACAATCTGCAGGCCCTCACTCAAAATAACTTGAGCCGCTCGATACTGGTACACACAGCGTGACTGGTCTGGTGATTATAAATTAAGCAGTGAATGTGAAATTTGGCTTGGCAGTGATGAAAGTCTCTTACTTAGTTTCCAGCTCTGTGGTAAAGGTCCCTTTGTGGTAAGGGTCCCTAGTGGTATGGTTTTCAGTTGTTCAGGTTTCTCTACATTGTGTGCTCGGTATTGTGAGGTCCTTTATCTCCTGTGGCTCCATTAAAAAACAACTGCTGTACAAGTGTATTGAAGATAAGGAAAGTAAACACTGCCCGTTGCTCTAGCAAAGGCTAATTGGACGAAATAACGCAATGTAATTATGACTTGTATGGATTGATTCAAATGGTGTTGAAACCAGACCTTTTGCTAGTATCGCTTGGTGCTCTGAATTCCACTCAGTAACCTATTATTAAACCTGTAAGGGTAATACTTACGTGTACCACTGCGTGCCGTGTATCATACGGTGGCGCTTGACGGCAGACTTTACACCTGCGGCGACATTCTCTCCTGTTCATTGTTCTGAAACGAGAGAGAGGTCTGGTGCCCGAAGCTGTACAAGCGCAGCTGCTTAACCTGCAGCTCTGAACACTGCAGTGGTTTCACCTGAAGGTGCTCTGGCTGTGGGGAGAGCAGCCGCCGGCCTGTGACAGATGCTTCCGTCCCGGCCCAGGTAGCAGGGGACACCAGCGTGCCTGTTTGAACAAGAGACGGGGACACCTTGAATGCAAATAGCCCTGTCCTACACCTTAATGGGTCGTGTTCTGTTCTCTCTCTGTGTGTGTGTGTGTGTGTGTGTGTGTGTGTGTGTGTGTGTGTGTGTGCATCCGTGCAGGTGTATGCATTTAAAAACTGCATTCTGTAATGTGCAATGTATAAGACAACAAAAATGGAGACTGGAAAAAATGCCTCTCGCATTTTTTTTTTCTACAAACATCAGGCGACACCACCTTGGATTCAGAGCCACACACCAAAAAGGGGACTAATTGTATTCTAAATATGTGATTATACTACAGTGAGAGAAAGAGTGATGATGATGGTGTTCAGCTTATCTAGCTTGGTGCTGTAGTGTATTGTGTGTAGGAAGTCCTGGGAGGTTTGTGTGAGGCACAGTGTTGGATCTGAGAGATTTGATTCTCTCTGGAATGCTCTATTGTAGTCCTGCGGTGTCTACGCACTGTTTTGTCTGGTTTCCTGATTTCCCTCATTGTTTTTGCATGAGTTTTTGCGGTACAGTTTTCGTTGCAGTGCGTACCTCCACACCCTGGGAGTATCCACTCAAGTTTTAGGTGTTATCACATTCCCTGAATCTTTGTGGGACAAACTTGGCCATTCCCAAGACCAGAAATTTGTCAACAATTGGCACCATTTGAGCCTGTATCCTGCTGAACCTTATTCAAGTTGGTGTTTACTAGGAGAGAAATCACTGCAGCTTGACGCATTAGGCTCACTGGGATAGACTTGATTCAGAAGTCACATGGATGCCATAGAAAGCCTATGCTGTAACCCTGAGTTTTTAATAAAAAAAGAAAAAAAATAGTAAAGTACTGTTACTTTATCCTGTACTTAAATCATGCTTGTACCTTGAATGCTATTTTTTATCTTCCTAATCACCACTGCCATATCCTCTAGGGTTCATCTCTTTGTGGAAAAGTTTGTGCAGTAAGGTTTGTGCAATAGTCATCTCTAGTCTACATCATTGCAGTTCACTGCAGATATCAAGAGGACTGTTGGTTTCTCTCCAAAGGTTTTCAGACTGTTATTTTCAGGCTGTTGTCATCTATTTTGCATCATTAATTTAAGTCATTCCTTTGTGTTCAGCCCTGGACCATCTATAGAATGTGGCAACAAAAATTGCACATCATCATCTGGACGAAGTGCAATTATGAAACAAATTTTTTTCAATGCCGTATTTTCCATAGTTTGGCTTTCAGTTTTGTTCTGAGGCATGTTAGCGTTTGCTAACGCTGTCCTGAGAAGAGAGCAGAGGGAGGAGGTAGTGGAAGGGAGAGGGGGCACTTTGAATGTTCTCAGAATCAGGGTGGTGCGGTGTATTTTTCGGGAGCAAGTGCAGCATGGTGTGTGTGTGTCAGTGTGTGTGCGAGAGATTGTGTGTGAGATTGTGTGTGAGAGTCTGTATATGCATATTTGTGTGAGTTTACGTGTGTGAGAGCGTGTCTGTGTGTGTGTGTGTGGACGTGTGTTTGTGTGTAGTGGAGCAGGGTGTGCTGAAGGTGAGCTGCGGCGATTGTGCCTGTGCTGTAGACCCTCCTCCTCCTCCTCCTCCTCCTCCTGCCGGCGTTTGCGTTGATCAGGGATCAGGAGCTCAGGGGCTGATGCTGCGCTGGCGTCTCGCTCAGTGTCACAGCAGCTGATCCTCAGAGCACAGCGCAGAGCAGGCAGAGCGCTCCCTCACCGCACCTGGGACACCCTCACTGGCCGGCCCCCCCGGACTCCGCAGCGCAGGACACCCGGGCCCCCCTCCGCACTATGGAGCAAGGGCAAGGCTTGCGACGGGGTGAGCAGGCTGCCGCTTTCTACACAACCCGCGGGAAACTTTTCTGCTCCGTCCCGGCTGGGCCGCGTTGACACGGGGGCGCAGACAGCGAGCGACGTCCCGGGCTCTCCTGTGGTTCTGCCGATGCGTTTCGGCGCCGGCGCTGGTGATGCTACATTTATTACGCGTTCAACCGCATGGTCAGTCCCCTGGCTGACTGGGAGCAGTGTTAGATAAGGGGATTGGAGTGACAGCTCCCTAGCGCTGTGAGAATCGGCCAAACATAGGTGCACTAGGCAGCTTACAGATCCGCAACTGCGGGAGCTTATGGGTTATAAATAGCGTGCGCGGCCATTTATTGCCATAGAGACCGAGACGCTTGGCCTCTTCGTTAGCATGTTACCTGATGCTTTGAGGTAGCTTGCAGGTGCAGTGATTTTTTTTCCCCTCTTGTTGTGTTTAAGACGGTTGGTTCTTTGTTTTGATGTTTGACATGTGAGTGGTGGCGTGCAGCTTATAGCTATTCCATGGCAGATATTAGTTTTGCTGAGTGAGAGAGCTTTTGCTCAGAGTTTTCTGTGGGGCTGGAGGTGTATTTGCCAGTGTCCTGTAGACCACAGGCTTGTGTGTAATGTGACTTGAAAGAGAGACATTTTCAGGCTAATTTGGGATTGTGGGCTGAAAATGGCACACTGAACAAACTATTTCTAAACAGTTGAAGTTCTCCCAAAATCTATGCTGGCTTATTTGTCAAAAAAGAGTGAAGGCAAATATGTTGCACATCAACTCTTTTGGAGTAATTTTGTCATCTTTATTAGGGACCAGAACCTTAAAAATCTTTGCTGAAGTGTGTTAAGTGATTTTTTTTCAAGATGTTAGATTCACCGCGGGTACTTCCTTTAAAAGTGCTTTAGTGTGACAAAGTATGACAAACAGGAAACTTACTTTATATATGTAATTTAAACATTTACCTACATGTCAGCATATTAGCAAATAGATTATAATGGTGACAATGTAATGTTGTGTTACTGCCTGGTATTCTAATTTTGAGAGGAAGAAAACCTTGTCATGTATAAACCTTAAACATCAGTTTACTTGAGTATATAATCAATTTTAATTGACATGCAGCCCTGGTTACATACTTTGAAATTTACTTTGAAGTAAATATGTTTGCAGAATGACATTCTCATTATATTTAAATCTGTATTGCTATTTCTGTTTTCTTATAATTCATAATCCATGATCTAAATCAGTTGTATGTAAGAAAAATAATGAAATTGAGGAAGCTAATCTTTTAATATATATTTGATAAATCAGAATTGCGTGAAGCTCAAATTACAGATAATGAGCAGAGTCAGCCTTTAACAGAATGCAAACTATTTCACAATCCTACTTCCTCTCACATTAATACCACAAAAAATTCATTGATTGCTTTACTGTGAGGTGGGAGGACCCAGAGTAAAGAATTTACACAAGTGAATTTTTTTTTTTTTTTTGGTACACGACATCATGAGTTTGGTGGTTGGTATAAGTAATAAAAAAAATTAGTGCATGCATCATAAAAGCCGCTTACATTTCTTAATCAAGATTGGGCACATTAAGGTGCATTGCAGTTAGATTGAATCTGTCTCCAGGTGGCACTGCTAGGTTTGTGGAATGGCAGGGGAGACAGTCTTTGTTTCCTGTGACCTCAGCACTCTAATTATTTTAGGGGGGAAAGCTGCCTCCGCACGCAGACTTTATTCACAGGCTATTGTAATACCGGACACTGGAGGGCAACTGATGCAGCACTCAAGGACTCTACCCTGAGCATGGCACAGTATATTTTCAGAGAAAGCTCCCTGCAGCTACTCTCATTCATCAACAGAGGTAGGACAGGCATCCTGTACCGCTCTGTGCAATTTCTGCTAGAACAAGTACTCTGCAGCTGTTTTGCATCGTGAAAGCCATTACTGATTTTGGAAATGTCCAAAATCGCTAGCTGTGAGAGGATACTTGTGAGAGAGAACTGCTGAGAGAGAATTTTTTTTTTATTCTTAAAACTGTATAGTTTTAAAATTGATTGAAACTCTCTCTTTGTTTCTCTTTGCTTTTTCGTTTTGTATTGTCATTTTGTCACCCAGTGCTGGCACGGTGTCGTGTTTGAATTAAATTCCATGGTGTAACAATGCATTTAAAAACAACAGTGGCATTTTTATGAATGTTGAGGACTGATGATAACTGTCGTAAGCGGATCATTGCAAACTGGGTCATTGCGAAACGGGCACTGTCTGTACTTTTCCTCTGTGCAGGTTTTCCTAGTTTCCACTCCTGTGCAGGTGCACTTAAAAGCACATTGAAAAGGCTGTTTTCATTTATAGCCCGATGCAGATGAGATATAGTCAGTAGGTGGTCCCTCCAGGTAGAGTGGGCTGCCTACTACTTCATGTGGCCAGGACACACTAAGTTTAGGAGGATTCTGTGTGTTTTGGGAGCCAACAACAGAGAAAGTAGCCTGGCACAATGGCAACTAAATACTGCCATCTCCTGCAAATGGAACTTGAGTGTTTGTTCACAGCAGGGTGTTGCGTTCTTTAATTCTTGCTTACTTGCAAGAAGAGATTCAAAAATCACAAAACACGGGGAAAGAGAAGTAACAATTTTCTTAAATTACAGACCAGGCAGTGCAGGAGGAGACCGAAATCTGTTAAATTGGACCTTTATTCCGTCTAGCTGGTTAGCTATCTGCTAGTAAGTAACCGGTGAGTTTTGTGTAGCTAGCTAGCTAGCCAGCTGTTGAGCTGGTTGCTGATTCATTGCCAGGGTGAAACAGCTGGGGTGGAAAAGATGTAAGATAGCAAATGTCTGACCATAGCTAATTACACCTCAATGTAACATCAGGAAACACAATTCATTTTTAAAAAAGGCCAGTATCCACTGGGGATGTCCACCGAAAGGTCAGTGTTGCAAAAGGAACCGAGGCGTTAAGGGTGTAGTGACAATTAGCCACTTAACTGTTCTAAATGTCCCATTCTATTGACAAATCCCTAATTAGGGTGGATGTTTCTTTTTCACAGACAAAAATGTAGACCTATAGATTGCTTGATGCCGCAAGTTGAATTCCTCAAACCATTACATTTTTAGGAGGTTTTTATCAAATTAGCATATTCACCATCACACTACAAGCAAGACTTGTTGTACGTGGTTACATGAACCTTACACAAACTTGAACACCAGTACAGTAACACAGAGAAGTGAACATAATTATACTACTTACAATTGCACTAAATTGTCATCTTAGTAGGCTAACAGATATTACTGTTGATGGGTGCGAATGAGAATGACAGAGAGCAGGGAATGAGGAAAAGGATCGCAAAAGGATTGTGACAATTAAATATGATTTCTGACAGAGACCGCATTAAAAAGCAATTTAACAGACAAGTTACACAAAACCAAAACTTGCACGATTCAAGCAATGCAGTAAGGTACAAAATAATTGGACATCACAGATAGAATGAGTTAAATAGGTAAGAGTAATATAATATATATAAATCCCTCTGAGGTCTCATTTGTTATGCTTGGGACCATGCTGGACCATGGGACCATGGGACCAAAGGAACTGTGCTGTTTAGATGCTTCTGAATGACATTATCAAGATTACGCAGCTGTGAGTGTACTTGTTTCTGTTTCAGTTCAGCTGTTTAGATCACGTTCAACTTTGTCATCCCTTATGGGGAAATTTGAGGCCTTTTATGGACAAACATTTACAACATGGAACACAGGTGGATTGAGCAATACATAACAAAGAATGATTACTTTTGGTGTCGGAAAAAGTTACTTTACCCCTGTGAGAAACAAGTGCTGTACTGTGGATTGAATGAGCATGGTGGTGGTTTTAACTCTAATCTTATATATGAGCGTTTGCATATGTGTTTTTACCTATAAAGCAAGCCCTGTGGCTGGGTGTTTGCCGCACATGGATTGGTAGAAGAATGTGCAGAATCCCGGGTACTCTTCCTGAACAGCTGGCTTCGTAAACCTGATGCAGAGACGCGCGCATATCATTGGATAGAAAAACAGACTTAAGCCACGCAAAGGATCCTGCTGGCAGTCTGTCCTGACCCAAAGGACACTCTCCTTCTTTTCCGAATCCATCTGTGTACATGTTTTTTCTCTCCTCCCGCTATCTGCTATAATTTCCTCAATGGGTGAGACGCAGCCTCTTGTCTGTGCTAGACACCTTGGAAATGGCCCAATAGACGTACATGCCACTAATGATGATGCCGGCATGCGCGTAAACTAGGTCACAGTCCTATCCCTTGTATATTAAACTAGATTGTATCTCATGGGAATTTGCCACACAACCTCCTGCTTTCATCGTCCTCCTGCACCCCCCCCCCCCCCCCCATCCCCCGCCCCCAACGGTTTCACTGCTACGGCTGACTTTTTCAGCCCGAGTGTATATACCAGGAAGCCGAGTGAAAGCACGTGTGTGTCAGCTCTGCAGCAGGTCAGTAGAAATGAAGGAAGAACGAGAGTCAGGCAGTATCAAGTCTCAGTTTTACTCTTTTTACTGACGTCTCACAGGTACGGAAGCTTCGCCAGTCACTATTGTGTAGCACACTCTATTCATTCTATAGCTATACATTTCGGTGGCACATCCTGAATAAGTTCCTTAGGCTGAAAATGCATCACAGGACTGGTCCTTACAGATAAATGGTACGGTTTATTAAGATGGTTCCATTGCTTCTTGACCTGTGTATCTGGCTAAGCATATTGGTGCAAGGCGGGTATCTAACTAACAGGCGTAAGAATTATTGACATTCCATATAATCTTATTCCTCAAACTACTGACAGTGTAAAGTAAATCCAGCTGTGACATTTTAGGATGTCCTGTAAGTGTATGTAACGAAAATTAAATCCATTTGGAGAAAAGGTAAAAATGTTAATATTCACATGCCATTTATACCAGGATATGTGTTGTGATACATAATATTAAAAATTACGCATACAAGTGATTCATCTGAAAAGAGTTCCTAAATAGTTTCACAGACTGCAGTCAAGATTTGAATGCAGATTTGTTGTGTGCCAAAAAAAACCCTTCCATCAGTAAGAATGTTAGAATGTATTATGTACACGCTTAAGTACAAGAAAAATAATCCATTAAGTACAGTGTAAATACCACTTGAATTGGAGCAATAGAGGTCATTGATTGCTAAGACGGTTGATACATCAATTTTTGGCAAGCTGCATTTGACCCCATGTATCCTTCTTTGGATGTATATTTTTTTGTCTGATCAAATAAGCTTTGTTACTGTAGTACGGTGGATGCACAGGTCTGGCCATCTCCCACTTCAGCTACCAATAGTTGATTTCCCCTGGAATTTTGAAAATACATGCAGGGCCTGGGGGGAAAATGACTAAGCAAACTTTAATTTTGCATTAGCTAAAGGTTATTGCCCTGGCCCTGACAGAAAACCCAAAACAGACAACACTTACAAATATGGTGTGTGCCTCACAATAGATGTCAGTTCTCAAACGTCACTGAGAAATCCACATTTCCCAAGACTTGAGTTTACTCTACTTAAAGGCCGTCCGGACAGAAGTCCGCATTCAGTAGTCTTGCCTTTCCTGGTCCATGCAAATCATAAAGGCCCCCTGAGCCAGAATTAGATGAAGGAGTCAGCATGCATCATGGAATTAACCCCCCTTTCAAAGAGGATTTAACGACGTTTGGATTTGCCATAATTAAAGGCACTGACTACCTGAAACATTTGGCAGGACTGATAGCCTTCCCCATCAGGGTTTTTGTTGTGCCGGGCATCATATCAGAGATGATCTAATATGACTGTTGCTATACTTTACTTCATTTGATTCCTCCCATTTGTTAATTGTGAGCTTTCACAGATAACTGTTTTTAAAGTGCACCAGACAAGGACGTTCTGACTTTCTGTATGATTACCGCAGAGCTTAGGCGGGAAGCCTCTTATTCCACCCAGCTGGACAGAGCAGTAAAAGTTACAGATGAAAGCTCCCTAAGCCAGAGTTCACTTAGCAAGCAGCAAGCCACCTGCATTTGCTAAGCTTATATGCATTATATAATAGTGACTCAGACATTTACTGCTTGGTTATACGGCTTAGGGAGGCTTCATCATACGATGTCAGCAGTTGAGTGTCAGCGACAGGCCGCTCTATGAAAACATTTACTTTCTGAGATCAACAGGAACCAGTTTGGAGTGGTGGAAGGTCCTCGCTCAGATCGCAGTTTGGTGCCAGCATATATATCCTGCAGATCAGTTCAGGTGCAGGCCAGCAAAATGTCAGTGTCAACGGCTGCTAGGAACATGAAAAGCACCCCTGGCATTCCAGCCCAGAGAAATCTGCAGTGCCACCTTAGGTGTTACTGCACTATAATCTGAAAGGGCAATGTGGCATGGCACTCAAAAAAAAAAAAAATGGACCTTTTCCACGTTAGCCACCTGAAGCTCTGAGGGTAGATGGGGAGATGCCCGAATATTTGGAAATAAGAGTGTGGGGTGTTGGGTGGTGTATTTTTTTCTTTTTGAATAGAGAGGTAAGGATAAGTTAAATCAGTCAAATAACATTTTACTTGACATTATGAGAGAGCTTTATTGTTATAGTTCAGGACAACGAAATTACAATTACAATTAATCATTGTCATAAAGGTGAAAGATGGACAGTAAAAAAAATGGCAAGCATATCAAAGTACTAAATGGATTAGTGTTGGTAGATAGGCACCACTTTGTCAACATGTAATTATGCTGTAAATTTATGAATGGGTGATCAAAACTGACTCATTGATGGGTTGCCAGGTGTTTTTATTCTACATGTATAAGGCACAGGTCCATCTGTGTGTGTTTCAAAATGCACTGTGCAGAAGTGTTGTACATTGAAGTTAAAGGTTTTACTCATTTTAATGTTTATAGATGTATACCATTGTGTGAGGGAACAGTACCCCTAATGATGGGTTAAAATATGCTACTGCCTACCAGTCTATGGCATTTTTTTGGTTTTGTGGTGTATAAAGCGTAGCTGAAATGTAGCTGCCATATAACGTAGTCATTGAACACTGAACGTGACCTGTGACGCAAACTTAGCTGTACAACATGTACTGTATCTATAGATACCAGATTTAGATACTAGTACTAGCAAGGTAATGCTCTGCTAAACTCTCAAGGAAGGAGCTCAAGGAAATTTAATACAACAAATCTGATTAACCAATTGAAGGCACGTCACTCCACTGTGTATCTTCCATTTGTTAAAATGAAGAAAGCCATTACCTGTTCAGCCACAGAATAGCCAGAAGCAATCAGTCCGTTGTTCTTAGAAGTCACGTTGCGACAGTACAAGGGCTAAAGAAATAATTTGACATAATGCAAACCAGTGGAATTTTTGTACTGTAATCATCCATTTTCAATCTGATTGTTTGAGTTCCCATCATCCCGTTGATGACAGCAAAGCAGACTACACTGTACAGAGAGCAGTTTCAGATCACAGTGCTGCCTACACCACATCTGCACACATCCACTCGCTTCTAAATGTCATTTCAGGGATGAGCTTTAGAAAAGGCATTTGGTGCTCAGACATGCCTCATATCCATGTTGTGTTTAATCACTCAGTTGATTGATGCAGATTTCAAATCACAGAAGGGAGTGGCTGTACATGGCCAGAAGTTCAGTGGCCTACATACAGTGGGTTCATCTTAGGCACATTTCACGTATTTTAGAGCACAGACAATCACAAGTGTTGGAATTGGTGTCCAGCATAAGCTTTATATCATTAAATTGAACAACGCCTTTAAGTATTAAATTGCTAAATGTTTGTTTTTTAAATTTTTTTTTACAGAAATGAATAAATATGAAATGGATTTTTGGAGTACAAGTTAATTTCGTCAGAATTATTCATTTTGGCTCTCTCTGTTTTGCATCATATTCGGTTAGGATTATTTTCCATGCGTTTAATATTGATTTGCATGTTGTGCCAGATGGCTTTAATGGACTGGTTTAGAAATAACTGAAAGTACATGTCAATTGTTTTAATTTAAGTCAGATTATACACTTCATAATATGTTTCCTGCATGTATTCCGTCACCTGCTGTTAGTGGCTGAGTTGCTGCTTTCATTTCAGTTTTACCACCATTTGCATTTGGAATCAGCCACTTCACTTGGGAGAACATTAGATATTTGTATTGGCCCAGAACTTCCTTATGGATAAATCCCTAATTTTATTAACCTTTTTGAAACCAAAGTGAAGAGGAATATTGCGTTAAATAGCACATCAATCAAAGTGTTTATTATTTTTAAATAAACACATATCACTAGGTACTTTAAGTTTGACATTTCTTTTATGCCTGTTCCATGTTAAGCAGAGTTGAGTTTCTTTGTAGCACTTATAAACCAAAGGCACAAATGACCAGAGCAGTTGCTCTTCCCATTGGTTAAATTCTAATGCAAGTTTTTCTCCATAGTGATGCTGTCTGTAAGGCTGCTGTAACTATGCTACAACAGGCAAAGATAAATGTGGCACTATGTGTGGACTTCCAGAAATAACCCTGGCTGGGGTTACTGCCGCAAGCTGGGCCCCTTCATTTGACAAAGCTGGTCTTTCATTGAGCGTGTTGTTTTCTCCTGCTGGTTAACCATTAGCTAAACCTGTCCATTAACTATTAACCATATATAATCAATGAAACCTCTGTATAGGGAAGAGCATTAATGACTGATTCTGAACTGAATTTAGAATCTGCCCAGCAATGCATTGGACCCTTGACTCCTAGAGGTCATCTATTTCCTTAAGGGCAATTAGGATAAGTATACCTGCAACCGGGAGGGCACCCAGCCGTCTTCTTTGTATTCGGGTAACGGAGTCTTAGGGATTGTTTACCCACAACACTGTCAATAAGAACAAACACACACACTTATACTGGGTGACACAATCGGTATTGGAGAGGGGGAAAATAATGCTGTTGCTGGTATTCTTCCCACTTCAGTTTTCTAACTGACCACTTGGGCCATGCTGTGTTGGCAGTAACACATAACCTGAGTCAAGTGAGTACTCTGCCTGATGTTTTCCAGTTGTCTGAAAGATGACCTTTTGCATCTGGTCCGTTAACATGATTCTCATGTTGAACCTCTTCCCGCTGATGCTGTGTGTCGTAAACTGAGATAATCGTGCATTCCAGTTTTAGTATGTGCACACATCAACTGTGTCTCTCTCTGTCGGTTCACAGGAGATGGGAATCCAAAGGAGAGCAGCCCATTCATCAACAACACTGACAATGACAAAGGAACCCTCTACGATGGGAAGAACATGGCCCTCTTTGAGGTACAGCTCTCATTCTCATTCAGCTCTCAAGCTTAGCTCTCATTCATCATAGGTTGTGGCTTTTTTTTTTTTTAACTGCATCTTGGCATTCACGCCCATGCACTGCATGTTCAGTCTGGAAGCTAGTTACCATGTATCCATGTCACCATGTCACAATGATTATTTTAAAAAGACATATTTGCCTTGTTGGTTTGGTTATTTATTGGAATGAGATGATTGATCGCTGCCTAGTGTAACATGTATAATGACAGCAATAAGATGTTTTCACAGCTCTTACAATTTCTCGTATCTAATGGGAAACCAAAGAAATAGATTTGAATGGGAGTGAGTATATTTTAGGATTGAGTATACTTGGAGTATATTTGAGGATGCCAGGCTTGGCACAGTTGATTCAAAAGGGTGATGGAGAATCATACCAAGAAGGCAGGTCTCTAATCCTTAATCAGAACTGATAAAGGCTGAGTGATGACCAGTCTTTCAAAGCCAGGCTCTGACATTTTTAAGACGTGTCTCTTTGTTTGTTATTTTCAGCGGTGGAGAGGGAATGTGCCATTCTTGGAGTATGCCATGGCTTTTGGCTTTCTTACTCTCGCCCTTTTTCCACATAAATGCTGTACTTCATATTAAAGTGTATGAATAAAGTAAATTACAGAGTTTGAAATCTATTTCTACTTCATGAATTGAAAATGAAATGCGTTAGGGTAGTGTCTTTACCCATCGGCATATTTTTAGGTTCCAAATTGCCTTGGCCATTTGAAAAACTGCTCAGCTCCGAATCCGTGTCCATGTGTCCATCCCACGCGCTTGCATGCGATGGAAACCAAGCAGTGGTATTTGACGGTGGACGGTCCGTCACTTGACTGTGAGTGGTAATGCTGTTTTCGAACTGTTCCGTTCACAGGAAGAGATGGACAGCAACCCCATGGTGTCATCACTGCTCAACAAACTGGCCAATTACACGAACCTCACCCAGGGGGTTATTGAACATGAGGAGGCTGACGATGAGGAAGGGCCAAAGAGGAAGGCCGTCAAGGTAGGCCTCGCAACTCAGAGCTCAAGGACGCCCGGCTCACTTCAGCAGTCTCCAAACACATTTCACTTGAGCTGTGCAAGAGGAATAGGGCCAGATCATTACCCATGATGGTACCAAACTGCGGGATAAAATCTCCCAAACGGTACCGACATCTGCGAAAGCAACCGCACAATGCAGTGCAAATTGAAGTGCCGAAGGCAAGTTTAATTCAAAATCGCAGTGGCTGCATTTTTGACAAGGACACACATTTGCATGTCATATGTTCTCTGAAGGACCTACAAGCCCGCTCCGCTTTGCCTGTGCACTGCTGTGCAGCTGCTCGGCAGTTTTCACCTTCCGTGAAGTCCACACGCCCTTACCCCAGAGTGAAGAAATGAAAACCACATTCAGCTCCTCCCTGTACGGACGGACTTCTTCGGGACGGCGTTTTCATAGCAAAGGATGTTGGGGAAATTAAGTGTGGCTCTGTAATGTAATCAGAAAGTTGCACAACAGATAGACCACCTTTTCAGACAACTTCAGAGATTCTGTGGCCACTGAAGGTGTATAGTATGCGTCGAAACATTTCCGCTGTTTTTTTCTGTCCTGAATGTAACGTGTCTGTGAGAGAGTAGCAGTTTTGTAACAACAGACTGCCACAAAACTCTCCTTCGTGGGCTGCTTTTGTCCCTAGCTGTATGTCTGGAGAGTGACTTCATTTTTAATTGCTGTTCTTCCTAGTTGTTGCTAGCAATTAAAAAAAAATTCCCCCACTGCTGCCAAGTATTGTAAAGACGGCTGCCACCAATTCAGCAATTGACAGCAGTTGCGCCACAGTATTGTGTGTGTGGAAGGTATGAAGATGATGTAGGCAGCGTTCTGATAGGCTAAAGGTGGTTCTCTGTGCAGAGTGAAAGGGAAGATTCTATACATGCTGTCTGAAGGTTAAGAAGATTAATAAGAAGATTAATAAGATGTGTTATTTGATAACGTATCAAGAGCTTTGTGGAACTGCCTGCCATTTGGAGTACAGAGGGTCTCTGTCTGCTTCTGTCTGAGAGGGGTTCGGAACAAAAAGCCTAATATCATGTGTAATAAGAGGTTCACTTATGATGTCATCATTAGTAACATTGTTAGCAAGGATACTATATGCTGTTGCTGGCTGTTTTAGAGGTGATGGTGATTATTTCACCCCTGAGCTTGTATATGGGCTGGAAAAGACAGTACATGGAATGGTTAGTGGATGTATGGACCGGTTGTACCGGATGCACACTTTTGTGTGTTAACAGTACCACAATTTCATTATTATTGTAATTTTGGGGGGATAATCAGAACACATAGACCGGTAACAAAACTTGTACCACGGCTTTAAAATGAACTTTCAGAATGAACTTTCTAAACCCCTAAGATGGCATGTATAGTATGTCATCCACAAAACATGAAGCATTTTAGAGGTTGAAATCCAGAAATGGATTACGTGTTTGCATTTGAGCTCATTTCTGCTACAGACCGTGTATGACAGTGGGACACGTTTGTTTCTGCCCCTCAGAGTCCTCAGATGGGCACGTTCATCGGCGTGTACCTGCCCTGCCTGCAGAACATCCTGGGAGTCATTCTCTTCCTGCGCCTCACCTGGATCGTCGGCACCGCCGGCATCATGGAGTCGTTTGCCATCGTATTCATGTGCTGCACCTGCGTAAGTCCCAATCAGCCTGGGCGCTGGCTCCCATGGGGGGGAGGAAGGGAGGATTTATTTATTTTGCAACGTTCTAGTACGTTCTCTGTGTACCCTATCAATCTCAACAATATCGAGAGGTCTTGTTCCACCCTTGGATCATGTTTGCTTTCCCCATCATGGCCATGACCATGATGTGCTCAGCGCAGGGTCTGTAATGTTCTGGTACGTTCTCTGTGTACCCTATCCAGCTCAGCAGTATTGAGAGGTCCTGTTCCATCCTTTGGTTGTGTTTGTTTTCCCTATCACAGCCTTGACCACAACGGCCAGCTCTTTTCATCATCACAGTATCCGTTTAATGGCCGACTCTTCTGTTGCCACAGATCTGCTGTGTACTCTGCAGAGTCGGGCTCAATTCAATTTCATTCCACTCATTTCAGGAAATTAATTGAAATTCAATTAATTCGTTCAAAAATCTTCACAGAAAATGATGGGCAATTTGAAGTTCATTAATTGAATTTCAGCACATTCACAGAACTGACTGGATTGAAGCTGAACCCAGCCTGACTCTGCGTGTGTCTGCGTGTGTCTGAGGTTGTCTGCGCGTGTACATGCACATGCGGAAGTGGTGAAAGTTACTCAGTTGCTAATCCCCAGCTCTAAATGTAGACTTAGAATGCTACTTAGATGGTGCGCACGCATTTGATTGCACTTGGCAGCTTGATGCGCGTAATCTGCAAGAGCTCAAGAGCCTTTGACCCAAGGCCTTATTTATAACCTCACAACACGAGTGCAGACATAGCCAACCTGTATTGTGGACATGCCACTCGAGCTCTTCCTGCCGTAGCCAGATCTTTGTGGCAAGTCAACGACATTAACGGGCAGAAAGCACTTAACATGCGCATCATAGTAGCATGACTACTGACTTACCTAATCACTATAATACAATGCACCGCTTTCAGCAGAAAGGCCTGGGGCATCTGAGGTCTTGCTCACATGCGTCCATCCTCTGTCCTACATGTTCAGACCAGACAAGTGAAGGTCAAGCATCATGACATGACATCATCATGAGGAATATTTTACATTTTACTTTTACGAGGTGTCAGTGGATGCACTGTACAGAATTTTAAGTGCGTCACGGTTCAGGATGTATAAAGAGCGTGCATTTTGTCCTGTTAATGGTGCTGCTGTATGAATGGTTTCATTTTTATATTATGTCGCTGGGAGAAAGGGTTTGCTACAGTAGATGGCTTATGTCACTACTTAGAAAAGGTGAATATATCTGCAGTTCAGGACAAATGTGCATGATTCCCCATATATCCATTACAAACTAGAGAAGAGTGATGTACAGCCCTCTCCATCTTAAGGGCCTTCATAGAATTACTAAGCTCTCATTAGCATTAAACTAATTGGCTTTAGTCCAGATTTTCCTTATCCTGCTCAAAGGATGGTCCAGGAACAGACAGGAAGCACAGGAGACAGATTGTATTTTAGTATTTGAGAGTGTGCTGGCTCAAGTCCATATAAACTTATTATCCACATATTATGCAAGTGACTGATGGCAGTTTCCCTGAAATCGTTTTTTTTTTCCTCTGACCTTTGATTAATGTGCGGTGTGTGGATTCCATTTTCATGTGATGGAGCAAACATCACTGTCCAAAGCCTCTCCCTAAAGCCCTATAATTCTCTGTGATTGGTGAGACAGTGCTAAATATTTTGCCCATTGTGAGAAGCCTTTGTTTTTTGTTTATTTGTACTTGTTTATTTATGTATATTTATGTAATTTTTAGCCTGCCGTAAGGTGTCATTGAAGCATAATGAGAAATTGAACGTATGAATAATATCCCTCTTTCTGCCTCATAGACAATGCTGACAGCGATATCAATGAGTGCCATTGCCACAAATGGTGTTGTTCCAGGTAGGCTTTCATTTTAATTTATTTTGTTTGTTTTCTTTTCAATTTTCATTGTCTTCTGACTCCTAAAAATATAGACCTGGTCTCGTATTTTGGGCCAAAAGTGCATGTGTGTATCGATTTTCTCCAATGCAGGACTGCCAAACACAACACTAGAAGAGATCATTTTTGATTGCTTTGGTTATTTTTGAAATATTGATTGTCCTGCAAAAATGCTTTCAAGGAGATGGCTCTCTTTTTGTTGTGATAGTGTATCTTTGATAGAAAACTTTGTACCAGGACTGCACTTTGAAATTTTTAATATTCTAGAAAGAGACTGATTGGGCTATGAGTGGAAATTTGAGGCCCTGTCAAGGATCAACCCCCCCCCAAACTGAGTGGTATTTTGTGTGACCCTGTATGACTGACATTGCCCTTTGTTTCACAGCTGGTGGCTCCTACTACATGATCTCCAGGTCTTTGGGTCCAGAGTTTGGTGGAGCTGTGGGCTTGTGTTTTTATCTGGGCACCACGTTTGCAGGATCCATGTATATTCTGGGCACCATAGAAATCCTGTTGGTGAGTCATATTTCACTGTTATCTCTCGCTTTGTGGGTGGAGTGTGCAGTGTGTTTAAAGCTAAAGGTATAGAGGTGGAAGCCTGGCTTAGAGGAAGCCTAGAATGTGGTACTGTGCTGTGTTTCTACCCGTGTAGCATTCTTCAAAGTTTGCAAAATGCATTTGAGATACTGGGGCTTTGAATTACTTTCCTCTCTACCTGAAAACACAGATTTGTTTAATGATAACAGCTCAGTCAACTACATGTACCCAAACCGTGACAAAATGGTTTTGATAATATTAATCAGTCTTCGAGCCCAAGTAAAATGTTCCACACGCCACAAACCTGCGGCCCTTCCTCCCTGTATCCACTGCGTTCTGCAGACATACATTGTGCCGAGTGCGGCCATCTTTAAAGCGGAGGGCAAGGAGCAGGAGGCGGAGGCCCTGCTGAACAACATGCGGGTGTACGGCACCTGCTGCCTCATCCTCATGGCCATAGTGGTCTTCGTGGGGGTCAAGTACGTCAACAAGCTGGCGCTGGTCTTCCTGGCCTGCGTGGTGCTGTCCATCCTGGCCATCTACGCCGGGGTCATCAAGACCACCTTCGACCCGCCTGACTTCCCGTAAGTCCGATAAGTGTCGCACATGCAGGTGCATAGAGACACACGCGAACACATACTTCGACACATGCTTCTTAGCAATGGAGCAAGACAGAATGTTAATGTTTTACAGTCGTTCATCTTTTCTATCAGGTTCTCAAGTTCATTAAAACCCAAAAATTTTTGAATTAGACTGGATTAAATGAGAGTTGGTGAATATATGTTTCAATTCAATTAATTGATAAATATGGTGAAAGGATTTTTTTTAGATTTAGTTAGTTCATTAGTTGTACTTTTGTCCAGGAATGTACACAAATTAATTAGGGCATGTTTTAAGTGTGTGGTACTCTGGCCAATGACACACTGATCTTCAACAGAAATATTAACTATGTGAATGGTGTTTAAACCATTCCAAGAGAACCAAGAGAAATCAGTGATTAATGGATGAGATGAAAGGGTAATGATGGCACTTTCTGCCCCATCTTCCCAATTGTCCATCAAGGTGTGCAATACTGAATGTGCTTACATGACACTGAGTTACTTGCAATGGCACTGAAATGCCACGCTGTGCCTATCCACAGGATCTGCCTTCTGGGAAACCGGACCTTGCAGAACCACAACTTTGACAAATGCCTCAAGACGGAGGAGATCAACAACGTCACCGTCACCACCAAGCTGTGGAGGCTCTTCTGCGACGGGCCCGAGCTCAACGCCACCTGCAATGAGTACTTCGTCCACAACAACGTGACCGAGATCCAGGGCATCCCGGGTCTGATGAGCGGAGTCATCTCAGGTGAGGCAGGTTGCAAGGCACCCGGTCTTCCAACAGCAGTCGCCGGATTAAACTGGAAGTCATTCGGTGAACATTTGGTCCGTTTTTTGTGAGATGGGGTAGATCAATACATCATTTGCTTCATTTGCTTCCATCTTAGCAGCTTTTAATTGCCAACACCAGGAAAGCATTTGCTTAAGTGCGCAGTTCTGTGTTGTACACAACAGAAAGGTGATTTCATGTTTCCTGAGGTCATACGTAGGTTATCAGGATATTTACTGCGTCTCCCCATCAGTTAAAATTAGCATTGGGAGACTGAGGCCTCGCGAGCCTAATAATGGGTGGGGCTGCCTTTAGTGATCATTAGTGTGGTATCTTATGTCAACGAGGGATATAGATAACAGTTAAGTATTCGATTAACCAAATTAAAGCTGAGTTCACTACTAATCTAATTCCGTCCGTGCATAAATAACCCCGTCTTTTCCTTGCAAATATATTGATAGCTTACTCTACAAATGGTTTCAGGTTGATATTAAATACTGTAGCATTGCTCACCAGAAGAACGGAGTTGAGGAATAAAACGGACAATGAGCTCCATTCTTTGGGAGTGTTTGTATTTCCCAGGTAGATCAAAGTTCCTTTGGACCTGATCCACATCACACCTGGTTACTGGATCAGCAAAATAATGGCGCTGTTAACTTGGCCGTGGCTTTGCTTGTCTCTGCTCCTGACACCGTGACAACGCTGTTCTAAATATGATGCCTCCAAATGCGTTGCTAGCCAGTGACGTGAGCAGCCTCACAGATCTGATTAGGAAACGCAGCTAATTTGATGCAAGTGAACTGAACGCAGTGTGTGATAAGAGGAAGGGCTGGACTCACTGGCTTGTACTGGATTCCACATGCTTGGAGAGGCCACATGCTAATTAGAAGCTAGCATTCTGTCTGTGTTTGTAACAACCCCCTTCTGTGCAGTCAATTTTGCATTTCAAAAGCAACACCGATCCCTGTTGGTGAACCTTGGCAGATTATTCCTGGAATTATTGGATTATTATTATGGATTATTCCTGTTTTGGAATGAAAAATGATATGAAATACAGTCAGAGGAGATCACACTGTTTACCGCAGTGTGTCACGAGTGTGCTTCCTGATTATTTCATGGGAACATCCAGTGATTTTTTTTCCCCCCGCCTCCTCCTTTGCAGATAACATGTGGGGTGATTATGGACCCATTGACATGCTGGTGGAGAAGAAAAGGCAACCGTCGGTGCCTTCTGCTGACAGTTCCAACGACATCTACATGCCATATGTGGTCAACGACATCACCACCTACTTCACGCTGTTGGTTGGCATCTACTTTCCGTCTGTGACTGGTGAGAACTCGCTGCACCTGTGCGCTCTGGTCCTTTCCAGCCGTGCTGTGCTCACCTCAGCCTGCGCACGCATAAACCAGAAACTCATGTCGATGTTTTGACACATTGTTCGATCAGCTGGCTGGGTTTCGCATTTTCAATCCAGTATGCCCTACAGTGGAAGCGTGTTTTCATTTTCGGGTATCATTTCAAAGTAGCCTTAATACGAGTGAATCATTTTGTATAATGGCTGAAAGAAGGAGTATGGCTTCATCTGGGAGCAATAGCAAGAAGACATTATTTTCTGTCAGAAGATGTCTTCACATGTCCTGCTGTAAGTATACTGTACACTCCATTGGAAGGCCCTGAAGTGATGGGCTGCATGTCCAGTGCAGTCCGTGGTTTCTCCTCTGCTAACCGCCATCTTGACTGCTTCTCCTCCCTTCCTTTTTGCCTCAGGGATCATGGCTGGATCCAACAGGTCTGGGGACTTGCGCGACGCCCAGAGGTCTATTCCCATCGGAACCATCCTGGCTATAGCAACCACATCCTTCATTTGTATCCTCCGCCCGGTCCCCGTGATAGCAACGGGGCCCTCTGTCACAGGATGGCTCTTTGTGTCCGTGTGCACATGCACAGTGTGGACAGTAGGAAGGATTACAGCAACTGGCATCTTCTTAAATATTTTAAGTTATAACTTGTTACTTATAAGATTTATATTGCCATTCTGTGTGAAAGCATCAACCTGTACCTTTAAGAGTCTGAACTGTCCAATACGTACGTGGATGTGTTTTTCACCTTGTTTGACCCGGGGGGATATTTTGCTTAATTACATCATACAGACATTTCCTGTGTAGTGCTGTTTGGCGCCTGTATTGAAGGTGTGGTGTTGAGAGACAAGTAAGTGTTGTTTTCCACATTTGTTGTGAAGGTGCTGCCGCTTATGGGTGTGTGGATGAAATTTAAGAAAAATCTGAAAGATAGATTTTTAGCACAGCAGACCTGAGGTGCTATATGAATGCTTTGAGTCATATCTGTTCTTTTAGTTTATAAAATAGTTCCCTTACATACAGTTTATATATTGAGTTCTAGTTCAGTTTTTAACTTACCATATCAAACATTACTGGTAATGTTTGAACCACTCTGCAAAGGATTCGATTAATATTTACAGAAAAAAATCTTCACTTTATTCCAGAACACCACTCGGATAAGGTGCTGTCCTGTCTGTAACTGTGATGAGAGTCACCCTGTCCCGTAATCTCTTTCCAAAGAGCTGTTTGTCCCGTGCGCATGATCGCTCCCTTGTGATGTAGGAATGCTGGGACAACAGCACTGTCAGGCCAGAGTGCTAATAAAAGAACGCAGCGTGAGAAGAGGGCGTTCACCTCGTCATGTCAAAAGGTGGCGGCGGCGACATGCGCTGGATTAGGGGAGCACCGTGGGCTTGAGGCCATGGTTCACAGTGTGTGTGTGTGTCTCTGTGTGTGTGTGTGTGTGTGTCTCTGTGTGTGTGTGTGTGTGTGTCTCTGTGTGTCTCTGTGTGTGTGTGTGTGTGTGTGTGTGTCTGTGTACGTGTGCGTGCGTGGTGCGTACGCACGTCTGTGTTGCAGGTTTGGAGACTCGGTGAAAGGGAACCTGGTGATCGGCACGCTGTCCTGGCCCTCCCCCTGGGTCATCGTCATCGGCTCCTTCTTCTCCTGCTGCGGGGCGGGGCTGCAGAGCCTCACCGGCGCCCCCCGGCTGCTGCAGGCCATCGCGCGGGACGGCATCGTGCCCTTCCTGCAGGTGGGTCCCCCTCTCGCAAACACGCCGCGGGGTGTTGCTTTTGAAGGACATACCCGTCACCGGCTGATCTCTCCCCGCAGCCGTTTGGTCACGGCAAAGCCAATGGCGAGCCCACCTGGGCCCTGCTGCTGACGGCCGGGATCTGCGAGATCGGGATTGTCATCGCCTCCCTGGACGCCGTGGCCCCCATCCTGTCCATGTGAGCGGAAGCCTCTCTCCCATTAACTTACACTGTCCTCAGTGGATTACAGTGTATAACTCTGTCTCTCTCTGCATCACTTTCACTCTTTCAAACTGAGATTCAGATTCATGTTTTTGGCATGAAATACATTTTGTAAATATTACCAAAACATATAATAGGTACATATACATAAGTACAAACATGCAATACATGAAAACAAAGAAAGAACAAAGGAACAAATAATGAACAGATAATGGCTGCAAATCTGAATTGGTGAACATGTAATGGGTAAGCTTGTTATAGAATCATTAATAATGATAGAGTGAGTAACTTCTTTCCATCCCTGTCCTTCTGTTTCCCTTTCTCTCTTCTATGTTGTTTGAGTCTCTCTCATTGCACATTGCATGCAGGGCTAACTATCCCCTCCTCTGTAACACTCTTTCTCAATATTACTCTTACTGTCTCAGTCATATACATTCCCTCCCTTTCTGTTTTTGTAAGGGTTGTCCAAGTCTCGGCTGATGGTGTGAGCTGTGTTCTCTTTCCCCCAGGTTCTTCTTGATGTGCTACCTGTTCGTCAACCTAGCCTGTGCTCTCCAAACCCTGCTTCGTACTCCCAACTGGAGGCCCCGCTTCAAGTTCTACCACTGGTGAGCCCTGCCCCATTGCAACCTGTTGTTCTTCAATATCTGAAATCGCCCATAGCAACACAGTCACGCCAGGTGACTTAGTCCACCGCAATCAGCACCCATTGTAACGGCTGTAATCCGCTGTAATCAGCGCCTCGGCACAGCACGTCAGTCTCGCCCTCGGGGTACGCTGCCCACACCCTGGCAAAACGCTCTCCCCCGGAGCCCCCCCGGGGCGTGGCGTAACTGGTACTCTGTGCTGTGGGTGTTTAATGAGCTGCAGCTCTGGCGCAGCAGGTAGCCGGGCCCCCGCTGGGCTCTGGGGAGGGCAGGCCCTCTCCCCTGCCAGGCAAACCCAGGAAAGCTCCGCTTCCCTGTGCCACGCAGGGCCGCGGCTGCTGCTCTCACACGGCACATTGCCATTCGAGGAGACCCAGCCTGTTTTAAAGGGATCTGCGTTAGATTTGAAGGAGTGCTGGAGGTTGGTTATTTGCTCTGCCTGATCAGGGTACCGCTGCATAGGCACCCTGGAGATTACGAAACTGAGTCACGTTGGCTGCTCTGTGCAGAACCAGCTTCCTTGTTTGTCTCTGAAATACTAAGGGTCTCTGTTTTACTAAGTGCTCTGGAGGACCATGAGAGTGTCTTTTCACAATGTACTGTAAGACCAAAGATATTCTATATTATGAGCAGATATTCAGCTCTGGGGTTCCATCTGTCCAATATCCCAGGGGGTCCCGTTGGTAACAGGAGGTTCTGGTGCTGCCTGCATTGCGCTTTCAGTTATGACCTGTTTTAGGGGCCATGTCCCCGCAAGAATACTTCATAATGAGCCTGCAAATGAGAACAATTATTATTTCCACAACAGCAGAGACAGAACTTTCAATATGAAGCATTGACCTGACTATCTGGTCAATGTGTAGAATATCTGTGGCACTGTGTACTGTGTGGGCCTGGTTTTACTGTGATGTTTTAGCGCTGCGTGAGTTGTCTCCCAGTGATCTTTAGTGCCGGCTAACTCTGGTCACCCTGTCTCCTCTTGTTCCCTCAGGGCTCTGTCATTCCTGGGGATGAGTCTGTGTCTCTCCTTGATGTTCATCTGTTCCTGGTACTACGCTCTGGTGGCCATGTTAATCGCTGGATGCATCTACAAGTACATCGAATACAGAGGGTAAGAACTACTGAATGTATTAGCTAGTGAAGCTCTTTTGGCTGCAATTTGCAAATGTGTTATACAAACAAAATTGTGACGTGTGCTGTACAAATAAAGTTTTCTTATTCCCTGGCCACCAATACATACAATACAAGCTGACAAAAGAACACTGCATATATTTGCATATACACTACGACATGTGATGTTTAAATATATTTTGGACGGATATCAGTTTACACTGATACAAACTGCTTCCAAATAGGAGGCAGGTCTTTCCCACACTACCTCCTGGTTTTGGATATAAATCAAATTTGCATCCATTTCCATCTCTTCAGACGTATTAAGATTAGGAAACTCTCCAAATTGTGATGCAATTTGGCATTTAAGCGCATAAACCTGTAGAGAGTGTAATTCTCCTTGTCTTTGGTGCTTTTTTGACTTGCCCTCTTATGCCTGTACCTGAATGTGAGGTCCGCCCTCCTGTGCTCGTTCTTCTCCTCTGTTATGTGTCCCTGGAGACTCAGCTCCTGCTCTCTCCCCTCTCCAGGGCGGAGAAGGAGTGGGGCGACGGAATCCGCGGCTTGTCCCTCAACGCGGCGCGCTACGCCCTCATCCGACTGGAGGAGGCCCCGCCCCACACCAAGAACTGGAGGTGAGGATGTGGAAAAGTACCGCACGCCACAGCCCCCCCGTCCCCCGTCCCCGGCGCACCGTACCGTGCTGGAAACCCCGCCCCCCCTTTCCCCGGGCGCGCTCGAACACGAACGCACACGCAGGTTTCAGGCTGCGCTTTGTTTACTTGGAGCGCCCGCGATTCAAAACCTGTCCCTCTCGATTTGCGCTCGTGGTGCTTTTGGATCGTAAAAGCGGTGTTTTGCAACAAGCGCACTTGTTGTTCCTGCTGGGGCAGAGTGTTCCTTTGGGACTTGGCTGCACGTTGCATTCATACAATTTCCTTCTGTCTTTCCACTGATGCAGTAAAAAGGTGTCGTGTTGATTAAGGGTGCAGCTCATCAAGTTTGTGAGCGTTTTTTGTTCCGAATAGCATTACGTAACGTTCCTCTCCAGATTCCCAAGAAGAGCTACGTATTTTTTTTTTTTATCGCTTGTCATCAGAATAATCCCTTGTTTGGACCCTAAAATCTCAGTGAAAGCCCATGAAATCTCAGTGATGAATATATAAATCCTAATGCACTGTAGCTGGTGACCACGCAGACCCATCCAAATAAAAGTCTGATCTCTCCTTTCCCACAGTCCCGATCCTAAGGCAAACCTCTCTTATTGAAATCAATATTTCTGTGCCATCTGTGGTCCGCGGCAACAAATCCGCCTCTTACTCGTCATTCACATTACATTCTCAATGTGTCCTAAGCTTCTTAAACAGACAGTTCACCTCAAGTTCAGCCAGCCTGTTTGATATAGCTGTCTGGGTCGGATTAAATTTTCACCCTCCGAGTGGGTGTAGCTTATTTACCAATGCATTTGTTTAAAAATTTGACCCAGCATGCTCTTTGATTAATTTGAGGCAACCGATGCCTCAACCGAGTGTGTCATTGGTGTTTGGTGTTTTTGTTTGTCACTGTCCTGGAACCTTTGAGACGCACATCTATGTGGAACAGCCATTGGCCAAAGCTTAGTTTTCCATGTGGCGCAAGCAGACAGCAGATGTGTCTAGCTTTCAGGGTTTAAGCCTTTGGTCTATTTCTGCAGCGCCCCACACAAAGTAATCTCATCTGGAAATATGTATTTTACCCAAGGGAGACCCCAGCTAAATTTGGCCAGTGCCTCACCCTGTCCACATGCCGTGGATCTACTCTCCTGGTGCTCTCCTTGCTCAATGTAAATATATTCTGCAGCAAGCACTAATGGCAGATCAGTATGTTCCCTTGAGGTACAGTATGAATGAGGTTTCGGTGATTAGTGAGTAAGATGATCTTTGTTTGTTGGGGCCAGCAGTTACTGAGAGCACCTACTCTCTGTGCTGTTCTGAGGTGTTTGTCTCCCCCTGCAGGCCACAGCTGTTGGTGCTGCTCAAACTGGACTCGGAGCTGGGAGTTAAGCACCCTCGTCTGCTGTCCTTCACCACCCAGCTAAAGGCCGGTAAGGGCCTGACCATTGTGGGCTCTGTGCTAGAGGGTACCTATATGACCAAAGAGTCCGAGGCCAAGAAAGCCGAGCAGGTAAGCTATGGCATGTGGGTGTTTAACCACAGCTGCTGACACAAGGTCTAGACTGATCCTTTTGGCTCCATGAATGCTGAAGCTTTTTTCCCATTGAGGCAACCACTCGATAGTAAATTGATTAGTTCAGTGCTTGGCTGACTTTGCTCATGCAGGGCAGTTTGTTACGTAAGCCTGATGTGCTCAGCACTCTGCAGAGGGACAGAAATGTGAGAAAACAGTGCCACCTACTGGCCGTCTAGTGGAACATCACATTACATTACATTAGTGGCATTCAGCAGACGCTCTCATCCAGAGTGACTTACATCAGTTTCAGAGTTTTTTTTTTACAATGTTATCCATTTGTACAGCTGGATATTTACTGAGGCAACTGTGGGTTAAGTACCTTGCACAGAGGTACAGCAGCAGTGCCCCAGTGGGGAATTGAACCGGTTCTGAGTCCTGCTCCTTAACCACTATGCTATACTGCCGCCCACAAGGAACACCTCAATCACTCAAGGAAGGAAATAAGGAGACATTTTAAAACAAGTTAAAAGTGTAACGCATACAAACACAAGTGTATTTCATTTAGATAAATATTAGATGTAGCCATGTGCTATCTGTGTGCCATATCTTTCAAGACATTGACTTAAATTCTCAGCTGTGACTTAGCTCTTCCCCCACTGAGTTCTCTCAACTTTTAATACTGTCCCATACTAACCCAGTACTGTGGAATCCATTGCTGTTGTTCGTAACAAGTTATGTGGAATCACACGTTGACTCTCCTGAGATCAGATCAGACCTGATCACACTGAGTAAAGCCTCCCTGGCAGAGGAAGGTGTGGCCCTCCCTCCCCCAGGGTTTTTCAAGGACACCTCCACCTCAGTGCAGGACACGATAGTGGCCAAGCATGGGCCACCAAGCAGAGCCCTGAAATAACACCATTCCAGCAGCATTTTCCCCAGCGGGTCTCTTCTTATAATACATGAAATGAAACCAGGTCTTGTGATTTGGTTTTATATGAGAGTGGTTGTGTAAGCTGTAACCCTTCCCTGAAGCAAGGCCTGGTCATGCAGTTACATGTGTTCGTGAAGGCAGACATCTCCTAAACAGGTTCCGTCACTTCTGTGACCTAGACTGCCGGAGGTTCTAAAGTGCATGAACTGAACTGCATTGGCATTTACTATGTTGAACGCATTCATTTGTTTTTTTTAATATATAAATAAGCAATAGACAGAAAGCTCTGTAGCAAATAATGCAACTCTGTGGTTCCTTCTAGACCTGGTTTTGACTTTAATTACAACTTTCCATATTGTTTTATTGGTGATTCGTCTGTGATTGTAGGTCAGCTGTGACCTTCAAAGTTGTAATTGAGTTTTTATGCACCGGGAAAGCCATTCAAGTCTTGCGCGGGGGCAGTTAATTACAGTGATTAGTAGCAACTTGTTAGGATTTAGCGGCTGCGCTGTACGTCTCCCTGCAATGTGCAGTGACTCATGACAAACCGTCGTAACGGATTGCGCAACGATGCCACTGGTCCCGCAGTAAGCGTGACTGGGTTTTTCCCTCCCCCTCTCTCCCGCTTCCCCCGCTTGTGCGTGCAGAACGTTAAAGCCGCCATGACCGCAGAGAGGACCAAGGGGTTCTGCCACGTGGTGGTGTCCTCGAACCTGCGCGACGGGTCGTCGCACCTCATACAGTCCGCGGGGCTCGGGGGCATGAAGCACAACACCGTCCTGATGGCCTGGCCCTGCAGCTGGAAGCAGTCGGACGACTCCCTCACCTGGAGGAACTTCATCGGTCAGTGCGGGAGGGCTAAGCCTCCACCAGGGGGGCGCCGGTTCTCAGTGCCCCTCTTACGGCTGTCTGTAAAGATGTGCTTGATGGATATTGATTAAGGTTAGATGTTGCACCCGTAAGGAAGGTCATTTAGACTCTGTTCATAAAGTCCACTTAGCGTGATCGGTAGTTCTCCTCACTTGTGTCCTTTGACACATATTTTTTATTGGATTTTGAAATAATGTTTTGTGGAGAAGGTCAGTGAATCTATTAAAAAAGAAATCACAGAGGAAGCGTAGGAAGAGTGAAATGAGTCACTGCATTGAATGTCCTTACAAGGCTGATGTGTGGTGACGTTTGGCTACTTAGAAACCTACAGCTTCTCTGGGTCTCATGTTATCTCTTAAGAAGCTAATGAAGAAGAGTCTATGTGTTTCTATGAGTTACATAGCTATGATAAGGTTATAGATAGATAAGGTTATAGAGAAGTGTAATCGTGAGAGAGCATGGAGTGTGAAGGGGGTGGGGTTTCGGTAACCAGCGTCCCCTCGTCCCACAGAGACCGTGAGGGAGACCACGGCAGCCCATCATGCGCTGCTTGTGGCCAAGAACATCGACTCATTCCCCACCAACCAGGAGCGGCTGAAAGAGGGCACCATAGACGTGTGGTGGATCGTGCACGACGGAGGCATGCTGATGCTGCTGCCCTTCCTGCTCCGCCAGCACAAGGTACGCGCCGCGGCCGAGTCCCTGCCGCACGCGGGCGGGAGGGGGCTGTGGGCGGGAGCGCTGAGGGCGTGGCCCAGTGTGTGCTGTTCCTGTAACAAGCTGTGTGATGGTGCCGTGTGGCACTTCTCTGAGAAATTTAAAATATTTCTCTTTCTTTCCACCCCTCTTCCCGTCCTCATTTCTCAATTTCTTTTGCACTCCTCTCTCACTGTCTATCTCCCTCACTCCCCCTTCTCCCTCTCCACTTTCCCTCTTTCTCTCTCCCCAATTCTTGCTGTCCCTTCTCCCTCTCCCCTTCTCTACTTCCCCACCCTCTTCTTCTCCTCTTCCCTTCTCTCTCCTACTCTCTTCCTCTCTTCTTCCCCTCTCCCAGGTGTGGAGAAAGTGTAAGATGCGCATCTTCACCGTGGCTCAGCTGGACGACAACAGCATCCAGATGAAGAAGGACCTGCAGATGTTCCTCTATCACCTCCGGCTTGACGCTGAAGTGGAGGTGGTGGAAATGGTAAAGAGCCTCCCTGGAGGTCTAACAGCTTCTGGTTAAACCATGTTTCACTGCTATTTTGAGCATAGAGAATGGCATTTTTATCTTCGATGTTTACTGAAGTACCTTGCTCAAGGGTACAGGAGTACTGCCTCAGCTGGGACTTGAATCCATCACCATCACATTACAAGCCCAGTCATGTAATAAAGACAACATCATTTTCTTTAACAAATGTAATGGCAGATCATAGTTGTGTTTTGGTCCTGGTGTTTTTTGTCCGTTGCACCCTTGTGGTAACCATTCTTTATGTGTACTTCTACCACTAGCACGACAGCGACATCTCTGCCTTTACCTATGAGAAGACCCTGCTGATGGAGCAGCGCTCTCAGATGCTGAAGCAGATGCAGCTGTCCAGAACAGAGCGGGAAAGAGAGGTAATGCACAGCAGTACACTTCTCCCCCGTCTGCTGAGCTTGAGAAGGGCTTTTAGCTGGGATGGGATGGGATGGGATGGGACTGTGTCATATCACAGCTGCTTTGTGAAGGCAGTCACACTGCCGATCATCATAGCCCTGCCAAGCAATATATTCTCCTCACATTATGGGTTTTACCAAATACCGCAAAAAAATGTTCAAATACGTTGTTACAAATGCACTAATGTGGATGTGTTGCTGTTTTACTCGCCCTGTGCATGCCTGACTTGCTGAATTACGTGCAGTGATGGAAATGTTTGGGGTCGGAATTGAGTGAGCACCCAGCCCTTCTGTTAGCTATTCTGAGGAATAATTCCAGGCCCTGAACACTCATTTTAGAAATGCTTAATGAACCGTAGCGTGAAACTCAACAGCAGAGCTGTTGAGTGCAAACAGGTCCTCTGGGTGTTCGTCTGTGTTTTTTGGCTTGACATTGCCCGCGTGCAGAACACTTCACCCGCATTCATTAGCGCGTCTTGTAAAGGCAGCTGGAATGGATCGGTGCGATGTCCATAGAAATGATTAGACCCGCACACGTATCCGCGTACGATCATACGTGTACGCGACACGTTACACTCCAGTCAAGGGCGGCGTGCGCCAGCGCATACGGGCGTGACGAGGGCTTACGCGTGTGTGACGTGTTGGCCTCTCCTGTCTCGCTGCCGACTGCGGGGCTCAGATTCAGAGCATCACCGACGAGTCCCGCAGCTCCATCAGGCGGAAGAACCAGCCCGGAGCCAACGCCGCGGGCAACAGCCAGCAGGGCGGCCCGCTGGACGACGGCAAGCTCGACGAGGTAGCCTGCCGCCCCCTGTGACTGCCGCCCAAGACCACCACCGTCACCGGTCCCCCACCCCACCCCCGGCGCGTCACACTTACAGAGCCACAGCCGTCCGCACCTGCGTGGATGAAACTCAAAACGAAATCAGCCCCCCTCTTGAAAATAGATTATCTTCACATTCCACTCAAAGACTGAAGTCAATCCTCCTGTGTGAGGTAATTATTTACAGCTAAGAGATGAATGTGGCCTGGCTGTAGCCTGATTAAACTGAACTGAATCGGTCTGGCTCGTTGTTTAAAGTGGTCAGACTCGTCGGTCTGGCCTCTCCCTGTTTTTGACTGCTGTGGCCCTGCAATTGTCACGCTTCCCCACTCCTCTAGCACTGACACCTCACTCTGCACGTGTCATCGGTAGACTGCACAGTGACGTCGTCACCCTGGTTTTTGGAATGTGTCCTCGTCTCGTGACGGCCTCAGTTGGTACATTCATCAGAGCAGGCCTGAAACTCATCTCGCCTTTCTCTGTTTATTTGCATCAAATAGTACTTTGTGTTTTATGCGTTTCTGTTTCAAAACTCATTCATTTCCATAAACACTCCTGTAAACGTTTCAAATGGTTTGTTTTGCATGTTACACAACTTGAGAACATCGTGCATTTCATTTGAAAATTTGAATGAAGTTTTGAATGTCTCATTTTGTATGTTTGGTATTGTGTTGGTGTCCCCACCGAAAGTCCAACTTCTGTACAGGACAGAGAAAGGTTTCCGGTAGTATTCAGAGTAGGGAGTACATTATGGTACTTCTTGTAGTATGTAGAAGATCACATTTGCCATTTTTGCGTAAGTTATACTATTTGTAATAACATAGCAGTATTTCTGGTGTTGTGTACATCGTGTATTATGTGTGTGTGTTTTACACATCATTGTGCAGTGTTTTTTTCCCTGAGATACCCTGTTGGTGATTATTATTGTGTGATGTTTGTGTACAATGTGATTCCTCCCTGTCTCATGCACTATGTGACATAAATCTGTCATATCCCAGGTTGTCAGGGCTCATTTTCACCTGGGTGCAGCTGAAAGTATACCTCTGTCACATCCTACATTTGATATCTATTATTGAGCCTGTCATTTTGGAATGGTGAAGAGGGGACAGCTTTAACTATGTCCCTGTATTGAAGATGATTCCACGTCTCTGGAGGGATAAGGAGCTCTGGTGCTGTGCCCTTCCTCTGTCCTGTAGATTGAAGAGCGTGCACCACCCCACACTGCCACCCGTGGCATTTGCGTTCATTCCTGCCTTCTGACTGTTGTTTCCTCCATCGTTCCCCAGCCCCAGCTGATCCATGACAGGAACACGGCATCTCACGCCGCCCTCAATGACAAGGGAGACGCCGCCCCGGACCGGGTCCACATGACCTGGACCAAGGAGAAGTTATTCACAGAGAGGAACCGCAACCGGGAGGTGAACGTGGGCGTGCGCGACCTCTTCAACATGAAGCCGTAAGTTCACCATATCCACCCCCCGCCACCCCGCCCAAGTCTGGGCCAAAGACCTCAGACTGCAGGAGCAGCCGTAATAGATCACCAAGAGACCGTAGAGTCTTTCACAGCTTCTCATCCCCAGTGTATGTGATGACAGAACAAGCAGTGGAAATGGGCATTTGTTTGGTGCGCATGTATGGAATTGCATGGGCCTTGCCATGAATATTTGCACTGTTTTGTAGGAACCAAAGATACATGAAACATGCCAGACCTGTTACTTCCTGTGAATTCTGGGAGTAAGAACAGTGACGAGAGTTTCACGGGAACACAAACCAGACCCAGCTAACACGTAACGCCACGACAAATTTCGGCGTCATCATAGTATCGTTATTCGTGTTCCAGGTCATGACACCTTCAAGTTTTAGCTGGGAGTGGGACATAGCAAAGTTCCTCTGAACGGTGCAAATGTGTCTAAGGGGTGGCATGCACAGAGCCAAGCACGAGCCTGTTGATCTGCGATGTACATGGCTGCTGTGGTGTTTGAAGCTGCATTTAACATCTAGATGTGGGCAGGTTCCGCTGTGCAATCACAATGCATGGCTAGCTGTGGAGACATCAGTGTTGTCTTCTCTAATCATTTCAACATTCCCTGGTCAGAGTCTGTCTGCCGATTCCACATCTAAATTTTACTGCGTGACCTTACAGAGGAGAAACAATTTAACCCGCCTAATTAATTTGGCACTAATTGTGGGTACTAATGGTGCTGGGGTACTGGTACTGATTAGTTTGTATTTACGGTGTGACTGTCCTGCCCATCTGATATACAGTGAATACTGTGCAGAGCAGACAGTCTGGTATTGTTTGAGATTGCAAGCAGTATAACGTTAAAGTGTTTAAATATAAAGGTATAGAAGCTGGAGGAAAACAATGAACGTAAATTGTATGCTGGCACCATATTCCTGGCAGGAATACTGTGCCCATTGCAAAGTAGAAATAAGAGCTTAGGCCTAGAGAGATGAAGGAAACGATGTGGGTAACTGTGGAGCGGTTCGCATGTGTAGACAGAAAGCTTGGCAGTTTTGAGAAAGCATCTAAGCCTGTTTTTGTTGTTCTGTTTTGTTCTGTTTTCCTCCTTCTAGAGAGTGGGAGAGCCTGTAAGTCACATTTCTCTTTGCCTAGGCTGTGCGTGTGTGTGTGTGATGGTAGAGTCCTGTCCCGTTTCATCACCATACGACCTTTCAGCTCGCTGGGACGGGGGGGGGGGGGGGGGGGGGGTAGGGGCACAGGGAGGGTGGATCAGGGGGATGCCCCGAATCCTCTCCTGTGTCCCACACAGCATGTCCCATGAGCTGGAAAGAGCTTCCTAATCGTATCTGCATGTGACGTTATCATTTATGTAGCGTGTGTCACTTAACTTGCGCTTTCCATAGAATTCCTCTGGGTGAGTGATATACATGAATTGTAGGACCACAGATAACGGCCCATATGACCGTTTAGCATCAAAATGTCTTGTCAGGGATCTTCATATGATATATGTACATTGCACAAGTGGACAACAGTGCTTGTCACTTATTTATATAAGGCTTAAAGTTCATTCATATTTTCAGCCAGGAAGTACGTCAGAATACCAGACGTGGATGGAAAGCGCAAGTTTTAATAAGCTCTGTGGTTTTATATGTTCTAACTCTGCAAAGTACATGTGCATAACAAGATCTTACTCTCCAAACTCAGGATTCTTGATTTACTTCTCATGCAATTTAGTATCAGCAAAATATCATGTTTGAAATTGTATTTGAAACTTGAATGGTTGACACAGTATGATGTTATCTAGCTAAACTGCTAGGTTTCAGCCGAAGTGCTATACATTGTTTCACATCTCCACTTACACATGGTAGACAAATAATAGACAGATTTATAATGTAGTGACAGACAAGCATCCTTGTTCGGACTTGCTCAAGCTCTGCCTGTGTCTTGCCAAACAAAAGCTCCCTTCTCATTATAATTGCGTAGCAGCTTTTACAGAGAATGGCGCTTGACTGATGCATTAACTTGAATAACAGTGATGCTGTGTAACAATAACATTTGCTGCTGTGCTTGTTGTCCACTTGGGCTGTGCTTTGAAGCTGGAAGCATCTGAGCCCAGAACCTTGCTGTCATAACACGTCAACTGGGTCCTGTGCATAAAAAGCTGGGGGGTGGGGTCTTGAAATTTTAAAATTGTCATCACTAGCCTGATTGTTGAGAGCACTATCTCAAAACATAGCCTTTTTTCCACTGGCGTGTAATAATTATTGTTATATTGAAAAAAATTAAGTCCCACTGTCATTGCAATAGCAGACCAAAGTAATTTTTTTAGTTAGTTTTTTCTGTGCTGTAGCTTATTGTGTGGTGGCAGAGCTGTTCTGTCTCCTTTGGGACCAGCTGAGCAGTCCTGCAGAGTGGGGGCGCTCCAGGTGGGGGCAGGGGGGGGACAGTGGCACCCAGTCACTTAAAGGGACATGCCGGAGGAGCACGGAGCCCGAGGGAGCCCACGCGTGTCCCCCACACTGGGTCTCGTTTTTCTTAGCCCCCCCGCCCTTGCTCCACTCTCAGGACTGGTCCTACCCGGCTCCTCTGACCACGTGCCTCACCGCCACTCTTGTAGGAACCAGTCCAACGTGCGGAGGATGCACACTGCGGTCAAGCTGAATGAGGCAGTGGTCAACAAGTCCCAGGGAGCCCACCTGGTCCTCCTCAACATGCCGGGCCCTCCCAAAAACAGGGGCGGCGACGAGAACTGTATCCTTTACCAGTGTGCCATACGGTCTGACGTTTGATATTTTTGTGGTGCAGGAACATGAACAGTACGCAATGCGTAGTAATACTGTACAATAATTCACAGCAGTGTGAGATCTGGGTCTTAATATGTAGCTTTGATACGTGTCCGGTAGGACAGTGTCCAAGGCTGGCTGCAGTAGTTTCGACACCTCCTTGACCCCTGCTTTCAGACATGGAGTTCCTGGAGGTTCTGATGGAAGGCCTGAATCGGGTCTTGCTGGTGCGTGGCGGCGGCAGAGAGGTCATCACCATCTACTCGTAACACCACTGTGCCGACGCAAAGGGGAGACCTGGGGGGGGAGTGCGAAGTGGAGTGGTAATCTAGAACTGTGGCTGCTTTTCGGGACTGCGGGCGCCCAGCCATGCAAGTGCCAGCCGGGGTCGGCCCCGGCATGTCGAGAGTACAGCCGCCCAAGCGCACTCTGTCGTGCTGACTGGAGGATATAGCATGCTGTCACTTTAATTTCCATGTGTACATGTTTTCTGCTCCTTCTCTTCTTGTGTTAATTTGTGGGGTTTTTTTTGTTTGTTTTTTTTCTTCTGTGTTCTGTTTTTGAATCTTTTAAACATCTGGCATTGTTCAGTGGAAATTCAGCAGAGGACACCAGCTCAAACATGGACACGGCCTCTTTTCTGTTTTGTTTTTGGTTTTTGGTCATACTTGGAGATTGGTCATGAAATACAATCAACAAGCTCTCTCCCAGATTAGCTGCCTCGGTTCAAGAGGCTGATGCGTACCCCTTCACCTTCCTCCGTTTGATTCATTTAAACTGGTGAATGCTGCTGTTTTTCTAATGTCTGTTTTAAAAAAAAGCTGTTATAAGGGGAAGAAAAGGAATGCAAGACATTATGTGTGTTTTCACTGAATAGCCTACCTGTACATATTTTTTTATGGATGCTTGCACTGAAATGAAAATTTGGCCTGCAGACCACATGTAATTGTTCTGTTATAGGTGCAAGGCAAAAAAAAGTGACTGTAAGGGCTGTCCTAAAGGATAAACAGCTGCTGTGTATTGAAGTTTTGTATCTGCTGGAGGGACCCTCTGTTACATATTGTAGGACAAGGACATGGCTGTCTTCCAGGGAAGAGGGTGCTCATGTGGTTGGTTATTCATTTGAATTTAAATTTGTTAATTTCTCCTACAACCAAAGAATGATGCATTCAGCTGATAAAAGGAACGCTCCCTTGTAATCCTGCAGTAAAAGTTTAAAAACAGTTATATAGCATTTATGTCAAGAGAGGAGGTCATTTTAGCCTTTACAACGAAGTGGCTGCTCAGATCATGCTCCTCCGTACATATCAGAGACAGGGGAAAACAACAGTGTACGAGTATATCATGTTAAAGGGATTCGTTATTTGTGTCCATGACTCCTTGTGTGTTGTCATAGCGTGCAGGGTGACACCTTTGAGGTGGGGATTGTTTATTGAGGGATGTGGTCATGCAATATGCCTCCTGGCTGGATCTCTCAAACATGAGAGAGCTGTTAGCCCAATACTGTGGTTACGGTTAACTAAAGGCACCACAGACAGACATAACAGTAGGACAATAGCCATAGTAAATGTTGAGCTCGATTAAATTTGAGCAACATCAAGCTTTTTGATCAGGGCAAATTAGATATGGGTGTGAGGATGGAAGAGAGATCAGTACTTTTTTTACAGGATGACAGTGGATATTCGTTTTTTCATTTTCAAATAAAGCCAGTAGCTGAATAAATCTTGGCATTGTATACACATTTTTTGGCTGAAAGTTTTACCCTGCAGTTATACATTGGTTTGTAGTTTTTGCAATACTACAACTTGCAGGACATTTGAGGAGTAGTTACATAGGACAGGTAAAACACTTGGGGCACAAATAAATTTTGGCTGTGTTGACTCCCCAGGCTCAAGGTGAAAAGCAGTCATACTGGCTGTTGTTCAGGCTTGGCTGTGACTCACCTCAGAAGTAGGCCGTACTGCTCTGTACACCAGCGGTCTTATCTTCTGATAGGAGCAGCTCCTCTGTCTCTTAAGTTGCAGCACAAACAGTTGGAGTGGATGTCATTTCAGTTACGCCTAGACATAACTGTGCACTGACATTCATGCTCTAATTTATATTCTTTGAAACATTTTATGTAATATAAGACAACACTGTGTGTCTGCAAGTCATGTCCAGTTGGTCAGGGCTGAATCTAAGCTCCGACCCCCTTCTACAGTGAGTATAAGGTACAGTAGTTCTACTGAACTGTAAGATATTATGATTGAGTTTAGATTACCTACTGATTGGATCATTAGCACCTTTGACTTGACTCAGTCCATGATACAGACACATGATGTATGAGAGTGTGTATTCTGTTAGGAGTTTTGTAAAAAGGAATATCCCGTATCTTGTCAAGAAAGAAAACTTCACTCTTTTAATTACATGTTATACGTAATGTTCTTTTCAAGGCTGTAGGTTTTTAAACATCTTCATAAATAGCTTGACCTTATATAGGATGGAATGTGCCAAAAAGAGTGAAAAGGAACTGTGAAGTTACAAGCTTGTCTGAAATCAGCAGGCCCATGAAATTTACTGCTTTATCTTTTCCATTTTATGGGGTCCAGCACATACATGTGATTCATGGAAATCCATGTACTTAAAACAGTGGCGGTAATACACATAGGAGGCATAACTGAAAACCTTTTATTCCAGTACAGACCTATTTTTGACTGAAGCGCATGTAAATATCCATGTTAAGTTAATATTGCTAGTTGGCTAAATGTTAAATAAAGAATTATGAGGTGTCAGCCATATCAGCAGTGAGGAGAGTATAGTTGCATTTTATTTTAAAGGGTCAGGTCTTTCTCAGACATGTCGCAGGTGTAGAAACATTAGACCAGGATGGTCTGGTCCATAATCTGGCCACATGTTTTAAACACCCTGTTTGTGGCAAAAAAGTGAAGATCCTCAGATACTTCATGTTTTCAGATTCTTTTATCATTTCTTAGCTTTGCAGTATTTTGTAACCACAACATTGTATTTTTCTACAGTACCTTGAGAGGAAGGTGTGACTGTTCTTGTTTTAGTGTAGACAAAGATGATAGATATCCATGTCAGCATTTTGTGATTATCTCAATGTTGTCTGTCGTTTGTGGTCATAGTGTCTGTACTTCAAGAGTAATATTTTACTTGACTTTCTGTTACTCTTAAGTGTTACTTTTTGGGGAATGGGGGTAATGTGATGTAAAGGGGGGAGTGTTACATGTTAAGAGTTATATGCAGATGTGTAGTTTTCTTATCCCATCAGGAGCGCAACAAGGGCAAGCTTTTGTTGTGTGCTGGTTCTCCTCTGACAAAGTCATGACAGGAAGAACTCAGAGGACAGGTGTGCAAAGGGAAGAGGGGGAAAAATGTTGCTGGAATCATTTTAAATTCTTTGCAATGTATATTTGAGGTTTTAGCCACCAAAGATATTTGGTGGGGTCTGTGACATAAAAATGATAGTTCCAGAAGGAAAAAATACAACTGGAGCTTAGTTATTTGAACTAAATAGCAGTAGATATGTGAATAAATACGTTTCTACTTTCCTGCAGTGCTCACTGAAAGTCTCGACTGTATCTCACACTCATTGTAAGAGACAAAATGGCATTATCTACCTCATGGTGGCAAGGAATGAAGTTGAATGGAGGTCAAGACCTGTACCATCAGTCTGCTTTGTTTATAATCTTTTTTTTTATGTACTGATAGAGGAGCAAGGCTCCATGGTTAATCGAGCATGCTGGTGTATATTGCTGACCTGTGGCTCCTCTTCTGGTAAACAGGTCTTGTATCATTTTGATGTCTGTGGAGTGGGGATGGAGCACATTGAGTCCTTTTTTTTAATCTGTAGGATATGCATCTTCTGCTGTTTAGCTCATGGACAGATCTCACATACTTTTAGGATGTTACTTGTGGGTGCACGCGTAGCGGAGGGTAGCCCTTTAACTTAAATTTGTGCCTCTGAGTAATTAATAAAGTGCTGAATTATATCAAATTTATTGTTTGTGCCTGTTTTTTTCATGATGCTTACAGGAACACATTTTCCTTGTTAAGCAGCCTCTCTGTCTGTGATTGCATTTTGTTAAAAGACTCAGTTAATGAGGACTAACATTAATCAATAACTGCAAGAACAAAACAACTTAATCAATAGCGAGGGGACGCCAGATACATACTTGAGATTTGGTTTTACCCATCTATCTTTTTTTTCTCTCTATCTTATACACAAACACACATACACGCCATTCACACTACGCAGTCCCTTTGACACAAGGTATTGACTTGATTCTTGAATGGTGTATGCTGGTTGTGGACTTGGGTCATTGTAAAAGTATGACACAGCTAATGGTGTGCACATCACAGCATCTACTTATGGACTTCACTGTCCTGTACACACAGCTTCATACTGTGGCTCTTCCTACCTATGCAGTAGTTACTGGACCTTGTCTGAGGTTCTGAACTCATCACAGAAAAGTAATTGCTGTCATTACAGACTGTGTGATATTAATAAGGTTATACTGAAAACATTTTTTTGAGTGATATGTTATGCACTGTCGTATTCAAAATGTGGGCACTTGACATGAATGTACTCATGCTGACTACATTCTACATCTACTTAATGCATACCTGAAATTTGCTTATTACAAAAATGGCTCTGAATAATTCTGAAGAAACCTTTGATTAGTCTGTGAACCTTTGAGGTTTGTATTTAATGTTAGTAAAATTTTAATCTTTTTTAATCTTAATTTTTTTAAATTGTGTTGATCATACCTATTTAGTCTGTAATACATTTAATTTTACAAAAAATTAGGTAGTGGATATTATACTGGGCCTCCAGTGAAAGAGTTATAAATATACAGTATACCGTAAGTAAGCAGCAGGTAGATTTTGTCTGTTTTTTTCAGAATTTTTCTATTTTTCTCTTTGTCCATTAGGGGGCATGTGACAGCTTGGGAAAGACATACATCTCTTAATATGTGACACAAGGGTGGAAAATAAATGTTATGACATGATATGGAAGTATCATTGATTTGTGACATCGACATGACAGGGTAATTGATACAGGAATTTTCAATGAGTGATAAATAAATTGGAATAATTAATTAAATTAACATTACGTCATACTCAAAAACCAAGTCACTGTTAAATCGATTTGTTTGAGCTGAAATTGCACTGCGTGCGCACTGCATAACTAGATTCTCCTGCACACAGGGCTCCATCAGCTCGTCTGAGTCAAAGCAAGACAGCACGTGAAACTGTGCTTTTATTGCGCTCCTGACAGTCAATATATTGACTGTGTCTGTGCTTTATGGCACTCCTTCCATTGATTTCAGTTCCAGGTGACCTCTTTTTCTCAATGCCAGGAACCGCAAAAGGTAAGGGTGCAGAGCTGCGTGTGGATCCCCAGCCCAAGCCTAGGATTTCTGGGTGTTCCTGCGAGGCAGACAAAACACACAAGTCGACTTGTAGCTGGAGAGGGCAAAGGAATTAGAGACAGCACTGCTGTGTCACACTGTGCTAGTATCGAAATGGAAACCCGATAAAGGGAACTGAAATAGGAGGCATGTTGCACGTCCACATCTTTCTGTAAACCATCCCCACCCCCTGCCGGCTTAAATGAGTCTGTTATTCATAAGGGGGCGTGGCAAGTCCATTATTTTTGTATAAACAATTACCTCCAGCTTCCTTGCACATACACCAAACAGTTCTTGATACATTGCCTCGAAGTAAGAAATGCACATTGCATGTCGATTCTAATTTATACTTCCACCCAGGGAATGTAATGACCTTTCTCGTTTGTGATGGAGTGTGATTGCAGATGTTTTATGATGGCTATAGGAAGCAGTGGACCAGAGAGAGGTAGTCAGAATATTGTGACAGATGAGAATGGACCCCAACAGTACAGTATTGGGAGATTTGTGTTTCACTGTGGACAACATATGCATGTGCCCATTAGTTAGTGCAAGGAGGCAATGTGAAAGGCTGCAAGAGCTGACTGCTCAAAAGCAGGTGCCCATGAGTGGGAGGAACCCTTATGTGTTGTATTGTCCTCCAAAATAACACCTTTCCCTTATGTTAGCAAGTAAGGACTCCCTCACTTCCACATTATTTGTTGACTTGGATTGGGAGGCGGCTATGTGGGCATGCTGGGTAAACACTTCAACAGGACAGGAATGTAGAGAGGTTACTGTGTTTGTTCTTCTCGGGGCTGTGCTTTAGGCACAAGCACAGTTATTGTCCTGGGAAGCAGAGCTCAACACTGTATGAGGGGGAGACCTGACAATTGCAAGTGCTCTGGGCTTTAGTAGAGGTAGTTTAAAGTATTTAGTCACGCACACAGCATGAGGGATTGTGTATTATATTGCACATTTCTGAATCACATAGTCAAGACAGGAGGGTTTGATTCAATTGTCACTAAAACCTGAAATAGGCTGACACTTTTTTTGACAGCCACGATATTCACAGGAATGGTCAAAAAGGTGGTGGAAAGTGGAGCTGTGGATTACTGATGACTGGCCTGCCTCCCTGTCTCTGCTTTGGTCTGCTCCTCTCATCCGAGTAGAAGTTTACGTCATTGATGCTCATTGATGTTCAGGCTGCACAGTGGCAGAGTCACACAGAGTCTCAGACAGCGCAGGAAGCAGTCTCAGATCTGTAACCGCTGCCTTTCACAACAAGATGGAGGCTTTACAGGAGAGACCCTTGTTTCATCAGTCACAGCCATTTTACTGACCTTCTCACCCTGCCGATGGTTTTTATTTAGGAGAAAGCTGAATGTTTCACATGTAATCTTTCAGCCCGCACGCCGTGGAGTGTTGTGGCATCAGTAAGGGTGAGCGTTCACTTGACCTGAAGTCAATGTATCTGTTGGTACTCGCGAAAAGGATACACACAGCCCATTGAGAGTCGGACAGCTTTGCTTAAAAATAGAATTAACCCACAGTGGGGCCTACTGCAACAGTGACTCCTATATACTATATCTTTCTATACAGAAAAATCACATAATCTTTTTGTGAACAATGTGAGAATCAGTATTTTATATCTTGGACACATGGTATAATGTTTAAGGAGCTGACCTACCCCAAAAAGTTGTGGGTCCAGTTCTCATGTAAGGCACTGCTGTTGTACCGGAGTTTCTTCAGGTGAGTATCTGACACAATATGTAAAAAAGTGAGCTGCAGCATATTAATCGCTACAGATAAGGGTGTCTGCCGGTGGCTGAAATAGGCTGGAGTGAGACCGAACTTGGTTCCAAGAGTGGAGTATGAAACTGGATTCCTGGTTCCGGCTGCGTGTTGATTGGGTTGCGGGAGACAGCAGAACAGCTCCGGCTGAATCAGACCAGGGGAACCTCAGCAGCGTCGCTGTTTCTGTTTCACTCTGCGATGAGGAAGTAAACAAACGCTCAAATTCAAATGGCGAAGGAAGCACTGGGTGATGTAAGTCCTGCCAAGCATTTCAAGAGTCCACATGCACATTTTGGCCAAAACATAATATGTGTTCCAAGCCTTTCTGACAGGACTTGGGAGTCTCAGACAGCCATATGCTAAATACTTGCTGTTGACCGCTCAATATGCAAATGTGAAGGGCATAAAAAAAAAAACATAAAACTGTAGGTTCAAATATTTGGTGAGAGACTTTTTATTTCTTGGCGCAGGGTACTTGGTGTCAGTTGGTCCAGCTGTATGTATTGATGGTGTCTAAGAAGCTGCTACCTAAATAAATGCATGATGTAATCCACATTATCTTATGGGTCCTAGCAGAACAGTTTCTGTTATCAGCTCCAGGCACACCGTCTACTACCACAGTTACAAAAGGAGGTGCAAGGAATTCACCAACAGCCGGTCATAACAACAAGGAATGACCTCTGTTCCTCTTAGCCAACATTCCGTCCCAGGCTCCCCAGCCCCATGCCCGTCACATGTCTCTGAGCAGGACACAACTCGCAGGACAAGAATAAACGATATGAGCATCTGATCTAATTACAAGTCCGACAAGCTCTTCACGGAGAGCAACAGACTTCAAAGTCTGGTTTTTCCATCCTCGGGAGTCATATGAGGGGAACGTTAAAAAAGCTTTCCAGCTGATCTGCTGCCACAGCAGCAGTGATGGTGGCAGTCTAGGGAGACATATGACTGCACTGCTTGCTTCAGTTTGAACACACAGACATAAGTGCGCACGTCTGCTCCTCTTCTCTCTACCCGGGAATTGTGTGATGCACTGAATTCAGCAGTGCACCTGAGTGTTTCAGGGGACTTGAATTACAGGTGTGGAACACTGCTGGTGCACTGTTTGAGCAAAACACAGGCCTTGGGCCTGTACAAACCGATATGCATGAATGGGTTACAGAGCTGTAAAGATTGTAAGTCACCCCAGGCAAAAGGAATCTGCTAGACCCATACATTACCTCAGATATTGACCTACCCTGAATCTATCACTCAAAGTATGAAAAAAAATATATCTACCTGTATGTTTTATCACATCAGAGTTTGGCCTGCGATCTAATGGGTTCTCTGCACGGTGGTGCTAGTTTGCACTGTCACCAGGTGGAAGTTGAGAGCATGGCACAAGTCATATGCTGTCACCTCTCACATCCTGCAGACTGTGAACAAAGAAATATGCCTGGCCATGGTCCCACCCTCTGGTGTCTGCTGTCATTAAGCTGACCTTTGACCCAGCTGTATTGATTTAGGAGTGAGAGAGTGTGATATCAGCTGCCTCAGGACAAAGTACTGTTTCTGTACTGTTTTCACTGGTATGCATTGCATTGATTTTTTAAGGCTGATGGGATGTTTTTCTAAATAGTTAAACATTAATTGTTCTTATGGCAGACTGTTATTTTAGGCGTATAATGTGGTTTATACTGTTGTAAATCGTGTAAGGATTATCACCCTGATGTAACTGTTGATGAAGTTTCTTTACTAGAGGAAATAAACTCAAACAACCACCCTCAGATATGGCATTCTTATCTGTAACCAGTCTCTTGACGCCAGGAAAATTCATCACTAGTCCAAAAGACCTATGATTTGTGCTTCATGTTTGGCTCATGTTACAGGAAAATAATGAAAAGAGAAGTGTATGTGCTCGACACAGCAGTTGAGACACATGTTGACATTCCACATCTTATCTCGTCCTGACATATTTTCAGCGAAGCATATATGGAAATGTTTCATCGGGAAAGAAAGATAAATTCAAATGTATTAGGTGCCTGACTTACACTGTTACAGTACATTTAGAAGTACCCATGGTCCGCGCAATAGAAAAGGGACCGTATCGCCATTTAATGGGAGAATTTAAGAGATGACACAATTTTCGATCACCCCTGCTGTGAAGTATGCAGAGATTTGATCTCATGCGGCATTCTACTCGTCGGAATTCAACTGAACTCTGCTTCCGGGATTGTTCTCAAGCAGAATTCCGCGTACTCCAAATCAAGCAGATAACATAAGCTCTAATGGCCCATGTTCGGCGGTTGTTTATTCAGTACCATGGGATATTGTGTCCCGTTACACTATGAATGTTCCACTGTATACTATGTAAAAACAGGGCTTCGGCAAAGATCTGTGATTTCACGCTTATACGGTTTCATACATTAACATCTTGCTCATGGTGGATATTTACGAAAATAAGCAACATGCGCTGTAATAAGCAATTATCAGTAACACAAAGAGTGGGGCACGGTGTTTTCCCTGAGTGGGGGAGCTGCAGTCAGCGCTCTCAGCTTTATTCCATCGATCAGTGTAGAGCAGTTGTAGGGCTCAGCGGTCCCTGCGCAAGCCTCATTAAACTGTAAAGTGAACTACACAAACAAAAGTGTGAAATTGGCCCAGTTGGTACTGCAGGCTTGGTAATCTACCCTGGCAGGGTTTCGGTGCTATAAGAGCATGCCTGTTAATGTGGCATACCAGGACTTTTTTCAATTGAGTAAAAGGGCAACTATCAGAAAATGAGACAAGCTATATATTTGTAATATTTTGTGCTTGGAGTTAAACCACGTTTAAGAGTTTACACTGTGGTTAATTCGGACTATTTTTCGAACCCTCTAACATTCAACATTCAATACAGTACCAGGATCTAATATTTTTTACTTGTGTTATTATATCGAAAATGTCCTGCCAAATAAAAATGTGGTATTGGTACATGGAATAAATCACGCAATAAGTCACCAAATAGACTTAATATTTTTAATTCAATGAATAAGATATATAGTTTAAGTGGGTTGTTTATGGCATAATTTATATTATAATTTCAGATGATATATGTGAGTTGAAAGATTTCTTGCGAATATATGTACAGGTGTGAGCTAAAGCCATAAGGTTTATACGTCGCCTTCACCAAGGTAAGACTTAAGTAGACTACAACAATCTGGTTTAGCTAATCTCGCCAAACCATGTCATCAATACCAGTTGGAGAGTTTAATTCCGCCCCGCGCCTACAGGGTTAAACGGGGAGGGCGCACGCGGGGAGACTGACGTATCCAGCTCAGTGCAGGACTGGGTTGCAACATCAATAACAAGCGGCATTATAATAATGGAACGTTCGCCCTGCACACTTTTTAACCAGTAGTCTTTTCAGGCCGACCAAAAGCAACTGCACAATCGTAATTTTCCGTCAACCCTCTGCTGCTAAAGGGAAAAACTGAACCCGCTTTTTTTCAGTATCTCAAAAAGAGGGCGTTGCAGGAAAAACAGAAGGTGACATGTCCTTCATCAGAAAGACGAGTGCACGTTAGAAGACAGGCATGAGCGATTGGGAATGCTTCTGCAGCTTGACTTGTTTGGGAGGATACTGAATTAGATGTGAGGAATATCATTAAAAACCACGACGGGGAGATGAATTGATGTGAAAATGCGAGGTCTCGGGTGAATTTGTGCAGGTGGATGGCTAACCTGATGTTATCAATTCCTTTTCTCCCCGCTCCTGCCGCGTTGCTGTGCTGTGAGTCTACGATGGTGTCGAAGAAGCCCGGTAGCCAGCAGTAGAAAACGGCGACGCGAGTCATGCTTCCCGGGGTCGGGGTGTTTGGCACCAGCTTGACCGCAAGGGTTATCATCCCCCTTTTGAAGAACGAGGGGTTTGCAGTGAAGGCTCTTTGGGGACGCACTCAAGAAGAGGCGGAGGAGCTGGCTAAGGAAATGAACGTGCCGTTTTATACCAATAGGATCGACGATGTCTTGTTGCATCAAGATGTGGATTTGGTGTGCATTAACCTACCTCCCCCTCTAACGAGACAGATTGCTGTCAAAACGCTGGGTGAGTTTTGCACTTGTTTCCAGTGGTGCAAAGGCTTTGGTCGTAGACAGCAAAGAAGCTGCTCGTTTTAAAACCACTTCCTTGAAATCATTAAGGTACCACGTGTAATGCACGGTGCATCAGTCAGATTATGATGGGTTTTTCATTCACCGTTCAGACAGCCAGCGTTAATACAATTTGCGTTATCTGTTATCTAGCTGGGGTAACTAGGCACAGTAGGTCAACGAATATGATTAAGCATAAACCCTACACTGTATCGATGGAAGAGTGGGTGACGACTGTAGTTCGTTAGCAAGCTTGTTGGCTGCTGGTTGCTGAATATCCGGCACAGTAGTAGCTGGTTCACAGTGACCATCGTTGTATGCGTCACCGTGATCAGTCTTATCATGGATTCATTTCATTGGGTCAGGGCAAACGGTGAATTAGATCTCGTGTCAGTATTTCCACAAAGCAGGTGTGGCGGTGTGCATTAAAATATCATTGTATAAAACTGAAAGGAAACGACTGAACAGATGTAGACTGGAAAGTTTATACAATTGCATTGGTATGACATTCAGAGGATTTTGATAGCTTTAATACAATAGCATAAATTAGATGGTATCCAACCAGTGTCTTCTGTCTATTGTTTCATATTGTTCACGTGTAGCCTAGAGGGAGATATCTGCCCTTTCAGATCATGTTTTCAATGTATTTTTACTTCGTTCTGTAGGGACCTCTTCTCGCACAGTGGTTAGATATTTTCTATGCATTTTTGATATAGGGGTATCAGCACAGTGCTCAAAGTCAACAGTTAGCCTTTTGTTGTATAGTGAAAATTCAAAAGTGTTTTTTAAGTAAAGATGAAGCAAACACACTCCCATCAGCCAATTCAGAATATGGCAAACACTAAGATTCAACAGTGTCATGCATGTCCTAGGCAGAATTTTAGCTCTTTGAATTCAACATGAAACATGAGTTGTTTCACGATTTGAAGGTCGTGAACATTGGTTTTCTAATTTGTTTTGGCCAGGCAGGAAAAGGTAAGATGCAGCGGTTGTACAGTCAGAATGTAAAACTCAGTGGGGTTTTTTTTTTTTTTTTTTTTTTTTTTTTTTGACACCATCATACAACCCTCTTCTACCACGGTCTCCACCCCCCCCCCCCCCATTTGCAAGAAAGTGAAAGCTGTATGTACTTGCAGGAGCTGACATGTGATTCAGTGTATGGTTGTGGTGCCCAGAGTCTTAATTGGAAGGATGTTCTCCTCTCAGTGACCTCGGCTTGTTGTGTTTGGGTTAGATAAGGGGACAGACCGACGTGGACAGGTGTCTGGTGACAGCAGAAAATAACCAGGGCATCAGCTCCTTGCGTTTCCTGAGGGGGGCTCATGTCAGAGACCAAAAATACCCTGTGCCAATCAGCAGTTGGAAAATGCATGGGGGCACCAAGCTGGCAACTATGGCTGACTGTGTGTGTCCTGCAGTGGTGTGTGGAAGTAGTGTGTTGCCTCATTACAGTGGGCCAGCTGCACCCGTAGAGTGGGAGTGGTGGCCATATGAGCTGATGTGTGGCAGCTGGGAGCACAGAAACTGATCCGCGCTCTGCTCTGTGTGCACAACAAACTTCATTTGCCCATCCAATGCTTTGCTGACTTTCAGATGTAAACATCTATGTAAGGTCCTGTGATGTACTCTGAGAAAGAATATTTATGCATAGACGGGTGGTAGTTTTCACAGACTTGCAGTGTGGATCAGTATCTATCCATGTCTGGTTTAAGGGTTGCACCATGTGACTATGAATTGAACTCAGAGCAGCGTTCTTATGCAAAGAAGAAACCATAAAGCAAATGTGCAGTGAGAGGCAATGTGATGCTGCTTTGGACATCTTATGTTTCTGTATGTGTTACCTTAACAGGATCATCTAGTTTTTAGTACAAAAAGATGCAAACAGAGCAACAGAGCTTCAGGATATGCTTGAGGTTATACTTGTTGATGACTGTTGAGACAAAAGTACTTCTTTTTTTAGTATTCAGCCAATATTGAGGTGAAGTGTAGTTGTGTTTTTTGCTTTGATATATATTTGCATTAAAAGCATAGTGTCAATATTATTTATATCTAATATGTTATATTTATGTCATCTTATTGGCATGCATTTTCACTAAACAAATCCACATTATTTTTGTGCAGTGTGATGGATAATTCAGACAGAATTCAGGCATACAGTGCTTCATGGTTATGTTGTTCTTTTTTTTCTTAAAACTAAATAATGCACTTAATCATGTGTTGAATCACAGTTTAAAAGGACAGCCACAGAGGTTTGTCTGGATGGCTAAGCTGTGCTTTGTGCCGCGTTGCTGGTCCCCCCCTCTGACTCCATAGTGAAGGGCACATGATGTGTGGAATCTGCAGCGTGTTTGGAAGGCTCCACAGAAATCCCCTGGGACGGGGGGCTACAGACACAGAGCCCAGCGGTACGAGCTGTACAAAGCAGTGGGGTGGCGATTGTCAATCTGCGGAGATAATCTCACTACAAAACGTGTGTGAACTGGGGCAGAGCTGGGAACGGCCAGGCCAGATATTTGTCAGCTCACGCTCTGAGTGTTTTTGAAACTCTATCTGCACTTTCTTACCGCACAAAGCCCAGGACCCTGTCTGGGCTGGCATTGTTCCAGGAGACGTGAAGAAAGGAGTAGAGTATCCCAGACCTCACCGGACCTGTGGTGGGGAGGCAGGTTTACGCTCAGCTTTAAAAATGAAGTTTAACTCCCAAAAGGTATCATGGGCGTTCATGAGTCAGGATTTAGAATCTGACTGAAGATGACGTGCCAGCCAGTTGCCTTCTACACTACTCTTTATCTACCTTGTGTTTCAAAGTAGTGCAGAAGATCATGATGAACCAGGCGAGTGTGTAGTCTGTGTGAACCAGAGCTCCCTGGTGCCATGGTTACTCGGGATCAAGTGTTTACAGCCAGCAATTGTGGGATGGCTTCTTTCGCCCCACAACTGTATCATTACTGTCTTAAGGCTGAAGAGGTGCAAAAATGCCACATCACTCTTTAAGGGAGTTACACCCTCAACAGTTTGGGGTTGGCAGGGTCAGTAAATACTGCATATGAATCCATGCAATTTATATCACATTTTACACATGTACTGCAGTTGTTTGTGCCACGATTCACCACTGATTCATCCTCTGCTCCTAAAGACTCTTCCATTCATTAGTGTCTGCATGTAACTTCACATCATTCTTCTGGACACAGGGTGTGCAGTGTGGTGATTTACACACAGAATGGACTTTACTCTGGAGCAGTTGTGTAACGTTATGTAAATAAAGGTGTCAATGCAGTAGTTTTACTGCTATGTAGAGCCATTGATCATTTCTCACGTCAGCTGTTTGGGCATTTCAGTGAGTGATAAAATCTTCAGATAGCAATTAAAACAAATGCACACTATGGCTTAAAGTCTAAAAATTCCATTGCATTCAAAAGCAAAATAAACAATATTAGTAGTATATACTTATACTCTGCAGGCATTTTATGAAATTGTTTTTCTTTGTGCTGGATAGCTAGGTTGATATGCTTGACCTAATGTGATCTGTTTGTAGATGTATTATGTGTTTGTTAAATTGCTCCCTCCCTCGGCTTGATCCATCTCTTTAGCGAGCTGTATGTTGTCAACCTATCCTGTTTCTCTCCTCCGTTCCACGCCACTCTCACATCTGAGCCTACAATCTGAGTCAAAGGAGGAGAGTGTTTACTTATGCCTGAGATTCACAGGAAAGTAGGACCCTGATGCCTCAGTAATACACCGTGGCTTGATTCACTCTAAAGAGCAGCTTTGGAATGTAAATCTACTGGCCCACATCCTCATGTAAAGTTTTGAATGGTCCACATTACACGGGCTTGTTTTGAGTGTGTAGTAGTAGAGATTAGATTCATCACGATTCATCAAGCTATCATGGGATGTTTCTTTCCATGGCGTCTGCTGGTATGAACCGGCCAAAAGACAGCAGCGGTGAGTGATGTGAAATAAAATGAGGAAGTGTGTCTAAAAAAGCCACCATGAGTGGAGAAAATATGAGGTTTACACCCACAGTGGAAATCTCTAAAACAGCAGGTGTCAGAGCTCGGCACCCGTGACAAACCTTCGTCTCATTGCTGTGAGCCAGTCTTTCCAGCCAGTTGATATTAATACCATCAGACTAACGGGAATTTCTCTTTCCAGTGTTCTAGAGGCGTCTTATGTCACAGAGATATGCTGCCTGAACGGGCGCTCCGCCGAGCGAGTTCAAACAGACCCGCGTTATATTTCCAGTTCTGCGCATTTGCACAGTGACAACCCATGTCAGCACCTCGCATTTCTTGGATCTCGGCTCATGAAAGTGAATCTAATGCATTGCCTAAGACCGAGGAACCAAATCTCTCTCTCTCTCTCTCTCTCTCTCTCTGTCTCTTTCTCTCTCACTCACAGCTTTCCTTGAATACATTAGCATTTAGAATGCATTCTGGCTCACAGCATTTCCTTCCGTACCTCAGCTGGCAAAGGGAGGGGTTTAGGGGGATAGAGAGGATGCAGCCCGGCTCAGTGCTGCATTCAGTGAAATAAGCTTTTTTTTCACTAACTTCCTTTCGCTGCATGCCTCCTTACAGTGCAGGTGTGTGGCTTACACACAACCACTGAACCACACGCTGCAAAAGAGAAGCAGAGTCTTGCGTAAATGCATCACGCATCCTTTTCTTAAAGTTTGAGTGACAGATTTAAGCTGTCGTTGTTTATGCCGTATTATTATTTCTGTTGCTAAAATTAACAAAGTGCTATGTGGGCAAAAAAATGAAGCAGTGTAATTACACTTGCACAAATTTGCTGCTCAAATTCAGGGAAAAAGAGTGTTGTAGTTCCATTGAATTGGGGCCTTACTAGAGTTGATCCATTTCCAAGGGGTAGAATGACACTGCCTTTTTGTTTTGGTAGTCAGCTGTATAAGCTGTTCATAGTGCTTATTTGTTTAGCATTAGTTCTCTACACATTTTCAGTTAAGCATAGTAAATGTTCCATTAGTTTAGTTTTTAATTACTCCTGTTAAATACATCTTTGAAATCCCATGTCCGTAAGGTAGGTCAGAAGGTGCTCATTTCAAACGTGAAAACACAAACTTGGTGCCTAGAGTGAAAAGTCAGTGACGGTAGTTATTGTATAGTAATGAGCACTTAGCATATTTCATGTAATATCAGTTTTAACATTTTTTTAGGTTGAATGAGGAAGCTGAATATATGCATGTATGTATACTTTCACGTAGCTTGCAGAAATATGTGGGAGTATCACCGCTTACGCAAACCTGATAAATTCAGGCACAAATTCCCAACATTTTTATTTTATCAGATGCTTGACAGTTGAAACAATAGGAAAATTGTTACCATTTTTTGTTTAGTTCCCCATTCTTTCAGGCTCGTCATAGCCATTGTCAGCCATAAACGCTTTCCCATTGTCAGAACTGGAACCTGCAGGTACTGGCGGCAATGGCTTGCCCAGGAACTTAAGCATGAATGGTGTAAGCCCCAGGCCTTCTGCACTGTCTTTCTGAAACGTGAGCTCGTGATTGTTACTCGTGATCCTGCTCAAGAAGACTCAGAACAAGCTTAGAGACTACTATAGTGACAACATACCCACGCTCAACTGAGCACAAGGAATGCATTATGTAGCGACAGGATGAAACAGGGGTTGAATTATTTCGGTGTTCCACCAAAATGGTTGTCTTTAACTTGTTTTCAACTGGTTGTGAATGTATTTTATGGCAAACATGACATTTTGAGTATGGCTGACACCCAAACTGAAAAAATGAAAGACGAGAAATTAGCTAGCTAATTGAGTAAACTTGTCCTTGGTAACTAGCTAGTCATATGGAACAGAAAGGGTGAGAGTATTTAGGTAATGATGCTGGTGAGGATAAATTGCTGCTAGCTACAGTAGCTAGTTTGGACAGACAAGCAACAGTCAGTATAACTAGCTAGCTTGGTAGCAAAAACCATATCACAGTAATGAATTTTTATCTGTAACTCTTCTTGTTCTCTTCCATAAGAAGAAAAAAGTTCATAAAATTATAGAACAGATATTTACTGCCAGAACTAGGTAGCTAAGTATATGATCTGTCAAACATCTGTCATGCATGCATGTTTAATAAGATGAATTTCTTTTTTTACTATTTCATTTACATGGCGAATTGGCATTTAGCCATGTGTTTGTGTTTGCTTCTTTGCATTTGGTAAGGTTAGCTAGTATACACAGCTGATTCTCAAAGCTTTACTGGCTAGGTAGGTAGCTTGCTGTCACCTGAAAGAAGTGGTGACTGCACTTCCCCATTTTTGAAAATGGGCTGCTAAAAAAGTATTATGCTGTTGATATCCTGAACCTTAGTCTTGGTGTCCCGTCTTGGCTCGGGCATGAGCACGGCAAAGGACTTTGAACCTCAGTTGTGGAGTGTGGCAAGACTAAACCCTACAAATGACTTGGTGGGTCATGAACCCAAGTTCCTGGGATTTCCAGCTCTGATAGTAGAAATCCGGGATACATGAAGGCAGCAATAGCATGTAATATGGCTCTAACTGAAAAAGTGTATTTAAGTCAATGATTCTGTAACAAAAAAGTAAATGAGACAGGGCCAGATAAGTGGTGTACACAGACCTGCTAAGTGTTTTGTTGCTGACTGGAGGATGTTCTTTCAGAATGATTTGTGGCATCTTATCAAGAATGGGCAAAGTCGGCCTGGCCTGGCCATCTCCCTGAGGCCAGCCACTCCAGACAAAACAGGCCATGAACTGAGTGTAATGGCACAGATCCTCCATGACACCTGATAGGAGCATCTGTCTGGTCCAAGATGGAGGCGTGGAGTCAATCACAACGCCTTTGTCAGCTGCTCTAGTTTTCTAATTTGCCTCATTTAATGCAGTTGACCTTTGCAGTGTGCCTCCATCGGCCATTCATGCTCTAATTCATCGGGTGATCAAATAACCAGCCTGTTTCCACTGCTGTGTAAGGACACCGACGGTTTCTCCTCACAAGATGGGAGAACACTAAGGATAGTAATTATAAGAACTGCTGCAGGTGTTGTAGACTAATTATACTCTTTCCAAAAATGGGCAAGCTGATTTCCTGTAAACATACATTTTAAATATGGTGGGGCTTTTATTTCTGAAATGATTGCAGCTACAGAGGGGATGTGCTTACTCCTTTTCCCTCTAAGCCTCAGGCGCTAGAATTTACTTGTGGGACCTCAGGCGTGCGCTTGGTTGAGCCGTGGATGGAATACTGAAGCTCAAACAGTGGGCAGGCTGCCCCTTTCGTGTACATAGCCCTCAAAGCCTTGAGTCACAGTGCCTCACCGTCGTCCTACAACCATGGAAAAAATGAATAGGGTGGTTTTGCGGACAGCTTGTTCCTTTTTGTTTCATTCAAGGGGGAAGGAAGAAAGGCGGGTCAGTCTTATTGACAGAGGGTGGATGAGTCATTTTTTAGGTGATAAGTCTGGCTCCAAGGTCAATGAGTAAACATGGAAGGGAACCTGCGGGGCAAGGCCGTGATGATGCAGACTCTACGCAGCAATGCTGGTGATGAGGTTTAGCCTTGCAGGTCACGTACAGTGGGTTTCGAAAGACGTGGGATTGCTGCAACCCCTAGCAGGTTCTTCATATCTTGTCTTGGTGTGAAACATGTTTTATTCAGTTCCTCTTCCTTTTTTAACTAAAAGCCTGTGTTCACAGCTGAAACCTCTCAAGTTTTGGCCGTGTCCATTCATGTTCGGTACGGGCAAGACTTCCAAGGGATTTCCAGAGAGAGGGAGTTATGGTGTGATTCCCATGCTTTTCCTGAATGCGGCTGCTGTTCTCAGTTTCCAGGCCCTTCATGTTAAGCTTTCAGACAAGCATTTACATGCTAATTTCAGCTAAAAAAAGGGGGAGGGGGCACAATCTTAAAGTTCTGTGAAATTGCTTTTGTTCCAGGAATGAATTGCAGAACAGGGCGCATTCACTTCACCTTCTGTAAAGTCCTGTAAAGTGAGCATTCCGGAAAGAGGGACTTCATTGATGTGTCTCATTCATTTGGAAGAATGAAATTTCCCTACTTCATAAAGGTGAATTGTGCTTTATTTGTCATTTAGGTGAAGATTTTTTTTTTAAATGCTAGACTGTTTAGGTGTTTTATATTTTTAATAATAATAAATTTAATAATTAATAAATACTGACTGTACCACATGCAAACAGTAAGGTGCTTTCACAACATTTTTTTTTTTCGTTATCAAAAAGGTTATTCAGTGCACTTCATCACGATAATATTCACGTCACACAATTGCATTACGCATCTGTCATCCCCTTGCCTCTTCAAAGGAGCAGCAGAGATTTTTCCCAAACCTTGTCTTTCAGGTGGCATCGGGTAGGGCCTGTTTTCACGAGGCCCAGCCTAAAAGGTGTGGCAGTGTGAAAACCGCTGACATTTTCCATCTTTTCTGGGCCACTGAATATCGGGCATGGTTTGAGCTCTGTTTATTGAGTTTTGAGAGCTGCATCTGGGGATAAATGGCCCTATTCACTTGCTCACTATCTAGAAGATCCTGCAATATATTACAGTAATTACTTGTGTTTTTGGCCTTGGTGAGCTTTCTGGGCAGTGAATAATGATTTTGTTATTCCTCTGGTTGCTAAGGTCAAACCATAAGGACTACTGTGAATTGGTTGGCCATGAATGAATGCTAGTCTACAGAAGTCCATCTTAATTTAGGTCTGATTAAGATGACCTAGATTAATAACAAAATTCATTCATATGTGTCTTCAAATGATCATCCGAAAGTATATTTAGCCATTGGTATTATTGAATAATCATTATACACAAGTGGCAAAAGGTGAGCTGCTTTACAGCCTGTATGAGTGGGATTGCTCATGCAATCATAAGGCCTTTCTAAAACAATCTGGAATTTTAAGTGGCCAATTGATGATCCTAAAAAGGTGTTTGATGCTCACTTTCAGACCAGATTTCATTTCCAAGTAAGTGTGTGTTCTGTTGTTTGAGACGTGGTCCTCCATCCTCATCCTCTTTTTATGAGGCACAGAAAACTCTCTCTTGATCTAAAGCTGAAGCAGTGCGCAGCAGCCATTTCCTAATTAGACCTCAGGGAGTGGAGGCAGAAAGCAGGGCCCACATTAAGTAGTCCCGTGAGGAGAGAGAGAGAGAGAGCATTATTTAACCCATACTGGAGTCACGTGTGACAAGGTTCATGATTTCTGCCCTTTTTTAGTATTAGATTGTCTCTTTTCAGCATATTTTATGTAGTCTTTTTAATAAAGTTTATTAATAGTATTCTCTGAATCCTGGAATTTTTCACTGGAACAGTGGAAGAATTTGTGGGTTGTCAGTGCAAGTTACCCCAGGAAAATGAAAGATCCGTTGGAAATTGCTCACAAATTGGGCGAGCTAGTTAATTGTGTCAACCGTAACGAGGAAATGCAGTAAACAACTCGTTAGAATTAAATTACAGTGTAAATATTTTGTGGTCCCCATAGGAGCTGAATAGTGTTCAATGCAATCTGTGTTATCATTGTGTATTTGCTTTCTCAGAAGGCTGTTTTTAAGGAAAGCCTTAAGTGTAAGCATACGTAAGCATACGTGCATACGTTTGTGTGTGTGTGTGTGTGTGTGTGTGTGTGTGTGTGTGTGTGTGTGTGTGTGTGTGTGTGTGTGGGTGGGTGGGTGTTCTGGGTGCTCTGGGTGCTCTGCTGTCATACTGCTGTCTCACTACACGCTCAGCTGAGGTCACAGGAAGCCGTGGGAGGAAGTTATCGCTAATTAAAGCTGTTGGTGACTGCGTCCGGCACATATGCAGGCGGTCTCTCCGAAGCATGCATCATCGGTGACAGTGACAGTGACAGTGACGAGGGGAGCGCGGGGTCCCTGAGCTGTCAGGCTCCAGACCTCGCTCGGCAGACGAGCGGCTGGTGGTAGCATCTGTTCTGGGAAGACGCCATCAGCTCCTCCAAAACTGCAACTGTGATTCTAACGCTGAGGCGCGGGCTGTAAAGTGAACAGAGCCTGGTGCGCCTCACCCTCTGTGTTCGCTGGAGGGGTGAGCTGCAGTGGTCGGCTGCTGCAGGGGGAGTTTTGGTACACTCAAGGAGGGCATTACTGCAGATGTTGATAACACCACCTCAGTGTTAATCTTGTAAACTTTGCCTTCAGAAGTTTTAAATACAAATATTCAAAGGCGCATGCACCAAGCCATGTGACCATGAATGACAGATATTTGAGACAGGTGTTTTTATGATTAGAAAATGCATATGAATATGCATATGAATGTTATGAATATTAAACTGCAAACAGACTCTGTTTAATCACACATCATGCTGTTTTCTGACCAAGCAAGTGGACAGTTTCATTTTTTTATTTAACCTTTTGCTAAATGTAAGAATGGCAGCCCTAATCAGTCCAGCAGGTTTGTCAAATATAGCCTAACCTGTCCAAGAGCTCTCTTTCCTGACGGGAAAAAAAGATTTCTGACCCTTATTGCAGGATAGTACATCCAATCAAGGAACATCAGTCTGAGAAGAGTGGAGCAGGGAATAAAGGGCTTGAATGGTCCTTGTTTGTGAAACTTGACATACCGACCTACCTGCAAGTCTGCAAACATATTCCCTCATGTACACACTAATTTGACCTCTCCTTCCTCCCCTCTCCTCATCTCGCCCTTCATAATCCCCTCTCCTGTCTTCTCCTTTCCTCACGTGCTCAGAGGTCGAATCGACCTGCAGCGAGAGAGGTCTGAAGGGCAAGGCTGCTCACATGTGAAGGTGGCTTGTTGTTGGTCTCCTTTGTTACGGAGTCTTGTGTGAATGGGGAGTATTAATCCCTTTATGTTATGCCTGTGACAGACAGCAGCAGTCTCAGTCACCTGGGGTTCAGAGACACAGCATTCCGAAAGCTGTATCTCCCCAGTGCAGATGGGGCTGCTCTCCCAGCATGCACCAGCTGCAGCTTGGCAACCTTTGAGACATGCCACTGGAACGTCCGGGGGGGGGCTGGGTGACTTACAGACATCTGTACATCTCTGTCATATGCTTTACATTCAAAACAAGTTCTGCAAAATATTCAAGAGCAATTTGATTGACGCTGTAGCTTGCAACTTTGTCCTATCAATGTGTGCATTGCAGGTCTGTACAGTTTGCCTGCATTCAGTATGGTGCTTGGAAGGCCGTACACTGGTTAATTCAATGCTCCAAACGGACCCGAATGTTCCTCTCCTGCTGCCTCCAGGTTAGATTTGTGAGAATGAGCCCACTGTACAGAATTAGCAGACGCTCACAGACTTTTGCGGAATGCGTCTCTGCCTTTGATGCTGATGTGCCTTTTTCATCTCTTTCATGTAGTGGCTAATGTCAATTCTTTGAACAGTCCATATGTGTCATCTCCCTGCTGTGTCGCACAACAAGGCTGAGAGTAATTTTCTATTCAGTGGTCAGTGTTGATGTACTCCTGATCCTGGATGCAAATGCCCTGCTCCATGTAATTTGGCTGATAAACTGCATGGCAGATTTGCATTTTATACAGAACAGAAACTGTCTTTCTTTAGTTACTGGAGGAGGATTGGTATTTAGGCCGGTTGAATTCAGTTGTTTCTATCCGAGTATAAGGTTGTAAATCATGTGTATCGAACCCCTCTCAATTTTTAACTGCTCTTGCAAACAACAGCCCAATACACACTTTAGGACAAAGCAGCTTCATGGGGAAAAAGGACTTTGTGGTTTAGAAAATTCATGCTTTTCATTGTGTTCAAACTGGAACTGAGAACTGTAACTGAAAATGTAAGTGATTATCAACACATGGTTTGCTAGAGTGAAGCTGGGGATGCAACTACAACTCGGTACATTTTTTTGGTGTTCATTTTAAAAGCTGTCTGTTAACACGATTATCTTGGTCCATTCCTTTTTCGGCGCGTTTTGGGGGTTGACGGCCACCGCGAAAGAGGGCAAACGATGTTACAGTCGAAGGCTCTCGTTGAGGGGGTTGAGCTAGGTTGTCCTGAGAAAAACCTTGGAGTGTGATGCCCCCCTCTCTGCTCACTGAGCTCCAGCGTGACAGCGAATGCAGCGGTTAGAGGAGCTGCGCTGTGCCGTCGCAGCTGAGCCGGGCAGGCACAGATAAGGCTGCCGTGGGCAGGGATATGCAGACAGGAGGCAGGGAACGAGTGGGAGCTCAGAGGCTTCTTTCTGTCGAGAACTGGACTGTTCAAGAATTTCCAAGCAGAAGGGTTGCACTTCAAATAGGAGAAATGATGCTTTTCCTCTCTTAGAATTGCTATTGTAATAATAACAGTAGTAGCTGTCATCATCATTGTGATGATAATAAACATTATCCTCATTGTAATCATCATTATTATTATTCTGTACATTAGAAGATGCCCCACGCTAAGGAGAATTATAATGTGTGAGATTACGATAAATACAATGTCAATGAAGTGGGTTTATGTTGCATTAAAATACACCACAAATGATATGTCCTGTGTTAGAATGATCAAAAGATAGCATAGTAATCATATTCCATGTTGAAATTTAAATATGATTAATATTCAAGGAGTTTAATACTGTTAAGATTAAAAGCAGCCTCTGAACATCTGTGAAGGGAAAAAAGCATGGAATATCTGAGGGGGGACGACCCCATGCACATTACAAATAAGTATGTCTGACCATCAGCATGCATTAATGCACTTCACTTAGCTTTTCCCCTGGAGTCCTGTGCACATTTGGCAGCATTCATTCCTTATCGTAAAGGTTCAACATGTTGTAGCTCATACGTTGTTCTGCAGTGGCACTGGGTGCCAAAGCTAAGCCCCTGTGTATTTTAATGGTACTGGATTGTCACCAAACTGAACCAAACTCAAACTATTTCTTCTTACAGCCGGCAATATTTTTTGGCAACAGCGTGCAGCTCATTTTGTCAAACCAAGTTCTTGGCTTAATCAAAGGTTCAAATGAACCAGATAGGATTAGCTCCACCAAACCAATTAAAGGAAGATAAGCTTAATTTAATTGATGTAACAAACACTCTTTGTGATAATAAATGGAATTTAAAAGTGTTCCTGTCTTTGGAAATATCAGTATTTTTGGTTGGAAACATGGATTGGTTTTTCACCTAATGGGGGGAAAAAAGTATTGTAGAAATATCTGTATCTGTGAAAAATCAGTCTTCTATTTTCATTATTTCGGCACTGATTCTGTTTAATAGTATACTCACAATTCCTAATTTTTCACTGACATGCATTTCAAAGCATGGTATTAATGAAGCCTGCAGAGAATGAGGATTTTGAGTCTGGAATGTCTCGCTTTTCATGTCTTTTCTGCAAATGTTCTGTGCCTACCATACTACCTTTCTGTTCTTCTTGGAAGTTCATTTGGAGCCAGCCTACCACTCGTTCTCCCGCCTGGATGCACCGATGCTCATTCTCAGTGCGTCCACAGATCTCATCTCTTTTTTTTTTTTGGCCTGCGCTGTGTGTGACATCCCTGTGACCGCGTGAAGGGACGGCCTCTGTCGTCTCTCCTCCGTGACCCCGTGTGGGTGTGAGATCGGGGGGGGGGATCGCCATGCCGACAGCGCTGGCTCTCTGGCCCGGGGCGGGTCACAGCCGTAGCGTGAGGCCCGTCCGGGCTCCTCTCTTTCAGGGGAGCCAGCCAACCGTTAATGTTGTTTTTTTTTTTTATTCCTCCTCCTCTCTGAAAAAAAAAACTTCATTTGTTGCCTTCTTTAAAGACAGGCTGACAAGCCTCTCTCCGTACCATGGCCATATTTGCCCTGAGCTGTTTTTGACTTTGCCTGCAGCCCGCGTGAGTCAATAGAGATGTCTCTCTTCATTAGTCAGACCTCTCGCTATTCTGTTTCCTACCATTCAGCGTTTTTCACTTGCCTGCAGAAACGAAGAGGACATTGATTATTGTAAATGACTGTTTGCTGACTGCTATTAGATATTTTTCAGTGTGCTTAAAATGTGCAAATCCTTTCATTCAGAAAGCAGGCAGTGCATAAATAATAGATAGAAGAGGGGAAAAAATGGTTTTTGTATAAAATGGTCTTGTGGTCTGAAATTAGATTAAACTCGTTCATCCCAAAATGGTTATTCTGTCTAAATAAAGCCTTTTTCATTTTCTTCTCTCCATGCTAATTACCCTCTATCCAAAGAGCACTTTCAGTGGGGTTTGGTTGCGAGTTCGTACACTTTTTCTGAACTCTTAATCCAGGTAGCGCATAAAAAGCCATCAGTGTTTTTGTTTTAAAACAGCACTGGGTCTTGGATGGGTCCTGTCAGGACCAGGGCCCACTCTGTTGTCTTACTGCTTTGGCTGCTGTCTGGCTGCCGCAGCCCTGCAGCGTCATCATAATGTGAAAATGAGATTAGGATTGAAGTGAATAACAGTCACATGTTTGGAGCTCTGCAGCATGTGCTGATCCTGTTTGTGTCTCCAGGGGAGGGTAAGGCAGGCCTGCCCAAATGACAGGCGCAACCCCGGGGTTTCTCCTCAGCAACTGAATCCAGACTTCCCTGACAGGTCCGTGAAGCCCCAGCCTGTCAAGAGAAATGTAACAGTGGGTGGAGAAATCACTATGCAGATCTTCTACCTGAAAATGTTTAAGAATGGAAAAATTAAAGGCTGACTTGTAAATGTCTCCTACATGGAAATTCTAAACAAGGTTAAGTGAGTCCCATCACAGAGCAACATTGTCCTGAAAAAAAGGATGTGAGCACAAGGCTGCTCTGTTCTGCTGCTGGTCAGTAGCATTAACCCTGAAGAACCTGTGAAAGGGCCACCTCCTCATTTAAGCCTGCCCTCAGCTGGTGTCTTGTGGGTTTTGTTGTCAGTGACAGGTGCTTGGGGGAAAAGCAGCAATAATCGAGCAAAAAACATGCTGACTTCCCAACAGCGAATAATTGCAAGGAATTCATCAGGATGTCAGGCTGGCATGAGTACTTTCGAGTCACAATTTTGTCAGTTCCGGGGGTAGGAGACACCAAAAGATCTAAACACATGTATTTAGGAGACGCATTCAAAAGAAGTTAGGCCAAAACAAATGTTCAGCATGACAAAAACAGGCAAAAAATGAGACTCGAGTTCCCTAATGTGATTGACATCTCGTGAAGGTACTGTAATAATATTGTCATTGCTGTGACATTTTTCACACCTGTACATTAAGGCGAGATGGATTATTGCCAGTCTTGTAGGTAATTAGCGTAATGCAAGCCACCTGTCCTTCGGTTTGCATGAAAAATGGGTGGAACAGAGCTGTCCTTTAGGGAAAATAGACCATAGAAAAACTGTCAGGATTTTTTTTCATTCAGCCGAACATGAATTACCAGTGTGGATTTATCATAAAAAGAATTCCCTTAATGAGGCTAAAGTGGTGGAGTGGCTAATTGGTCCCAGCTGACGGGGATGAGTGTGTGCGATCAGGCTGTGCTTTCAAACAAGCTGAGGTCAGAGGTCTGAGTGATACTTCATGGATGCTGACCTTGCTTCTGTTGAATATACAATTTCAGTCTGAGCACACTGTGATGATATTAGCTATGTGGTCTTTAAAGTATAAAGCATAGCAGTTCAGCTGCTGTAGCATAGCAGCACCCCTGTATTCCAGGGGCTGCCCTACACTTATCAATTGTTAAACCCCTGCCTCAAATCTGCCCATCCTCCCCACCTCTCTGGCTTTATTACCAAATTAATTATCATTATTATGACCGCTTACATCGAAGTCTCTTATCTAAGCTGACTTACAGTGCATATGATTTTTACATGAATAAGTAGGTAGACAAAAGTACATGAATAGAATTGGGCCCATTGACTCAAATCTACATTCATTCATTCACTTATCAGTTCAGACAGTCCTACCCATAGTCACTTAGACCTGTATGCATCAAATGCATACCATAGAAGCATCGGATCATGGGGTATGTAGATCCTCATGTCATCATGCTCTAGGTCAAATATGAAAGCCTGGGCATTCCCTGTGATATGTTGTTTAGTAGCAGAACTCTAAAGCCCAATAATCTCTAGGCACTCTGCAAGTGAGCCTTGGGCATTAGCAAGAGTAAAGCTTTGAAGTGATGCTAATGCCCTCCATCATCCAGACTTAGAGAACTACGCTAATGGAAGTCCTTGCACGCAAGCCCATTTACAAACACACTAATGGGAGATACAAGTGCTTGTTTTAAGCCTGTCTGTGGATGGACACCTGAGCATTTATGATCATAACGAGGAGCGCTCTTTCATATCCAGATACATCGAGGCCCCCGGCCTATTTTGTATGAACGTGACTGGAAAAATATGACAAGAGTACCGATCTCAGTGGTGGTTTTACTGTCTCCCAGGAAAATCTGACATTTGCATTGGCTGAAATACTGAAATCTGATGAACGCTGGCATGACCATGAGGGGAAACTAGCAATATATTCAGCACTGAAATCAATGCTTAAAATGCAGATTTTCTAACTTTGTCACGGCACACCCAGCCAAGTCCCAGGGTGCTCCACAGCACTCTGCCTGAGAAACAGAGCAGCGGACCCTGGCTCCTGACGCGGCTCTCACGAGTTCCTGGACGTGGGGACACTGTCTGCTGGCTTCCAGGAGCTACAGGCAAAGGTCAAACTGGTCTACAGACTCCCTTTAGCAGCTTTTATGTGTTCAGTTTCGGCTGCTCTGCAGTGTTCTGTGTTTTGCATGGCTGGAAAGCCACTAGCCCAAGCACCATTTGTTTCCTTCTCTTTGTGAGGCAGTGTTCAACCAGACCGGCATATGTGTTTCCTTGTCCATTTGTGTCTTTCTCTTTGTGAGGCAGTGTTCAACCAGACCGGCATATGTGTTTCCTTGTCCATTTGTGTCTTTCTCTTTGTGAGGCAGTGTTCAACCAGCCCGGCATATGTGTTTCCTTGTCCATTTGCATCCTTTTCTTTGCTTGCTATTAATGAGTGGTCCTTTTAATGAGATTGCATACATCATATTATGGATCAAACTGGCAACTTGTGAATTTGACATTGCTTTTTGATAGCTTTTTGATTTAATGTCAGAGGAAAATCTAAAAAAAAAAAAATCTGTGAATATAATGACTGGAAAAATGGTTTTTGAACTTTTTGAAAGACCCAGTCACTTACCTTGAGTGGTTATGGACTGTTTAATAGCTATTTCCACCAGTCCTTAGATTGAGTTTGGCTTGGATATGATTGGATTTTTTTTTTCTAGTATTTTACTGAATTAGGATCAGGTTTGTCAAATCCAAGAGTCAGCAGTTACTTACAAACACAATCCATGCACATTCAAATGGAGGACAATAACCTTGTATATTGTTAATCTGGCTATATCACTGGAATGGAGTTTCCCACTGCAATAAATTCAGGAATGAAAATCTCAGGCTGGGGAAAGGCGCTCTGTTTGTGTATGTGTGTAGAATTGGCACTGCCAGCATCCCTCAATGCCATTAGAGATACCTTTGTCTCATTGTTTCGGTGGCACTTAAACAAACACTGTTTTTCCCCCTGGAGATGGACACATCCATCACAAGAAGCACGAACGTATTCAGATGCTAATGGCTGCCTGTGAGAAGGAGTTAGCAGGGAGAACAATTTAGAAGAATTAGTCAGCAAAATGCTGTTTTGTTTGTGGACGCGAGGGTGGTCGGGCTGGAACTGATGAAAATATATTTTTTGTTCCTCTGAAGTTTGGTGTCTGTGAATGTACATGGAATGGTGTTTTTCCTGTTGTCAATGATGCCCTTCCCGGTCCTTTAAAAGGATGCTGCAGGTTTGAGTAGAATTCCTCACTTATCCTATGAGGATATGTACGCCTTGGGTTAAAGGGATGGCGTAACTGTCTCACCACACCCTTGTATCATTAAGTTGGAATGTAAATTACTGGCAGGGTCTTTGTTAGCCTGTGGGAGCCATCGTTTTAGGCTGCATTGCATTGAATGCATTTTATGTGAAAAGATAACATTTGTGTTGCGAAATGCTCCCACTGGAAAGGGGGTAACTGATCTTTTGTTAGCACCACATTCCTGGCTCACTATCGCATGTACTGCAATGCAGACTGTGAGTCGTGTGTAACCCATTGGTGCATAAGTTACTTGAATAAAACTCAACACAAACGAGGCACTCTGACTAGGCAGCAGTCAACCCAATAGGCATGAGAATTGGTAACAAACAGGACTCACCAGCAGACTGGATTATTTTCATACATACAGCCTGGGGTCCTCCATCTATGGACCAGCTCCAGCTTGGAATGACCCGCTCCTGTGCCTGTTTGGTTTAGTTTTAGGTTGGAAAATGAAATCAAATAAAAACAAAAACACTGGCAAATCTCCAGATGATGCTCCCCAAGTGAAATGGAGTCCAAGAGAGGAAAAACAAAAAAAAAAAACAACAAAAGTGCTTCTATTGCTTTATGAAAGGAAATATCCACTGTGTGAGTCAATTGGTTGCTGTATTCTACAGGTAATTCATGCACCAGGGCGCAAAGGGTCTTAAAAATTTGTCTTCCGAGACTCAGTTTTGCTAAATAGTCTGCTGTATGGTGTTCAGCGACATGGTTAGTCTGCTTATATTACCTGCAGCTAGAGGGTTACCTCCACTTACACAGACTTATATGTATATAAATAACCTATGTACCTCAATGTTTGCAAACCACTAACCCTTCCAGTACATCATTTCTTTGTGTTAGCCAAGTCAAGGTCAAGTTTTGCATTTGCCAGCAGATCAAAGCATAAATCATGAGTGTTGGCTGTTTCAGATCCATCCATTTCTGTGGGAGTGGCCCCTATCTTGCCTGGCCGTTTATTTTGCACATGCTCTGTCTAATTAGATATTGCGTTTTTGAGCTTTCTGTTCTGTATCCTGCGTTACTGGGACTATCAATAAACAGGAGAATAGCCTTAGTTCTTCTGGTTCAATGGAAATGATAATTACTTTTCAGCGGAGTTGTCAGTTGACTCCCTTTAATCTCCTCTGTAGAATCACAGTCACTCAGCCTGTTCACTGTTATCCTGGTAGGTTTGCTTGCTTTGCACACGTGTCTCGTCTGAGATAAGAAACAATGCTTGCTGTTTCTTAAGACTGCATATGAATGACACGTTGGGCTGAGAGCTTTTCACAGCAGGATGCAATTTCAGTGGCAGAATAAACGGAACGCAAAAATCATCTACTGTGTCAGAAAGCTTTGTCTTCGCTCTCTTTTATCAAGACTGCCGAACAGCCAGTGTCCTTTGACCCCGCCACACAGAATGAGCCGCATATTTGTGGCAGTACTTTGTGTGGCTATTTTTTTTTTTTTTTTTTGATGAAGGAGGCCGATAGCACACAGATCCTAGCTGACCTGTCCCCTCCATTCATCCTCCTCAGCTGCCCTCCCCAGCCGCAGTGTAACCGCGTGCTAATTGGTTGATACAGTGTAATCATTATAAGACGAAGGACTGCCGCTGAGACTAGTGAAAACGACTAGTGAAAATGTAAAACGGAGTCCCAAGCACGCGACGCACAAGACCTCCTGGATTCGGGCACTGTGAAACTGTGTTCCTGCTTCCTGCTCTGGAGCGAGTATTACTGTCAGGGTCTCTGTGTAGCTGTGGCTGGGTGTAGGTCAATAGCAGTCAGCAGTGAGGGTTTGGATGCATGGCCTGGGGGAGCTGTAATTCAATCCCAGAGAAGGCCTACCCGCTCTCTGTCCGCCCTCCCTCTCTCCTCTCTGAGTCGGAGATAGTGCATGTGTGTGTGTGTGTGTGTTTGTGCATGCGTTAATATGTGTATGCATGGATGTGCCTGTGCACCTGGTGTGTGTGTGTGTCTTTTTTGTTTTACGTGCATGTTCGTTACTCCGTGCGCGCGCATTAACATCCATAAACATTCATCACAGTGCACAGTGACCTCTGCCACGATTCCAGCATCTCTTGATGCGTATCTGGTCCTGTGAACACGGCCTATTAGAATATTGTGTGGCCAAGCAGTAGCCTGAAATGATTTATGTGGCGTTGCACCGAGCACAGAGCTACAGGGGAAAGGCAGGGTCTTTGTCATAATGATGCAGTGAAATCACACTGGGCTTGGCATGCAGATAATTCACCTTGACCTTGGTATTCCCTCTCGCCTAATCAGATTGTGCTGAGTTGTAAGCCGAGAGAAATACTATGATGAGAAATTCACTGTGTATGCACCTCAAGTGACACTTGGAAGAGTCCGGCAGAACCTGCTCAGCCAGCTCTGTCCCTTCTTGAGAATGTAAATTATATTCAGGTGTTTATTTTAAGACCAGTGGTATTTAGGTCAGGTGATTTCTTGCTGTCTCTTTTTTTTGAGAAAAGATTCCTCCCGCCCACGTCACTACCTCATACAATAAGGCTGTGTGGCTCTCTTCTCTGGCCACGTCTGCAATGCAACTCCATTGTTCACTGTTCCTGCATACCAGAGGGAAACTCCTTTCAGCCCAGGGAGCCCTGGGAAAAGTATGGCATCCAAGTCAAGGTTTGAGTGGCTTGAGGACCAGCTTTTGGCAGTGAAACATGAGCAGGAAAGGAGTTCATTGTCACATATAAAGGCCAGATTCAGCCATTCTCAGAATCCTTTTCCAAGAAATACTTGTGTGTCTTGTAATATGTGAAAGGGACAATACACCGTAGGTACGTGAATAGTGTCAGGTCAGTAGCATTAAAACAGTATACTCGTGGAGTTCTTGAAGAAAAAATAACGTATGTTAAAATTTGAAATATAAAGTTAAGGTGTAAGCAGTATATATAGAATGTCAAAATTTGTACCATACACTACTAATAATTACAAGGAATTGGATGAATTTATCTTTGAATGTACTGTATGTGTAGTGTAATGGTAGAATATGCTGGAATGTATGGATACCATCACATGTGAGCACATATATTGCACATTTTAGTGTACATTATTGAAAATTCCATTTGTAATCTAATGAAGTGTTCCATCATAGTATAAAGTACAATATATTTGCAAAATGTATAATATGCAGGGTTCTCCTAGGATTTCCCTATAATCCCATTCAAGTCCACCCTAGACTGACACATTACAGATAAATCTGCCAAACACCAACACAAACGTGCACACACATGACGGGGGGCATTACATAGGGGCTGGATAGTGTCCACTGCCTGGCTGGCATACAGTAACAGAGGTGGTTTTAGCTGACTAAAAGCTTCCACGGAATGGATTATTTTCCTAGCAGAATTGTTCCATTATTTCCCTGCTCACTGGACCTCTGCAGGATTCTTGTCCGTTATTCCCTGACGTCGGACTGCAGTGAATTCTGGATGTCACACGCTTCTTTTTATGTGAGATTCATTCATTCATTAAAAGCAAACACTGCCCATAAGTTAGCACAGATACATCTCCAGTTGTTTGCTGTGTCATTGTGCTGTATAGGGCATCAGGTATGTGTACGTAGGCAGTGGTCCTTACAGCTAAAATGTACAGAAAGCACAGGACCCAGAGCTGTGTGGAAAAACTGCCAACACCTAAACTGAAATGACCTGCCTTTAAAAAATAAATACAAACAGCATACAAAAGCACAAGCTAAGTATGTTTGTAAATGTTGAAGGTCCTGTGGTCATTAACTTCCTTATAACATCTAACCAAGGAGTTCCATTAGTGTTGTTTCATTGTGGTTAGTTGTTTGTTCATGTGAGGTACATGTGTGTGAGAAGCCTAGCTATGGAATGGGTCTCTCCTGTCTCACCTGTGTTAACAGGTGTTTGGCTGCTATAGCAGCTATCTGAGCAGTTAGCGTCAGTTGTGTCTTTGCTGAGGCCAGTTCCTGCTCGGTTTGTAGTGATTTTTAGAACAAGCCATGTTTGTTTTATACATGTGCTCCCTCTGCTGTTTTTAAGTGCTTTGCTTCGACCAGCAATGGAACTGAGCTGAGTGGGGTTTTTTTTCTCCTTTCCCACCATTTTCCCCTTTACATCTCTAATTAGGGCTAACGCCTCCAAGTGGTGGTAATTATTTAATTGCCAGTGATTGTGAAATCTCTTGCCAGATGCCATTAACCTCACAACCACTAAGATTACAACAGTATGTTCACAGTCTTGTTTCAGTGAGTCAGAACAGGCATTAGGCCAGGCCTGTGGTCAACGGGTAGATCTTGTTCTCAAGGTCATGTCTGAAAGGAAGCATAGGAAAATTCCGTGGGGGAAGTAGGAAGTCCTCATTGTTTTTCATAATGACTATTAGAAGTTTATTCCTTGGTTATCTGAGGTAGGAAAATGTTTGCAAAGATGTTTGATCTGTGATGAGCTGCTTTGGAAGATAACAGCGGAAGGGAAGGGTGAGGCCTTCATTTTTCATTATATACCATGATGCACAAATCTTTTTCTTTATCATCTTTATTAATCATCACTTTCAATGTCAATTATCTATCATATAGTTGTATTTCTGAGGCTCCTGAGTCACTCAGACAGTTGAAAATGCACTTGTTGAAAATGCAGACAGAGCCCTACAGCCCCAGACATTGCAGGTTTGGGTGCGTGCTGTGCTATTAACCGACGGGGACCGGGAGTCAGCAGCGGTGGCTTATAATTGGCTGCATTCCATGAGGGTAGGGTGGATTACATTAGCCAGGGTCCCCACGTCACACTGCTCGTGAGCATCTTCTATCAACTTGTCAGGCATGTCTGTGTGCTCAGGTGATGTCAGTGAAGGATGCTTCTCTCCTTCATTTGCTGTTCTCCCTCCTGTGATGTACAGTGGGGCTTGTATCGGCTGCATGCAAGTGTATCAGATTCGTTGTGTTTTAATGCTCTTGTGTGAGCGCAGAGGATGTTGTGGTTAGGTGTGCTTAATGTGCATAATTTGCAATTCCAAACCTCTTTCAGGGGGAAGAAGGTGGGGAAAACCATGAGAAATATATATTTCGTCTGGAGTGAGATGTCAGTTTGGATCATGTCTCTCTTATTTGGATGTTGATTCAGACCCACTCCCCTGATTGTGATGATGCATTGATGAAGAGTGTCTGGGGTCAGGAAGGAATGTGAAGCTATAGGGTTGATGTCTAGACACGGTCCTGTGCAGGGCAGGTGATGTTGGGCTTGGAGAGCTGCCAGGTGAGAGAGGCACCGCTCCACAGGTGCTGATCTCTTGTTTCAAGCCAGGAGAAGTTGCACAGGTGACCCATTGACTCAAACACTGTGGCTAGCCTGTGTGTTGAAACCAGGAGATGAATATGTCTCAATTTACCGTCTCTGGCTGTTGCCAGGTGCTAGTTGCTGGAAGGCAATCATGCTGTCTGGATGGCAATAAACCAGACAAAGTGGGGCACCATAATTGAAGTAATTATGTTACGCATGAACTAAAATGCATTTTGGATACTCTGTTATAGAACATGTTCTGTATGTGGCGTGGGTCAAGAATATTGACGTGCTTTGTCTCAGTCCTCCAGCCTCAAATCACCAAATGCATGAGTGTTTTTTTTTCATGGAAGGCTTACACGAGAGATGCTAGGATGAGAAATAACAATGTGTCCCACATTTACATTTAGATATCATTTGCCAGATGTCCTTACCCAGAGCAACTTACAAAACAAAGGCACAAAGGTATGTAATATAATAAAGGCATGTGAATAACAGTACAGACCACATGTCAGACCACATAAGAATGAGTTTCAGTCTATCATACATTGCTGTACTAAGCATCACCATACTAACTACAGGATAATAATCAAAACTATCAACAACTAGGGTCAAAGTGCAATCTGAAGTAGTCTGCAGCAGAATATGGCCTGACCACTATGGCGAACTCAGCAGGATGCTAATGATATTGACAATGATAATGATTTCATATCAAATACAACGGCAGGCAGCCAATATAGAGTATGGATCCTTCTGGATCTTATTGATGTCTGCTTTTCTGAATCACTTTTGCTGCATCTTTTGCTGAAAGAACCGAGGCAGTGACAGAGGGTTCCTTTCAGAGCTGCTCTCTGATGTAATACCTGGGGCTTCAGGACGTTCCTGCTCTCAGGTGAAGCAGCCGAGCGCTTCTGAAGCACGAAGGCCACACTGCGGATACATTATTGATGATGGAGTCAGCCGCTAGGGGCTGCCTCTGCTCCATTATGGGGGCGCCTTGAGGTTTGGACAGACCTGCAAGACAGGCACTTCTGAGTCCTCTCCCCATCCCCTCTCCGATACAAGCCTTGCCTTTGCTAATCCAGTGGGACCCTTACCGGCTGAATAATGCAGACACACTGGAAGGTAGGGTCTGACTGTAAGAGTATGCATAACAGTAATGTAATATATCACATATGAGAGACTGAAACCGCCGCTGGAGTCAGGAACTTTTCCAAGTTTGCGTTTAGTGGTGAGGGAATTTATTTTCGGTGTGTGGTAGACAGTCACTGCACATGGAGGCTTGCTGTTTTGTTTTTTTTTTTAGATGCAAATCTCTGGTGCTGTTTTTGGAGGACACTGTCCAGGGCTATTCTGCAAGGCGGTGATCCACTGCTAGCCTGAGGCACTCTATCAGCGGTGTGTCAAAGACAGCTAAGCATGTTCCCCAGGGTGCTGCCGGGGGCCTCTGCTGTGCCTGTCAGCTGACGTGCCGTGGCGTGTTGGCACCTCCCAGCTGGTTTTGTGCTGGGAGGGCAAGGAACTCCCATTGGTACATCTGACAGCGGTTTGGCTCCCAGCCACACCCACGCTTACGCTTTGCTTCATTACCTTGTTCATGGAAAGACATGCAAATGCAGTAAAACTTAAAGTAAATGGGGATGTGCAGTGGCTGTGGACAGCAGAGGCTGCGGTGGGGAGACGGGGTGAGCGCGGGGATTCACTGAAGCAGCTGCACGCGTCTCTCAGCTGCAGTGCTGCGGTCTCGTCGCTGGCGCTGGCCGCTCTGATCCGCCGGTCCCGGGAGAATGCACAGGGCCTGCGGGCTGTGAGCGCTAATGAGCCTCCCTCTCTGCTCCCAGGAGCCCCCCTGCTCTCCCACGGTGGGCAGCTGCACGCGCTCTCCGCTCCTTGTGTCCGAGCTTTAGTCTCGCACAGTGTGTGTGTGTGTGTGTCGGGGTAAACGGCCTCGTCGTGTTTGCTGTTTGGTCCCGGTTTCCGGTTTCCCTGTGGTCCATAGCCAGTGTGTTAGATACGCCAGTAGAAAGCCTTCCTGGCTGTCTGCATGACTGCCCAGACTCTGCAGTCCCTGTAAATCTGGGTGGGCAGGCCTTTTCCTTTTTAGCCTCTTTGTCCTTTGTTTTTGATTTAATTTTTTGACTTAATATAATTCCTGCGCCAAAGCGCTTTCCTGTTGACTGAGCCCTAAAGACCATCTGCCTGTGAACGACAACAAAGGATGTGTCCTCCGCCTTCCCATAGTCCAGTGCACAGTGCAGTCTGAGGCCCTGTAGTTGTTTAGATTTAGAAAGCATTCATTCCATGGATTGGTAATGCTGTGTATCATAAAATGAAGAAATGCACAGCGTGTGCCAATACATTCTGCTAAAATAGTATAATTTGTGGGAATAGTAATAAAATAGTGGAGCGATATTATATTATACATACTGAGAAAATTAGCAGAAAATGTTTCCTTTATCACTTTGATACTGGTGCTGAATTTCCAGCTGTGAGAACATTTAAAAAGAAAAAATCTACCCTGAGCTACATGAAGTGGTAATTTTATGTCATTTACCAATTTCTTACCAGCTTATTCTACTCTGTATTCATTTGTGTTGACTTGGGGAAACAAGACTGGCAAAAAAATGGGGTTTTGTTGATTGCGGCTGTGTAGCCAATCAGCAGTGGTGAGATGTTTATGAAGCCAGTTTGAAAATTTGAGTGTCATTACCCATACTCTTTTGGTGCTCTGGGTCCTTTAATGAACATAGTGAGTCAGGAACTTGGTTAAGGTTTCATCCAAAAGACAATATCTCCTACTAGTACAGTGTCCCTATCATTATGTCAGACCATTGCTTTTTCAGAGGCAAGACTGCTCCCTACTGGATCTTGGATGCCACGTATAGCAGTAGCCTATTTTTTCCCCAGAATCCCCCCTCTCCAAGGACTAACCAAGCCCAGCCCTGCTTAGCTTCACATATCAAACGGGAGAGTTGCATGGTGATATAGCTGCAGCCTACAAGGCTGTATAAAGTGTCAGTGCAGAGAAATGGGGAAAAGGCATGGTGGGATTATTCTGTATGTGTGAGTGTGCTTGTGTATCTGTGAGTATGAGTTACTGTGTTTGAACATATTGGTGACTATAGAGTATTTTTCTATTTGAATATGTGTGTCTGTGAGTGTAATTGTGGGTACAAGTGTGTGTACACCTGAAATTTTGGTACCTGTCAATATTCCTGACAAATTTCCCATTTGAATGTATGTGTCTATGTGGGCATGTGAATTTGTATGCATGTATGCATGACTTTTTTTTTTTAACCTTTTAATATGTTTGCCCATGCAGCAATCTTTGTGTATGTGTGTGCATGCATGCATTGTGTGTGTATGTGTGTTTGTGAGTGTGTGTGTGTGTGTGTGTGTGTGTGTGTGTTTGTGAGAGTGTGTGTGTGTGTGTGTGTGTTTGTGTTTGTGTTTGTGTGGAAGTGATCCTCTATTGTGAGCCACAGTGGCAGTGTTGGCAGGGCCTCCCTCAGGGACCGTCCTGCATTAAGGATGCGTTCCACTGAACCTTTGACCCCGTCAGATCCCAGGAAAGGCCTCCCTGATATCACGCTACTGCAAGCGTCTGCTTTTTTTCTCCCCATGAGGTTCTGTCAGTGGCAGAAGTGGGTCAACGGGATTTTACTTTTGGCCTGAATCTGCCATTTGGAGCTCGTAGGCGATTATTGGGAAGTTTTCTTTCAAAGCATCCGAAAGCTGACATGACGTGTTTGTCAAACAAGTCTCTCTTGGAAGGGCTTGGTGAATCACTCTGTAGGGGGGTTGGCATGGAAATATTCTTGATCCCTGGCTGTCATCGCTCTGGTCATCAGTGTGTAGTTTGTAGGGCCTCTTCACGTTGTTAATGGGCAGGCTGATGATGTATTTTGCACACAGATGTCATAATTAGCCTACATACAGTGACGTGCGTAAGGAAGATGTTAAGAGTCTGTCTGGTCTTGCAGTAAATTTCTCTGACTGTTGGCTGTCCCTGTGGTTTTGTTTCTTTGACCATCCATTATGTTGAAAAGCTCCCGCAAAGTGTTATGAAGAGCATAATTGCACTTTTAATGTGTCCTTGAACATAATTGGCTTCAGCTATTAAATATTTGGTTTTGTACTGATTTTTTGAGTCATTCCTGTTGCACAGTTTCTGGATTTGCCTAGATATTCAATCCTGCTGCTAGTTTTGTATGATATGCCCAACATTCCCTTACCCACAAATAAACAATGTCCTTTAAGATTGTATTTATTATGGGAATTTGCAAGATGCTGTTTCTTGAGCATTTAATATTAATATAGGAAAGGACTTAACATAATCAACTGAGTCTTCTGTGATGTCCTTTGACCATTTCTGTATTTGGTCTGAGACTCACATGTGTGTACAGTCTACTATTAAGCAAATATACAAGGGCATTTCCTCAGTAAAAACTGTAATGCTGTGATAACGATAATAATGTTATGGTTATTGTGATTATTATTAGTAGTAGTAATGATAAGTATTATAAGTACTTATAACTTTTACTAGTGGTAGTGGTTATTAGTAGTAAGTCTTTTTTATTGTGTTATAAGATTATAGCTAGTTTGCTAAAATGTGTCATTTAAGAAAAGAAGAAAATGAAAGGCATATCTAAACTTAATAGTTTCAACAAACTTGAAAAAAAGTTGCAGAAAACCTGAAACGTAAGCTGGTTGCTTTACTTTTCCTCTCAGTTAAAAATGCATTAGTGAGTTTGGTGTAGTAGTGAGTTTAAATGCAGTGTGTTGTCAGTATGAATTGGCAGTTCAGTGAAGTCACTGGTGGTCTCTGTCTCTTTCTGAAGGTATTGGCAAGAATGTTATCTGTGACCGAACTGCCACCCCGCTGGACGCTTTCCGCATGATGTCAGCGGCTCAGTATTACCCCAAGCTGCTGAGCATCATGGGGAACGTGCTGCGCTTCCTGCCGGCGTTCGTCAAGATGAAGGAGCTGGTGGAGGAGGGCTACGTGGGAGAGCTGCTGGTGTGCGAGGCGCAGGTGCACAGCGGGAGCCTGCTGGGGAAGAAGTACAACTGGAGCTGCGATGACCTGATGGGCGGCGGTGGGCTGCACTCGGTGGGCAGCTACATCATCGACCTGCTCACCTTCCTCACGGGCCAGAAGGCGGCCAAGGTGCACGGCTTCCTCAAGACCTTCGTCAAGCAGACAGACCACATCCGGGGCATCCGGCAGATCACCAGCGATGACTTCTGCACCTTCCAGATGGTGCTGGAGCGGGGCGCCTGCTGCACGGTGACGCTCAACTTCAACGTGCCGGGCGAGTTCCGGCAGGAGGTGGTGGTGGTGGGCACGGTGGGCCGGCTGACGGTCAGCGGGACCGACCTGTACGGGCAGAAGAACAGCGCGCCCGACAGGGAGCTGCTGCTGAAGGACAGCACGCCTCTGGGGAACGCGGCACTTCCAGAGAAGGCCTTCAGCGACATCCCCTCGCCCTACCTCACCGGGACCATCTGCATGGTGCAGGCCGTGCGGCAGGCCTTCCAGGGCCAGGACGACCGGCGCACCTGGGACGGCCGGCCGCTCACCATGGCCGCCACCTTCGAGGACTGCCTCTACGCCCTCTGCGTGGTGGACACCATCAAGAAGTCCAACCAGTGCGGGGAGTGGCAGAACATCGTGGTGATGACAGAGGAGCCGGAGGTGAGCCCCGCCTACCTGATCAGCGAGGCCATGCGGCGGAGCAGGATGTCCCTGTACTGCTAGCGCAGCGGGCCGGCCGACCGCGGGCGGGGGAGGGGCGGAGGTGGGACAGCCAGCCGACATCACAGGAAGTGGTGGGCGGGCAGTGTAGGAAGTGGGGAAGGTAGCCTTCCACAGATTCCACCCATCACTTGAAGGAGGAGGAGTGTGTCGGAGGCTCGTCTGTGCTGGCTGGCAGCGGAGATACGGCCGAGAAGTACCTCCTCCCTGAGTCTCCATCAGCTGTTTGCCAGCTATGCTGACCAACACGGAGGTCTGGGGCTTCTTCAGAATCCACACGGAAACAGCAATACAATCTTCCTCCCGCCACCTCCTCCCCTCTTTACAGCCAGTTACAAACTCCATCTCATACTGTCTGTGTGAGAGGGAAAGACTAACTCATGCTTTTTCAAACGCCACACAACGCCAGGAACAACGATAGTGCTGAAGTTTGTGTGTGCGCGTGTTTGTACCTCCTTGTAGGTAATTGTGGTACACTGTTGGACTGAGCGTCCTGTGTCTGTAACTCTGTGTGGACCCGAAAAAAATCAAAACAACTAAAAATCAATAGTTTGGCTAGTAGGGCTCTCCCGTTATGTATGCAATAAATACGCCTGGATTTCCTGAGGTTACATCGTCATGCCTGAAACAAGGGAATGCCCGCTGCCTGTTCCACCACTAGAAGATGATGTATGTTCGGATGCAATACACGTAACTATTCATCGACATGAATGAAACCCATTGCTGTGCTGCGGGGTCGTAATAAAAGCACGTCATGCCTGTTAGGGGGTGTGTTTGTTCCGATCGCTCCATGAAATTCCCCAAGCTTGCTATTCAGATGCAAACTATGCCTGTTGTATTTGCATGCCTAAAAAAAGCCTGTTGTCTGTCAGCAAAGACTTTGAGTATAACAATCAGAAATGGCCTCAGACGCAGCTCTCCAGGATAACTGCTAGGCGGGGCCGTGGAAGGTAGCATGCATGAAGCTGGACCAGGCCATACCCACTTTTCAAGCCGTGGTCTCCACTCGTGGCCCTGCTCAAAGGAGCCTCGGACAGGAAGCTAACTGTCAAAGACGTGCCCTTGGCGTCATTTGCCGTAAGGACAGAATTGGTAGCAATGTACAAAGTGGGCACAAGATAAAAAAAACTGTCAACTCGGTGTACTAATATGGTCAGGATGTTTCCAATTATGATAAAATTGGATATGTGAAAGCAGAGAAATCAATGCCTCCTCTTTCACACAAAGAACTAGACATGTAGCTTATGATTTATCTTTCTGAATCAGAGCACACATTGACCTACAAGCCAAAAGATTGATTTTTATTTTTTCAGTGTTCAGCTGGTGGTATTAAGCAGGCCATTTCAGGGTCTCCATGCTGTAGCCCACAGTCCTTGGAATATATAGGCCTACATAGAAAATAAATGTGTGAACTTTTGTTAAAATCTACATGTTTGCATTATATTTGTTTTAAACTGTCTTTGAGAACTCTGCTGTATATAACTGAAATATGATCTGATACCCACTCAGTTCATTATAGTATTTATTTTTGTTGAAATGTTTTCGAGTGTCTAGTGAGATTAATGGAAGAGAAGCCTTTTGGTAAGGACTTCCTCAATATGTTTTTCCACTGTGATGACAAGGGCCTTTAAATGTGACCCTCTCCTGGTCCTACTGAAGAGACATTGTAGGAGCAGGAAGGGACAGAGGGCACTGTGACCTTATTTCAGGAGCCTAATGGAGCGTTTCAGGGGCTTTAGTCACTACGTTTGTGACACAGTCACACAGAAACGGACTGATGGGCGGGCGGTGTGAATCAGCAGCAACACTGTCCTGTCATGTTTCATTGATCTGCTTTGGCTAATTAAACCACAGGGTTTAAGTTGGGCATCTCTTGGCCTGTAAGACTGCTGTGACTGGGGAGGTGTGAGCACATGCTCTCCAGGCTCCTGAAAGTATGTCGCGTGGCAGTTTGACCCATCTCGCTTACACAGTCTCTGATCCTGCCTGATGTCCATGCACTGGCTTTGTAAATTGTCGTTTACAGATGTTTTGATCCAGGCTCTGCTAATGATTCAGTCAAAGTTTGTTTTTTATGATGCATTCCTTATGGTTCTCTTAACTGTTTTTTGTTCTTGTCTGACAAGAGTTCCATTATGGTTGCTTGGTGATTTACACAAGCATGTTTGAGATTAAACAGTTTCCCCGCTCAATATTCACAAGGGCCAAAGCAATCCAAAAATATGATTTTCATTCATGTTCCTTTTTCTTGCTTTTGGGTTTAAGTGGTCTGTGACTCTTCAAAAATGAGAAAGACCTGGATGCCCAGTTGTAGACTCATGAAAATGTCCAGCTGTCAGACAATGTGAAACATGCAGGTCTATGCCAGAGAGGATCATGTAAACGAGATCTCATGTTCGTTAGGAATTTTTGTTCAGGAATTGACTTTCACTGTCATTCTTTGTTGAAGCTGTAGAGTCTCCCCTTTAATCACTGAGGATTTTTGTCATAAAGTGTGCCTTATATGGGTGGAAGCTAGAAAACTATGAAGATTCTTAAAAATGTATTATCATTTCAGGTGTCTAAAAATTGGGAGAAACATTAAAAAAAAGACAACAGAATGTGATATTATTAGGTATGACACCTGATCACTTAGCGTTCATGTTTCTCCTGGCCAGGACATCGCCCGGGTTTTCCCATTTTCACTCAATGTTCAGAGTTCTTTGTTTTCAGGGTTTTACCAGATAAGGGGCACCTTATTGCACAATAAACCTCAGGGAGTTGGGGGCTTCCATATTACTTAGCCTCATGATTTGATAATCTCATAATGAAAACCCATCTCACTGTGGGCCTGTCGGTTTAATCCCAGGAAGAGGTGGTGTGTGATTGATGACTCTGAGGGAATAAGTGTGTGAAATCCAAGGTTACGCTTCCTGCATAGAGTGTGAAGTGTTCTGTGCTCAGCACCCCCACTGTTAATGACTTGACTTTTTTTTTCTCATGTGCCCTCTGAGCCAAGCAAATGGTAAAGAAAAGCTGTGGATGTGTATTATGCTTGGTTGATGTAACTCGGGTGGGGGTCAAGGAAGAGTGAACGATGCGCAATCCAAGCGGTGTTCTCTGAGGCCTTAAACGGAAAAATGACCTGTAGCATGGAGGTCAGCTTAATCCTGGGTCTTCCAGAGTCTGTCCGCCATTACGCGTGGCGGCCGGGGTGAGCCGTGCCTTGTGGAGGTGTGTGATTGGACAATGCCTGTTCTGACCACACCCTGCTACTGTGGGGTCATCTGTGTAGTGTCCAATGGCTTTGCACAATCCCCCCCTCAATAAAACCGAGTGGTCTGTAAATTGAATCTGATTAAGGGACAGATGTAATCAAACATTTGAATCACCAAATTATTTTTTGAAAATTAGCAACCCTGTACTAATTGCAATTAAAGTATTGTTGTAGTGCTTTTTAGCATTACAAGTGCAGAAAGAAACTAAACTGATATTAGCACCATGTACTGAATAAGCTGTTAGCAGACAAGGTGATGTTTAATTGTAGCTGCAGTAAGGCAGTGACATTGGAAGCCTCCTCTTAATCAGTTGCCTTTATGGCATTGCACCTGAGGGGAATGTAGGTAAGAAGAATTTGCAAAGTGGAACTTAATGAAAGATTATGTAAATGTTTTGTATTTATGGTGCTGTCTGCCATGCAGAGGAATAAAGATGCAAAACATTGCTGGCAGCAATGTTATATTTAGTATCCGTTATGAATTACTGCATCACTTTCATTAAAGCTAAGAATTACTGTACATAATGTCCTCAAGCCAGCGGTTCTCAGTTGGGAAGTGGGAAAGTGAAATTGCATCACGTTCACCCCCTTTCAAGAAAACACGATAGTTCTGCCCAGTCTAGCATCTCAACCGGCGTATGAGGTCTTTACCTCCTTCAGTCTCTCCACATTTTTCCAGGCAATTAGAGAAAATACCAAGTCTCTCTTCCGTGACATTCTAATGGGGAACACCCATTAGCACTGAACTTAACAGTAGTGTCATAAAAGAGAAGATTGAACATGGGTCAATCCAGCCAACAAAGGATCTCATTTTATCCTTTTTCAAATAGAACACCATTCTCAATTGAACGCGGGCTTGTGTGATTTACCTGCCAGGAATAGATCTGCGTTAAATTGGTGTTAACAGCCCCCCTCCTCCCCCCATCCTCTCTCATAGTTGCAGGATTTGGACACCTGATTGATGGGTCTTTTTGAATTGGAGGGCTCTTGATGTACCACAAGTCATCTTTGCCCCCTCCCGCACAGGCTGAGAGCTCTTTGAAAAATGCTTTTAATCACAGAAATAATTTCTTTTCCAGCACCCATGTTTCTGATGCCAGAAATGCTGAACCCAAAGGCTAATCCAGTTTTCATGCACAGGGTTTCTCTTTAGAGCACAACATCTTGCTCTGTGCTCTAATGACATTGCGGTACTGGCATACAGCAGAGACACCTCCTGCTTCCACAGAGACATGGTTAAAATGTACATTGTAAAATCAGATGGTGCCAGTCACCTCATACTGTATTCCAGTAGGCCTGTGATGAAATGCTGTGGTTGCAATACAGAGACTCAGTCATGAGCTCACAGAATGATTTGCTCTCAGAGGTAGATTGGCAGCAAAGACGTATTTTAAGCAGTCTCTGTTTTTGAGGGGTTTTCTTTCAGGCCCTTAATGAATTCATGACCAAATGAGGAGTTTTTTTTATTTTGATATTTAAAGTAACAAATACATGATAAATATTTCACAAATGTGGATTTTTTAATATTCCCTCGCTATATGCACACCAATTAATGTCCAGTGTCATTTTTATCCGTGATAACTAAAATACAATGTGCTCTTCAGGTCATCAGCATTTTAGTCCTATTGATTTCTGTTTGATTAATTCAATTGTGACATTAACATTATCTTTGAATTATTACCTGAGCAACTGGAAAATGTATTATCTGTTTTGTTTAGCAGGTATTGCCCGTAACATACTATCAGTGTGTGTTTGTAAGCAAAGTCCATGAGGCACTTCCTGTCCAAGTGTACATGATACAAAAAGAAAGTTGTGTTGCCAAGAACAGACTGTTCAATTACTGTATGTCTTTACTCAATTTGCCTGTGGCTTCTTAGGCGTGTCTGGTTCTCTGCTGAAAACTTGAAAAAATGGAAAGATGTTACAACTCAACTGTTAGTGCGTGCGTGTTTTGCTTTGTTTGCCGAAATGTGAATTCATGTATCTCCTTCCGTGGGCAGCATTTACAAACTGTTGGGGGGTACGCGTTGAGGGGTACGGTGGAGGATGGGTGATCCACAAGGAATCTGCCCTGGAAACAGTTTGGAACGTCTATAGGCAGGCTCCAACCTTTCGCCTATAGTTCTGCTGCGACATTTTGATTTGAAAGCCTGTTGTTCTTGAAGCATTATTAAATTGCAGTGCTTTCACCCAGAGAACTCCAAATCTGTCACTCAAATCTGCCAAACCCCTGCTGTGAGATATAATCTGTTCTGTCTCTTATCTGTGCATTGGACCTCCCCCACTGGAAGGCTACACATATGGTTTTCAGCTCTAACGTAATTGATAGCAGAGTGGCTCAGCTGGTAATAATAATAATAATAGTAAGCATCACAATAATAATTTTATAATGATTTTATTATTTTTTCCATCTTGTCAGTAGTTGCTAATGGCTTAGGGACAGTGCTCACACTTGAAGAAGTGTGTCAGTTAAGGACGGGAATCTGAGCTGATATGTGGGGCACTAAGCTGGCCATCTGACACGTCCCGCTTCGCACCGTAGCGCCTGAGGTCACGCCGCTCATTGTGGGAGAAACAACCTTAAAGAGGTGCTTTTTTTGTGCTCCCACAGAACTGTATCCTAGCAACCGGCCTGCACTGCCACAGTGCCAAACCCAGTCCATCTTGGATGTGCTTTCCCGTTCAGGCTCAAAGTGAGGGAAGCGTGGAGTGGGTGTGTAGCGACTCGCACAATGCCAAGTGGGAGAGGTAGGGCGTCTCATGTTTTGAATACCAACGAGACTTCTCCAGCACCATCTGCACTTCTGGTTTGGAAACCTAGATGGCTCAGAGCGTTGGCGCTGCAATATCTGTGGTATCAAGCTTTCTGAGGTACACTGGTCCCCTGGACAGCCCACCTCTGGGAGAGGTGAATAACACCACTGTAAAAGTCTTCGGTATAGGATTGAACCTACAATCCTGTTGAACGTGACTCCAGGCTTAAAAAGATCCCCCTGGCAAATCTCTCCTCAGTTCCGTAGCCCTCGTCTCCTTTGTCTCCATTGTATTTTTCATGTTTTGTAAGACCCTCTTACTGTGGCCATGGCGACTGGGTATGGTTGAAAACCCTGTGCGAGTCTGGTATACAGTGTCATCCCCCCAGCCACATTTGTGAATGCTGCCTTTTACAGTTACTGTACAGCTGAACTGTTCACACTGAAGGAAATGTCATTTTGATGCTGTATTGATGTTGACTATATTTATTGTATTTTATGTATATTGTGGACGCATGGGCCTATGTATATATATTTTGAATCAACAAACAAATATTTATCAAACCTTAACTAGAGAATGTACTGTAGGAATATAAAGTCTATATTTTATATAAAAGTGATAGTTGCGGTATGGATCGTAGTGGGGCGGGAGGGGGGGTGTTCCAATGAAAACTGTGTCCCTTGTTTGGTTGTTTGCTATAGACGAAAAGGCATGATACATGAGTGTGTCTGTGATAGAGCTCTGTTGTACAGGCTGGTTCCATGAACTTGTGTCAGTTATCTACTGTATGCCCTCTCTGCTCCAGTGCTCTGCATCGCTGCTGTGTATTGCTTGGGGAATGTGCTTCGCCTGACCTGATCATCCTGGTGTATATGAAGCCCACCATGTGGTTTACGATTACTTGTCCAATGCTTCAGTTACAATGGAATAAAAAATATGCTAAATATTACTTGTCGTTCGTCCCATTTTTCCAAGTTCCCATGTCTCCCAGGGGGACAGTTTTGCAACATGTCTGTTGGACATTTTGGCTATGAGGACATTATTTTCACTGAATAAACTACATTGTAAAACCATTTCAACTGAAAGGACTGATGGGTAAAGTGTGGCTGTGGCATTCAAACTGTCAGGCATGCCCCCCTTGGAGGGTTTACAGGGAATTGCAGGGACATTGGTGTGCAAAAAATTTTGATTGCATTCGTAATAGAAAATAATGTCAACAATATTTTAAATTCAAAAGCAAAAAGCTCAATTAAACCTCATTAAAACACTAACTATTAGCAGTTTATATGTACGCAGGGCTAGACTAAAAGCTATAGTTAAGTACTACTAAGCTATTTTATACTACTGTTAATGTACATTTACATTTATTTATTTAGCAGACGCTTTTATCCAAAGCGACTTACAAAAGTGCATACAGTATAGATACTACTATAGAAATACATGTATATGTAGGTTTACATGTCACATCAGCTCCATCTCCAACAATTCCTGACCAAGCACAGGATAACAGCTACATGTTTAATTTTGCACCATATTTCTAAAATAGGAATGGGTATGTAGGTCTTTTGATTCATTAGGCATGCTCTGTCGGGTTGCTCCAAACAGCATGACACTGGCATGATGTGATCAGTGGTTACTTTAAGCAGTGACGCAAAGAAAACCTTGACCAAACGTCATGAGACACCCTGAACAGAAATTGACACATTTACAGTTGTTTCGTATTGTTTATGTTGTTGTGGTACTGACTGACATTTAAATACCTGGTATTCCACTCCATTCGGCCAATAGATAAAAGGTGTCTGCCGCCACCTAGTGGTGGATACAAAAGCTTAAGTATTCATCATTTAACAACCTTGCACTCGTAGTATTGTTGCAGTGACAATATCCATGTTCACAAAAACAGTCATCCTTTCATACAGAGGCATATCTGATTCTCCCCTTTGTTTTGACACAATACTATTTTACACCTTTTTTTCTAATGAGCTGTATATTATGCACGCTCGGCTGAATGTCAAAGCTCCAGTTCTTCAAAGACACCGAGGCTGCTAATCGGCTTGATGAAGAGATGACTGTTAATCAGAGTCCTTCATCTCCCTGAGAGATCTGCCGCCTCCCTGGCTCATTTTCCACTGCGGTGTGGAGAGATGCTCTTCTCTTTCATCTCCATGGGGCCACTGAATACAGCTCTTACGTACAAAATGGCACCGTTTCCACAAGTGCAGGAGGGCACTGTGCATTAATCATTCCTGCACAGGAGTTACTGCCGAGCTCACAGATTGAACAGACACTCATTTAGATCAAATTAAGATTTTTCCCAGTACAGATATGTTGAATTTTATGAACTGAATGGTTAACCTCCATACAGTATGAATGAAATTCTTTACTGAACCCTAACAAAAGAGAAAAAGTATAGAGGCTAGGGTATATTGCAGTACTGCTGTCTGTGAGTGTTACTTCTGATCCTCTCTCTCCCTCTCTCGCTCACAAAATGTCACCCCTGTATTATCTCACACCAATCCTCTCGTGAGATGACATTTTGAGATTAACCTGGTTTCATGCTGTCATGAAACATTTTGAGAGGTGCAGGAGAGAGAGAAAAGGCAGATACTATTTGCCTTTAGTTGTGCTATGCTACACCATTTTACTGAGGTTGCTTCCAAGCGTCTCACACCTGCTTGAAATATGACTTTTCTGCACAGTCTTGAAGAGAAGAGATATTTCCATGAGAGATGACACCCTCCACAGGCCTACTGCTGAACAATGATAATGTCATCCGTGTCAAGATGCTTGTACTATTCCACAACTCATCAGACTGTGATAACTTATAGATATGAGTTGGATTTATACCAGAGAGGGTTTTTATCTGAAATTTTTACATTAAGCACTGTCACATGCAGCAGTCTGTTATTGATAGAGCAAGTATGCCATCTGCTCATCTCTAGGTTTATGGAAGTCCTACCTAGACAGCATTGAGAGTTTTACCATTAGCAGAAATAACCACAATGATTCTGATATCTGACAAATATTTTCTTCTGTACCATTTACCCTCATTTTTACAAGCAGATTTTGGACACAGTCTTAAACGGTGCATAATGAAAAAGTAAATTTAAAAAATGAAAAACATCTAAAGAAGTAAATAAAATCATAATGGACACATTCATCACAAAAAAGTTCATTCCTGAGACTTAAGAGCCAGATTAATAAATCTCAGGAATAAGATCCTAGCCAGCCAGGACATTGTGCATTGGTGTCCACCTTTTGAAATGAACAAATCTGTTTAATTGCTGCTAAACCTATTAGATAGCTAGCACATCATATATAGCAGTGTTTTTGACTACATGCCTTTTTAAATAATACACCAGAGGGTGTGCTTCATTGTAATTATTAACACTACAGTGATGCAGTCACTAGGTACAGCATCACCGAACCATGATGGAATGCTCTATCGGGAATCTATGATGGAGCAGAGATAAAAGCACCTGTTATCATGGATAACATCTATGAAAAACAACAAATTTCCATCTAAGGCCGTTAGTCTTTTGTATATAAGTGTGACTTGTGATCACAGGCAAGCATATGCATTTGCAAAAAGAATTTAAGTGAGTTATAGACATATTTTCAACAGAATTTGGATATTGCCATTCTGACTATCATCCAGTGAGACATCATCTTCTGGTAATATATAATTTGCTGTACAGAATACTGTGTAGCATAAAACTGTGTACTATCAATTATGATATTGAAATAGGATAAATATTATTTATTAACATTAATATAAGAATGGTAAAGTTTCAACTTTGCAAGTGGAGATCCCTTTTGACTTTTATATGCAAATACCTAACTGCCTCTTCCTTTTTTTTAAAAAAAAGGAAGAGGCAAAAAAGTCTTACATACCTGATCAAGAGTGAAATAGTAGTTTTGACACTGATTAATGATAACTTTTGTCATCAATGCAGCTTAAAGACACATTATGCAGGTTTTTACCATTTTGGAGGTATGTTTTTGTAGGTAACTAGTTTTTATAAAATCCTAAAATTAATTTTTGATAGCATATGGTTATGTGAAGGACAGATAAACACACCTTTCATTTTCAACTAGCCCCCCAGGCTATTCACTATGTAGTTTTCAGATTGGGGTCCAAAACCTCGCAAGTATAAATACCTTTCTTTTTCAACAGACTGCACGAGTTTGAGGGCACAGACGAAGAAAGTGAAGAACATCAACAAAAAAAGTGACAGTGTTCCTAGTGCTCCTGTACTACCTCCTCTTCCAGTTACCCCACCAACAACCAATTTCCATGGTCTGACAAGGAATTCACTAGTAGGTGACTGTCTGAAAAATTACAGTTCTTTCATGAAAATTTCTTGTATGGTGCGCAGTGTAGGCCCACTGATTGTTGAATCTCCCCAGCCAACTTATCATATCGGGAAAACGTCACAAGTTGTTGGTTTATTAAGTGATACTTGATGTTCAGTGATGATGTTTCTAATCTCACCGTAACCATTTTATTCCACAGGTTTCAGCCATTTGTAGCAAAACTCTAGCAGTGCCCTGGACTGTTTGAATTTGATTGTGGTACTTTTCAGCATTAACATGCAATGGGGCTAACTTTAGGGTACTCTGCAAGTTGCTCAGTATCAGTGTCTGCTAAATGACTAAATTGAAATTGTACTTACAAACTCAGGTGTGAGTTCCTTAAAATACTTGGCTGAAACACAAAATACTAATATATATATATATATATATATATATATATATATATATATACTGCAAAATACTGATATACAAAATTGGTACCCTGACAAATCAGGGACTTTGATTCTCAACTATTAAAAGGGAGCCTGATTTTAACTTTTTTATGGGTATGCGAGGTATCAAACTTTATATAGGACAAATAGCAGACAGGCGTTTTAAAAGGTTAAGTAGATAATTCTTCATTGTAAAACATTTTAATGTATAAAATGCAATGATGTCAATCAATAAATAAATAATAAAAATGTCATGATTTCGTCCTCAACTTCCTTAATCTTCATCGCGAACTGTTCTGAGAGGAAAGTGTTGAATGTTATATACATTTTTGAATTTTACATATTTTAATAATATTCAAGATAATTTAAATACCACGAAGAACGCTAAGATTTGTTTTTCAAACGAACTTAGAAGAGCAAAATGTTTACTTCTTCGAGGCAACTTTATAAGATTAATAAGCTGTTTTACATTGTCATCTCTCTTGACACTTAAAATGTGATGGAAATGTTTGTTTGTATTTAAACACGGCGACGGTTAAAGCTAGCTAGTTAACGTTGCCACGTCACGGATGAGCTCAGGTTACGGCAACGTTACTCCAACAATATAAACCTGGCTGATGGCTACGTTATTTATTTATGATTATTTAGACATGTCTATTAATTGTGCATGAAAGAAATTCAATTTTGCTCCTCTCTGAATTAAATGATATAGTTGATATGGATGTACGTTAGCTTAACTAGTTAGTTAATAATACTGTGGCGGCAGGTTAACCTGCCTCTTTGGGAGTGGGTTAATGGTTGTACCTGGGATTGATGGATTGATCAGGTGCAGGTGATTAGCGTGTGATGCGCGCAGCCTGGGAAGGTAAAAATGAGAGCTGTGTGTTTGGTGGGTCTCTTTTTGCCTGCGGTGAGACGGTGGCTGCGTTGTCGTCGGGATCGGTCGTTCGTAGCTGTTAGAGCTACCGGCGATGAAGCTAGATAGCAGGGGGCAGACGTTCCAGTGGGGGGGGGGGGGGGGGGGGGGGGGGGGGGGGGGGGGAGATTGCCTCCTTTAGCTAGATAGGGACGGTCACCTCTCTACAAATTGTTTCGGGCAACTACACCGCTTCTAGGTTACTCGCACGACGGGCTAATTATTGTGATCTGGTACTAACTACTACTAAGATGCCAACTGTTTTGCCTATGCATGAATTATGATGTACAAATAAAGATTGTTTTTATTGTACAATATTTGTGATTGCTCGAAGCCTCTAGCTCCGGACCAGACCGGGTTATCAAAGGTGGTGGCAGCGGTTTAGCTGGCTCGCTAACATTTATTACAGTATCTAACCGAACAATCAAAGTGGATGAGTACATTTATTGGGACAAATTTCATAGGGCATCGAAATTTAAATTTATTTTCTGACTTGTGTAAACTAGCTGGCCACTTCGCTATTAAATACATGTCATTGGCTTTTTCATGGCGCATGACTACGTACTAACTAGCTAGTTAATCAGTTGCATTTTTCCTAGTGGCAACATTTACTTTCCAATTTCAACGGTGTCCCTTTTTTTGGTTCAGTAGAATCGTTAGAACCGTTTATCCCAAGTTTTGACTGAATTAAATTCCTAGGGTACATAGGCTACTATAAACAAAACAGAGGCTCCATCGAACAACTGTAGCCTATATTGTGTATTTTACACTTATTGTATTTACAATCTCTCATAATGGGGCGGGTACTTCAAATGTGTAAATCCATATTCACTGACTTTAAATCTTATTGATTATATTAAACGATTCCCTTCCCTTCTGATAGTTTTTAACTGTAGCCCTCACTAGCTCCGATCTAATGATGGCAAGGGCGGGAAAAGTTAATCTACTAACTAAAAAGCTCAATCTTCTAACATATAATAATTGTAATTTAAAATTCCCACTTTACAGGTTCTATCATTTGTCGGTATACCGAGGAAAGACTACACATCCTTTAAAAAATGCTTATTTTTATTGCTTTGAGGCCTGAAATGAAAACCCCTTAAGTTTTATTTCCTTCATTTAAACAGGTTTATCCCACAACATCAAACATCAACACATTCTTGAATATTAATTTAAAATAGAAAAACTAAAAACACCTTGGTTGCATAAGTTTAAACACCTTTTATAATGGCACTTGTAATTGTGCTCAGGTCTAGCAATTCACCACCCAAAACACGCCCAAAGCTAATTTACTTCACCTGGGACCAAACGAAGTAATTCTGTTTAGTTAATGATAAAATCAGCTGCACCAGCAGGTTTTCATAGCGGGATTCTTTGTTTCTTAGTGAATGCCAGTGTAAGCAATGGGCAACAAGGAGCTACCAAAACATCTCCATGATCGAACTGTTGAAAGGTACAGATCAGGGGAGGGTTATAAAAACACATCAAAGGGCTTAAATATATCACGAAACACAGTAAAAGCCATAATTGAAAAATGGATTTACTATGGCACCAACATTAAGAGATGGACGGTTTCATGGCAAGGACTAGCCACCATATGCACATAGCAACAATTTTATATGTTCTGAACAATTTTGAAGAACAAAATTTATTTTAGAACATTTTTTGGAGAACCAACTTTTACAACCAAAAAAGCAAGCACTTTTAAGCTCACTACCCTGTGAATGTCTGTTCCGTCCTCTCTACAACCCTTTATGTAAATTGCCGGGCAGTGTAACTCCCTCTACAATCATCACGCAGAAGACACTGGACTGGCTTCGTCTTCCTTTAATGACGATCGCAGACAGGGTGAAACTAAACACACAAACACAGCCATAATGACTATTAACACACCTCAGTAAATAACATTAGCAACCAGTGCGTCTGTGCCTGACTTTCAGTTATACAAACGAACTGTAACTTAACTCGAATATTATGTTATACATAAAATAACCGAAAATATACTTATGTAAAATATAAATTATGTAATTATGTATTACCAACGATGCTCGTATTAAGCTTGAATGTGGGCGAATTAACCGATGTTTCGAACGAATTAGATGAAAGTGACTGAGTTTTCTTGAATTGTTACCAATGGCAACAATTGTATTCGCGGGGAAAAAGAACTCTAACATGGATAACTAAATACATACAGAGAACAACACAATGTGCTTGTTTAGAAACTCACTCGGCAGACAGACCTATTCCACCCTAATGTCTCTGAAAAAATGAGTAGGATGGAGGTGAGCCCAGAGGTCCTGGTCCTGTCAAAACCTACATATCACCATCTCGTTTTTAACACAAATGCTTGATGTTGAAGTAAAACAGGTGGATAATGGCTTTGTGTAAGACATTTATAATTTGATGCAAAATCTACTCCTGACATGTAGGCCTATGCATAGCGAACTTGTAGGATTTTAGCACAGGGCCAGTGTCATTATGAGTCTTACTGGACTTCGCGGGGATTAAGGGCTATTTGTTTAGGAATAGTTAAACGGCAACGTAATACTGACAATCTGAAAATCAATCAATTCACTGGACCTACTCAATAGGTTCAATAATTCAATACAACGGTTCCTGAGGATCAGACTATTTTTACGTGGTCGCAAAACTGTCATGGTATCACATGTTGTCCAATTTAAGGACCTTAACGACAAAAATCTCAGTGTAAAGTCTTGTTGTCATAATGTTATGTCATATTAATCGATTTGTTTAATCTCCCAAGACCCAGAAAAAATGTTTTGATATTTAGAATTTTTACTCTTCATCATCAGTGCTCATCTCATCATCATCACTGGCCACCTTGTCAACCTGTTGACCTCGACCACCTTGTGCCTGAGAAATCATTTCTTCAGCCAGCAGCAGCTTGAAGTCAAAATACTGCAGCCTCTCCTTCTCTGGTCTCCCAGAGACCTGGTGGTCTGAGCTGTACTCGATCCAGCTGTTTGTGGCAGCCGATTAGGGATCGCTTCCTACACTGAAGTAGAGATGAGATGAATTTAAGACCCTATCAAAAATTAGACCACTGTTTCTCTAGAGTCTATAAGGTTGAGTGCCAGAATTAAAATATAATTCACACAGTGAAATGGAGTGTGTGAGTGTATAGTATTTTATAATGATGATCTATTCTGCCCAAATTAGAAACCATGCACACAAAAAGTCCAATGGGTGAAACTGTAATCAGGTTTGATATAAAGAAGGGTCAAAATAAAATCATTGTCACTGAAAAAAGATCATTTTGAAAGCTGGCTGTAAAAAATAAATAAAAATGCACAATGGTAGTTAGTTTTTTTTTTTTTTGAACTTAGGGTTATTGCCACAAAGTGAGACTTGCTTATGTAAACATAAGGATACATTAATATAACTTACCAGAAATTTTTTGAATGTGTCATCCTGCAGCTTTTCCTCTATGATAATTAGCTCCTCCATGGTCCAAATTGGAGGCTGCACTTCATGCTCCTCGTGATTGGTAGGGCTGTTTTGGAGGAGGAGCAGGTCTACCTTTCTGTGAAGGTCAGCAATTTGGCCTTTGACCTCCTCTACACATTGAAGTACAGTCTTGAAAGCTGGAGATGGGAATATTTTCATTTCATTTTCATTAGAATTCTTTCATTTCATTTTCACTAGAATACTTTACAATACTTTAATATGCTTTATTAAAAAAGGATTAGGTCTGGCACTCCATACTGTGTGGAACAACATTCCCATTGTAGTGCTGTAGTGCGTCCTCATGATGCAGCTTTGCCCTTTAGTTGAGACAGTTAATAGTCATTGATTTTGGGGGAAAATATGTTTGTTCATACATAACATGTATACAATAAAATAACTGAAATATAATATGAGTCTACCGTCGCTTCCTCTTGCCCCCTTCCTCTATGTCTGATTAGAGGCCCGAGTGCTCTGCCCTGGACAAGTACTGCCTCGCTTCAGCATAGGTATCTACAGTAGCAGTTAACGGACATATCAGGTAAATGTACTCAAAGGGAAGAGTGGAAATGTTGTCTACATACTTTTTAACATTTTCTTAATGTGTCTCATTGTCTCTAGTACACGATTTCTACAACTAGTGTAAATGTAGTTGTAAGTTTAACAAATATGATAATAATAATACTGATTACTGTTATTACCGTAACACCATGCAACTGACAGTTACTGTAACACTTTATGTGTAACCACAGTACAATATTACCGACATTTAACAATAATATACTGTTACTATTCCTAATTTCATGTGGGCACACCTTTCGTGCCTAGGTTCAAGCAACAGATTGCAGGCAAACAATGCCATTTCTCCCACTATCTAGTCATGGACATACTTTCCTGATAAACTGTCAGCTCACCTGCGCCGTTTTCCTCCCGCGTCTTCTCCCAAATCCTGCCCGCCAATCCACTCTTTTGACCACACATCGCGGGCGCTCCATCTCTCGTCAGTCCCAAAAGTTTATCCCAAGGCAGCCCCATTTCATTTACACATCTGGATACGTCTTCAAAGAGATCATTTCCCGTAGTTGTGCCATGCATTGATTTTAATCCCAAAAGTTCCTCTGTAACGTTCAGACTTGAGCCCACTCCACAGATGAAGATTGACAGCTGGGCAGTATCAGAAGTGTCGCTGCTCTCATCTACAGCAAGGGAGTATGCAATGAAATCTTTTCACTTTCCCACCAGCTGCTGTTGTAGATTGGTGGCAAGCTCACATACACGATCAGCAACGGTGTTTCCGCTCAGGCTCACATTTAAAAAATGCTTGCCTTTTATCTGGGCACACGACGTCGAAAACTTTTATCATGCAGTTTTTCACAAATTCTCCCTCGGTAAAGGGCCGGACCGATTTAGTGATCTCTGCTGCCACAATAAAACTAGCATTTACAGCAGCCTCACTTTGCGATTTGGCTTTTGTGAGCATAGTCTGCTGTGACACCAGACTTCTTTTACACTCTTCTACCTTCTGGAGCCTCTGTTTCATGTCCAGATGCTCGTACTTGTCGTGGTGTTTCGTTTCATAGTGTCGTCTTATGTTATATTCTTTCATTACAGCCACATCAGCTCCGCACACAAGACAAACAGGTTTGCCCTTTATATCTGTGAACGTATACTCTGCCTCCCACCTGCTTTGAAAACCCCTGTTTTCAAAGTCCACCTTTCATTTCGGCCATTTTTTGGGGAGAGGGATAGATAAAATTTGACCTCAGGTGACTAACTGCATGAGGCTGCTGATGAGTGTTAACAGATATTGGGACGAGTGCTCGCAATTGCGGGCCTCGATTGACGTGCCAACGCACTGGCAGTGCATTGTGGGATTTGCAGTATTAGTGGTGCGTGCGATATACCGGCGGGCCAGCTCTGATAGACATTAGATATTATCTTGCGGGCCAAATATAATTCCACCGCGGGCCTTGAATTTGACATATGTGATCTAGACCATCAACTTAGTGGAGCTCACCTGAAAGTGCATCATCCTCTCCTAGTCCGGTGGCAGCTAATAAACCTGGCAGGGCACATAACGCCAAACAAAAGTCAAAAGACAGGGGATCTGATGATCTTGAAATTGAGAAGGTTGCCATTTTAAAGAAAGTGTCTCAAACACAGGTAGGTCCCAGTCAGGATATTGATGAAACATTTGGCAGACAGGGGATTAAACCATACTGCCTATTGCCGCTCTTGCCTATATTTTGTCCTGACGCAGACGCACTCACTTTGGACTCCTTTGTCTGCTGCTGTCCCTTTCTACATTAAATACAGATTTTTTACTTACGTGTAAACATATACTGTCTAATTATAATCTACTATAAAATCTAATCATATGTCAAAAGGTATACTCCCTTTAGCAATGAATGCATGAATACATGTATTATAATAGGCTATAAACAACTATTTAGCTTAATGAATTTGGGCAACCTAACAGTGATATTTCTCACCTTTTCCGCACTTACTTTATTGCCACAATCCGTAGATAAGTAGCTGAGGCCGTGAAGCACTCCGTGGTATACAGTGCTAAGCTCCTGTCTTCCTCTGGTGAACATTTTTTTGTCATAAAAGTTGCAATGACTGGATTTTTTTTTGCGTTTGCTTAATACAAAACCCTGGTGCTTCTTTGTTTTTGCATGATTTTCCAGCGATTTTTCCCTTTATTTTCACCTGAAACTTTGGCTGGACTCAAAACACAGGTGGTCCCCTTGGGTGGGCCTTACCCATTCAGAAAAGTTTTCTCTTTTCGCCCAGTCTGAGTTGTACGTTGTATAAATCGTTTTTTTTTTTTGACGCTGGTGGCTCGTCCGATTTTGTTTTGTCGTCCTCCTCGTCCGTCTCTTCCCCCCATTTTACAAAACCGACAAAATAAAAAGTAAAAAAAAAAAAAACTAACGTTACCTCCAGCTAGCAACTGAACTCACTGTGGGGTCGTGGATGTGGATGCGCGCGGCAGACCGACAGCCCGGGCAGTTGCTAGGCAATAAGGTAAGATTTCGTATTTCTGCTACCAATCAAAGAAAAGTATAGACATGGCCAATCGTCGCTGTGGTTTACCCGTTTACGGACACAGGATTGGATGTATAAACATAACCAGGAAAAAACAGAATAGCAGTAGATGGAAACCAAATGAGGTTTTATTTGAAACTATGACATTGTATATTAGAAGTACATTTTCACAAAAACCGGGACAGTTCGTGTCCCGGAAAAGAATATTAATTTTCCGGGACAGTCTCTCAAAAAAGAGGATAATCCCGGGAAAACCGGGACAGGTGGCAAGTTATAAATTACAGTATACGAGTGTTTAGCTAATGTGGGGTAACTAGTACAGCTGTCAGTGTTGAGCAAGTTAACATTTAGTAATTTGAAATCCATTAACTCAGTTAGATTTTCATACTTGAAGTGAAAACGAACAATTGTTATTATCAGTCTTAACGTTACTCAAAAGATTTGCAGATAGCCTGTTTGCTATCGTAAAGGTGTAAGAAATTATAGCTACTTACTACAGAGTAGGGCTAGCCATGATCTAACTAACTTAGGCTGGTAGTTGGTTAAGGCACAGTTGTGATAATGGGGATTTGTAATTAAGATTGAGATTGGACTAAAATGTGGGTAACTGGATGCTTAGATGTAACCATAGACTGTCTTATTTTTGCATAGGGTCAATTAAAACAATCATGATAAGAAAGGGAGAAATATCAGGCTTTTTTTTTTTTTTTTTTTAAAAAGAACAAACAGGCAGATCAGGTGAAAACAGCCTTGCATCACCACCGGACCCCAGAGCAGCTCCCTACCTGAGGCTGGTATGTCAAATTTCAGTGTTTTTTTTTTGCAAATTTACTTCCATAAATAAACTATGCAAATTATCTCACACACAAATGCTATCTTATATCCTTGGCGATTGAGCTTTATTATCTGAAAATACTTTGGATGTTCAATACTTATAGACCCAGATTATATATTCATGATAACAGAGTGACCCTAGTCTCCCCTGTATGCGAGTACAGTACAGTGTGTGTGAGAAAGAAATTGAGCTGCAGTTCTAAGGTAGAGACACTGGCTATTCATAGTATGTTAAAGAATTCTAGTGAAGTAACCCTAGTAGACCACACAGTCTGCTACATTGAAGAACTCCAGGTTAAGTGAATTTCACTTCTACCTCTAATCATCAGTTTACCTTTGAGTGAACTGGCAGAACACAGAATTATCTAGCAGGGTAGCTAGCAGAATTGGTGAGCAGGGATTTGGACAGCTAGCTGCCCAACCCTTCACCATAGAGACAATAATGTGCAGTTGTGGATGTTAAGGACAAGGGTTAGAAACGGAGTGGGACTATTTATTAAGAGAAAATGGAGAACACTTAAAGGAAAGAAAAATCATTTAGCAGAATCAGTCAGACCGGGTGTGGAAAACAACCCAGTAAGATGGAGAAAGACAGGGAAAGACAACAGCAGAGCTCTCAGAGGAGAGGAAGGAAGAGAGCGAGAGAGTCATATGGAGAGGCAGGGAGTGGTACTGAGGAAGAGAGGGAAAGGCCAAGTGTAAGGTGTAGGAGAAGTTGTGATGAGGAGGATGATGTAGAGAGGAAGAGGCAGGTCTCCTCCCATTTGGCCAACCCTGTCGAAGGCCCTTCCACTCCCTCTGCCCAAAGCAGCAGGATCCCCAGCAGAGGTCAGAGATCCACCAAATAAAAATACTCTGCATGCCACACATGCAGACTAATCAATCATATGAAATCTAGTGCCATATTACAAACTTTTGTAGTGAATTGAACATCAGTAAAAGGGTTTTCTGCCTGTAATGAGCTATTCATTTACTTGAAGTTTGGGCTTAACTGTAGCTTTTGAAACCTGTAAATACATTTCTCACATCTTAGGACAGAGAGAAATAAAGAGTACTGCCAGGGAGGAAAGAACATCAGGCAGAACTGGACAGGCAGGGCAGCAAGCTGAACAGCCCGTTAAGACTGAGGAAAATAGCAAAGGACAACTGCAGAGCCCTCAGAAGCAAGGCAGGAAGAGATCCCTTCGGTCACACGGAGAGGGAGTAAATAATATCAACTCGGAGAGGGAAAAGCCCTCTCTCAAACACAGGAGGAGTGGTGAGGAGGAGGAGGATACAGCGAAGAGGAAGAAGCAGGGCACCTCTCTTTCAGCCAACCATGGCCCAGGCCCCTCCCACTCCTCTGCCCACTGCAAAGGTCAGAAATCACTGCAGTCATAGTTGGAAATACAATATAATACAGAACAATGGAATTTCCTTGAGGGGTCAATGGGATTATTGGTAATATGAAAAATGCTAAATTTGACAGTCGTTATTTCGGTAGAAATTTTAAGAATAATATTTTTGTTAAAATATCACTCTGAACTCAACTTCTCGTTTTCTGAATTTAACAAGAACGTATTTCTTTGATGTGTTCTGAATATATCACACGTTTAATACACAGTATAATAAAATAACTTCATCGATTGCAGAAAACTGGTAACTGAAAATAACAGGCCTCAGGTTAATTTATGTGAACTTGTTGTTCCTTGACCCTCCTTTGGGAGCAGTTCCTTAGAAGAAGAGGACTTTTTAATCCTGAGTTATGTACTGCAGCCAGCTTCGCCTCTCTTTATACGGTGGGAAGCTTGCTGGGAAAAGGAGGGTGTAGGTCAGTATATGCAGGAATCTGCAAAGCTGATGGGAAAAAGGTGAGCTTCGTCTCTCCTGTCTGTACCTCTCACACACTACAGGCTAACTTTCCACATATAGGAAAATAGAAAGAACAAAAGAATTTCTATTAAAGTTCAGAGATTCTATTTTAGAACCAATTAACTGATATATTCTCTGCAGGTAATTATTGCATAATTCTACCTTGTGTCTTTCTGCCTTTAATTATGTCACCTCCAGCTGTTCTAAGACATCTGACAATTGTAAGTACACATATTGTAAATTTGCTATAGAATTGGAAGATTCATCATCAGCTTGCAAATTATTGTAGACATTAAGATTTTATATGATAGAGCAAGGAAACCCTGTTTTCTTAGTTCAGTTTTGTGCTTACTCCCTCTCAGCTGATCTCCATCTTAACCCCCTCTCTGTCATGTACAGCCTGGAGAGTCCCAGTCCCTCCCCCTGGAGGTGGCCCTGATGGAGCTGGTGTGCCGCCCTCCTGCCTGCTCCCATGTTATCCAGCTGCTGGACTGGTTTGAGGAGCCAGAGTATGTGATTCTGGTTCTGGAGCTGCCATCCCCCTGCCTGGACGTGTCCAAGTTCACCAAGCAGCTGGGGGGCTACATGGAGGAGAGCCTGGCCCAGGTCATCATGCGGCAGGTGGTGCAGGCGGCGTTGCACTGCCGTGAGAGGGGTGTCCTGCACCGGGACATTAAATCAAAGAACCTCCTCATCCAGACCGATGATTTCCATGTGAAACTCATCGATTTTGGATGTGGAGATCTCCTCAAAGAAGACCCCTACAGGCAGTTTGCAGGTTAGCATCTATATCAGTAAGGGGGAGAGTGAGGACTGTCAACAAGTTCTCAGCTTCCGATGCTTTGAGTACTTCATCTGCTTGCTCTAGAATGTTAAAGAATCCACAGGCTGTGGCTGTTTAAAAGCACTCATTTAGGGCCATCAATGCACTGTTCATATAAGCCCTTTTTCCATTAGAATTTTAATTCGCTAGAAATTGATGCGCATCACAAAGTTACTGTGACAAGGCTGGTGGAAAACGAATTAAAGCGATGTAGAACGAACGTCACGTTAAATTAATTCATTCACTAGAGGTGGATTAAGGGGGAGGTTGATTCGACTTTATATGATGGAAAAACCTTGAAGCGATATAAGTCAAAATTTTGTGAAGACAAAAACCGCAAACCCAGCTAGACATATAATGGCCAGTTTAAATCAGCAACATTGGTCAAGAGAGGAGACCTGTTTCTTTTTAAGTTTACTTAATGAAATGGATGTACAGCAGCTGCCCAACTTCTACAGTGCAATTGCTATCCTCTTAGATGTTTGCACATCTGGCCTGCGACTCACTGCACTCGGTTGGAGGTAGGGCCCAATTTCTTATGGACCCTAGTTGCATTTGGTGCAGCATTGATTTACCTGCGGCGAAGACGTCGGACATCACAGTGGGTTCACCGGATTCTTCAGGCCCGTCAACAGCTCGGGGAATATCACTGGCTGGTGCAGGGGTTGCCGCTGGATGACGGCAAGTTTCAGGCATACTTCAGGCTGGACAGGGGCCAGTTTCACAGCCCGCTGTCAAAAGTGGGGCCCAGATAGTTGGATACCAACTATTGGCGCGGTTTGTCTGGCTGAGTGCCTCGCAATTTGTCTAGTGAGTTTATGATTTTTTTTTTTTTTTTTGCTGTGTTTTAAATGGTCTTTAAATTTTGTTTTGTGTTTTCAATGGTCTGGAAATTTATTTAAGTGTTTAATGGCTATTTACTTTGTTTAATGGCTATTTACTTGGTAATATAGCTTAATGCTGTGTTTTTTGCTCGTTCATTTTGCCTAACTATAATTTTTTTTTTTTTTGCAGATTCTTGACCACTGGTGATTCTTACCGTACCATAACTTTCAGCTACCGTGTGGGAGTTAGCACCGTGGCAGGAATTGTTGGTGAGGTCGCCAGGGTCATATGGGACACCTTGGTGTCTGAGTTCATGCCAGTCCCCACCACTGACTTTCTCCATCGGTGGAACTTCCCCAACTGTCTTGGGTCCATCGATGGGAAACGTGGTGAACAGGGCCCCTGACAACCCAGGGTCCCTGTTCTACAACTGCAAGGGGACTTTCTCGGTTGTGCTCCTGGCAGTGGTAGATGTGGGCAGCTACGGGAGAACAAGCACTGGTGGTGCACTGGCTAACTCCACCTTCGGCCAGGCACTCCGAGATGGGACCCTTGGCCTGCCACAGGATGCTCTGCTGCCAGGTGCAGAGCATTTGGGACCACAGCCACACGTGTTTGTGGCAGATGAGGCATTTCCGCTCCGTCGAGACCTCATGCAGCCTTTTCCAGGACCCAACCTCTCTTGCAGGCAGAGAGTTTTCAACTACAGGCTGTCACAGGCAAGGCTGATTGTTGAAAATACCTTTGGTATTCTCACAGCTCAGTGGCGTATGTACAGAGGAGTCACTGGGATCAGCCCTGCCACCGTGGATGCCTGTGTGAAGGCTACCTGTGTCCTACATAACTTCCTGAGGAGGACCGCGAGCACCACCAGGATGCCCATACCATCGGCTGGAGACGGAGAAGCTGCTGGTCTACAGGGCACGCGAGAGGGGTGTCCTGCACAGGGACATTAAATCATCAAAGAACCTCCTCATCCTGACCGATGATTTCCACGTGAAACTCAGTGATTTTGGATGCGGAGATCTCCTCAAGGAAGCTGCCTACAGGCAGTGTGCAGGTTAGGGCCATCAATGCACTGTTCACATAAGCCCTTTTTCCATTAGAATTTTAATTCACTAAAAATAAAATAATCAGTAACTGAATGTAGCAGATCATGAGTAGTTGTAAATGTAAATCCACTGTCTTTGTCTCAGACATGAGGCCATTCTACCCCAGAGTGGGTGAAGGATGGGGAGTACTATGGGTCGTCCCGTGACCATGTGGTCCGTAGGGGTACTGCTGTATGTCCTAGTACATGGTACTCCCCCATTCCAAAGAGAGGAGGACATCACTGCAGCTGATCTGCAATTCAAAGCAGGGCTGTCCACAGTGCAACCACTACAGTGTGGTTTAGAGGTTAAGACTATGACAGCCAACTCTATTGATCCTATTAGCATTGACAACCAAGGAGTGGTTATCACATGAGGGTGGGTGTTAGGATGAATGAAGAAGAATAGAATGGAAAAAGTGTTGAAGGGTGAAGTGTTGAAGACAGCATGTGTTAAAAGAAAAAAAAAAAAGGCTCAGATTCTGAGCCTTCGGTCCTCTCTTGTCCAATCCTGTCATGGTGTATGTTGTAAGAACCTGATTTGCTGGTGCTTGCAGAGGGATCCTAGCAAGAGACCAGTCCTGGAGAAGATACTCCAGCACGATTGTATGAGTTTAATAGAGGTGGTGGAAGCATAACAGATGTAAGCTTTTAAACACGCTTACCCTGTTTCTATATAAAGTCATCACTTGTGAATTGCTCTTTGATCTAACAGCATCTCTCCCTTTTGAAGCATTACATTGTTCATTTGATTAGATTTTAGTTTGAATCCCATTATTACTTTCTTTTAGTGTATGAAATACTCATATATACACATATAAATCCTTCTGACAGTTTTGCCATCTATCTTTGTGTGCTTCATAACTAACCTAAGTTGTTTTAGAGCAACAGCATGGATTACTAAGCAGCTAATGTCAAGTATTCACCATCTTAATGAAGCTATACTTTATTCAGAAATCTATTTCTAAGGCATAACGGTACTGTAGATCTTGCACGTCATTTGGCCTTGGCATGAATGAATGGAATGAGTGACTGGAATTCATCGCTGGCTAGCGTTAAAATGGTAAAATGGAGCGGTGAGGAGAGAATAGTAACTGTGCAAGAGAATCCCAGTTTGTGTCTGGGTAGCAACAGGAGATGGTATCTACAGTCGTGCTAGCTTATGAGAGTAGTTACACCACCTAACGTTAACTGGTTAAACCATTCCTTCAATGTGAAGCTTTGGTTGTAGTGTTTCTGTGTCATAACTAGTTACCACCTAGTTAGTGTTCATAACAATTCTCATTCAGGGTCTGATTCAAGCTCGCACAAATGAGAGTAGAAACCAGCGGTGTGCCATACAACCGAGTAATTAACGTCAATAGCAACAAACTCATGGAATCCAATCTCTGGCAGATTAGGAAAACCTTGTTAACACTGTTCAGCGAACTAAACTGTTTGTCTTAAATTAGGTTATTTAGCTAAACGATAAAAGGACAGAGATAATGTTATGGTTTCTAATTGAGTTGAAGTAGCGTACGTGGGCTGTTTACCCGCTAGCTAGTAAGGGAGACCTTAGCTACATGTATTGACACTGCTGCTTTCCTTGGTCATAATTAGATTAGCATGCTAGAGTGTATAGAAGCTCCAGCCCAGCTCCAACGCATGGCGAGCGTGTGTTGCTGTAATTTATCATCGTACTTGTTCTACAATATTGTAAATTTAACAGTAGAAATGTGTATGACAGTCTATGTGGGCTTCCTAGCAAACTAAACAGCATGCCAGCCGGCTAGGCTATACAGAACAGGACACACTCGTATCACATTTGAGACTGAACTTTTGGCTAGTTAGCATACCAAGACTAATGTTATTAACATTATAATAGTATGTGACTGTTCAAAAAAAATTACAATTATTTAATGAAAATTTCTTGTATGGTGCGCAGTGTAGGCCCACTGGTTGCCGAATCTCCCTAGGCAACTTGTCATATCGGGATAACTTCACGAGTTGTTGGTTATTAAGTGAGACTACGTTAAATTATTATGTTTCTAATCTCACCGCAACCATTTTCTTCCACAGGTTTCCTCAGGCATTTGGAGCAGAACTTTGATTCTCAACTATTAAAAGGGAGCCTGATTTTAACTTTGTTATGGGTATGCGAGGTATCAAACTTTATATAGGACAAATAGCAGACAGGCGTTTTAAAAGGTTAAGTAGATAATTCTTCATTGTAAAACATTTTAATGTATAAAAGGCAATGATGTCAATCAATAAATAAATAATAAAAATGTGTCACGGTTTCGTCCCCAACTTCCTTAATCTTCATCACGAACTCCTGTTGAGATGAGAATGTTGAATGTTTTATACATTTTTGAATTTTACATTATGTTAATAATATTCAAGATAATTCAAATAACACGAAGAACGCCAAGCTTGGTTTTTCAAACGAACTTAGAAGAGCAATACGTTTACTACTTCGAGGCAACTTTATAAGATTAATAAACTGTTTTAAACTGCCATCTCTCTTGACACTGATAACGATGTTGTGATGGAAATGTTCGTTTGCATTTAAACACAGCGACGGTTAAAGATGGCTAGCTATCGTTGGCCACGTCACGGGTGAACTCAGGTTACGGCAACGTTACTCCAACAGTATAAAGCTGGCTAATTAAAATGAATTATTTATGATTATTTAGACATTTCCATTAATTGTGCATGAAAGAAATTCCATTTTGCTAATCTCTGAATCAAATGATATAGTTGATATGGATGTACGTTAGGCTAGTTAGCTAAAAAATACCTAACCGAACAATTAAAGTGGATGAGTACATTTATTGGAACAAATTTCATATAGGACATCGAAAATTAAATTTATTTTCCGACTTGTGTAAATAACTGGCTGGCTACTTCGCTATTAAATAAATGGCTTTTCATGGTGCATGACTACCTAGCTAGTTACCCATAATAATAATAATAATATTATTATTATTAATAAAATTAATAATAATAATTGTAATTTAAGATTAATTCCCACTTTACAGGTTCTATCATTCGTCGGTATACCTAGGATCTACTACACATCGTTTAAAAATTGCTTATTTTTATTGCCTTGAGGCCTGACATGAAAGATTTAAGATTAAGATTTTTTTAATTTATTTTTTCATTATTTATTTATTTATTACATTTTCATTTAAACACAGTTACCCCACAACATCAAAGAAAAGGCAACCCATTCCTGAATATTTAATTTAAAATAGAAAAACTAAAAACACCTTGGTTGCATAAGTTTACCATCATTTTATAATGGCACTTGTAATTGTGCTCAGGTCTAGCAATTCACCACCCAAAACACGCCCAAAGCTAATTTACTTCACCTGGGACCAAACGAAGTAATTCTGTTTAGTTAATGATAAAATCAGCTGCACCAGCAGGTTTTCATAGCGGGATTCTTTGTTTCTTAGTGAATGCCAGTGTAAGCAATGGGCAACAAGGAGCTACCAAAACATCTCCGTGATCGAATTGTTGAAAGGTACAGATCAGGAGAGGGTTATAAAAAGATATCTAGGGCCTTAAATGTAATCGTGGAACACAGTAAAAGCTATAATTGAGAAATGGATTGAATATGGCACCACCAGGACCTTACGTAGATCAGGCCATCCCTCCAAGATGGTTGTCCATCCAAGGAGGAAACTCATCAGGGAGACCACCAAAAGGCCAAAAGAGATGCACTGTTTCATGGCAAGGACTAGCCACCATATGCACATAGCAACAATGTACGTTTATATGTTCTAAACAATTTCAAAGAACATTCTTTGGAGAACCAACTTTTACAACCAAAAAAAAAGCAAGCACCTTTAAGCTAACCCTGTGCATGTCCTTGTTTTGAAATTCACTCCCAGACAGACCTATTCCACAACCGTTACACAAAGTTTGAAAAAAATAAATAAAAATCACCTCAGGCAACTAATGTTTCTGAAAAAATGAGTAGGATGGAGGTGAGTCCAGAGGTCCTGGTCCTGTCAAAACCTACATATTGTGCCATGTCCTAAAGTTGGCACCATGTTATCATCTCTGATGCAAAATCTGCTCCTGAGATGTAGGCCTATGCATAGCATGTATCCTACTTGTAGGATTTTATCACAGTGTCAGTGTCATTATGAGTCTTACTTGATATCGCAGGGATTAAAGAATCATGGACTATTTGTTTATGAACAGTTAAACGGCAACGTAATAGCCCACTGACATTCTGAAAATGAATTACAGGACCTACTCCAAAATTCAATACAACGTCCCTGAGGTTCAAACAATTTTTACGTGGTCACAAAACTGTCACAGTATTACCTACATGTTGTACAATTTAAGAACCTTAACGACAAAAATCTCAGTGTAAAGTCTCATTGTCATAATATCATCAATCGATTTGTTTAACAGCCGTTATCTTAGGCCAGGTTCACACTACATGACTTTCAAAGTCGTCAGATCGCTGTACTGTTCACACTACACAATTTGCTGTCTTGTAATCGGGAATCCTGAAGTCGTTGTGGTTTGCATACTACATGACTGACTGTGCAAACCACAACGATTTCAAAATTCCCGATTACAAGACAGCAAGTTGTGTAGTGTGAACAGTACAGCGATCTGACCACTTTGAAAGTCATTTAGTGTGAACCTGGCCTTAGTGACCTGCTGCACCGCTGCGGCGTCAGCTTTAAATGTAGCGCAAAGGAATCACGTGTAACTTGCAAGGGCATAAAATGGTTTGAAACAGTAATTGACCTAGCTTAATTTGTCACATCTGCGATGTCTAAACTATGATCTTTAATACCGGGCGAGGTACCCGACCATGTCGCACAGGATTCACTGATATACTCTCGCCTGCTTCCGTGAGCTAAGCATGCCTGCGGCTATCGTTAAAACCTATCACAGTGTGTGGGTGGGTTTTGGCCAGATCTTCAATTTAAAACACTGGAAATGAAATGGAACAAACACGAAACAACAAATTTAAACAATTTGGTATATTTTTTATAAGGTTTTGGTGAGGATCGTTGTATATGCAAACGATTGTTCTGTCACTTTTGTATTTTCGTTCAATGTTAAGTGTTAATAAAAACAGCAGTTATTCAAAATTACACTCTGTGCGTTATTAACAGGCCCCATTTAAATCTAAGCTATAACAACCACAGTAATGTAGCCTACGGCGCACCTGCGATGTTGAGACGGCCGGTACTCGCCTACTGCCGATAACTGAGAATTGCAATCATAAGGTATACAACGTCACAGAAAGATGGCTCCGTTGATTATTAATGAGTTGGTTCTGGATTGCCGACGCTTCCCAGAAAACTTGCTTACTGCCCAAGTTCCTTTATAGCCAGCCAGAACATTGCGAATTTTTATCTACCTTTAAACATGATCAGATCAAGTATACAAGACCTATTGGCTAGCAAGTGCAGTCGCTCCGTGCCTGCACTAAGCAGCTATTAATAATGCAAAAGTATTAAAAATGTATGCTGTGAATATAACAGTGCAGGCGTTTGTTCTTTGCATACATGAATGTAAATGAAATCAATGTTAATCCATATCATGTAATGTAAAGCTATGTTTTCAACACGTGGCCTTTTTCAGAAATGAAAATCAAAGCATTCCAGTAAGGTAGTGCAGGTGACCTCCTGTGACGTCAGAAAAATCGCGAAATCATAATGTTACACTTTATTATTGTGACGCAGTTGTTTTTTTTAAATTATTTTTTCATATATAAAGGCCTTTTATTTGTGATTAAAGCTATCATATTCATTTGCGAAAACGACTTATTCTAAGTGAGTTCTCCAAAGATCTGAGCAGAATTTGTATGCTTTCTGACAATCATCATCTGGTCAGACATCAACTTCTGGTAAGATATAATTTCAGTATTATCACTCTGATTCAGTACTCACTGTATAGATTATGAATTATGTGTACTATTGATTATTATTCTTACAATGACAGAAGTATTGAAAGAAATATTAATATTAACAAGAAAATGTTTTCCTGCATATATGGGGAAAAAAAAGAAATAATATGATATGATAGTGATAATAGCAATAAGGTTAAGATTGATATGGTTATTGTAAAATAATAATCACAGTAATAATACTAACAACAATTATAGTTTATTACTCCAAGATATCTTGCTTTTCTGGTGAGAAAGCACTCAAACTAACTGGGGAACTAGATTGCTAATTGGTTAGCTATTGATTTAACAACCTAGCCAGTGAGTTAGATTGAAACCCACAAGAATGGCCAACAAGCAAAGCAAGGCTGAAAACAAAAGAAGCGGTTAGCTACCTAGCCAATAGTTTAACTTTGAGTGAAGTGGCAGAACACAGAATTATCTAGCAGGGTAGCTAGCAGAATTGGTGAGCAGGGATTTGGACAGCTAGCTGCCCAACCCTTCACCACAGAGACATTAATGTGCAGTCATGGATGTTAAGGACAAGGGTTAGAAACCCTTGTCCTTAACCCCTTAGTGGGACCATTTATACATTTCTGGCATCTCAGGTAAGAGAAAATGGAGAACACTTCAAGGAAAGAAAAATCATTTAGCAGAATCAGTCAGACCGGGTGTGGAAAACGACCCAGTAAGGTGGAGGAAGACAGGGAAAGACAACAGCAGAGCTCTCAGAGGAGAGGAAGGAAGAGAGCGAGAGAGTCATATGGAGAGGCAGGGAGTGGTACTGAGGAAGAGAGGGAAAGGCCAAGTGTAAGGTGTAGGAGAAGTTGTGATGAGGAGGATGATGTAGAGAGGAAGAGGCAGGTCTCCTCCCGTTTGGCCAACCCTGTCGAAGGCCTTTCCACTCCCTCTGCCCAAAGCAGCAGGATCCCCAGCAGAGGTCAGAGATCCACCAAATAAAAATACTCTGCATGCCACACATGCAGACTAATCAATCATATGAAATCTAGTGCAATATTACAAACATTTGTAGTGAATTGAACATCAGGTAAAGGGTTTTCTGCCTGTAATGAACTATTCATTTACTTGAAGTTTGGGCTTAACCGTAGCTTTTGAAATCTGTAAATACATTTCTCACATCTTAGGACAGAGAGAAATAAAGAGTACTGCCAGGGAGGAAAGAACATCAGGCAGAACTGGACAGGCAGGGCAGCAAGCTGAACAGCCCGTTAAGACCGAGGAAAATGAGAAAGGACAACTGCAGAGCCCTCAGAAGCAAGGCAGGAAGAGATCCCTTCGGTCACACGGAGAGGGCGGAATTATCAACTCGGAGAGGGGAAAGCCCTCTCTCAAGCGCAGGAGGAGTGGTGAGGAGGAGGAGGATACAGCGGAGAGGAAGAAGCAGGGCACCTCTCTTTCAGCCAACCATGGCCCAGGCCCCTCCCACTCCTCTGCCCACTGCAAAGGTCAGAAATCACTCATCATAACAATCACTCAGTCATAACTGTCATAACTGGACTCTGTATATACATATACATAACAATGGTGAGGCAATGAGATTATTGATGTAAATCAATATTACTTTGAATTTTATCTTCTTATGAGGTTAGCTAACAGTCATAAACATACTCCAAAGTTATTTAATTCCATAGGAGGTTTAGCAGCAAATGCTTTGTTAAAACATTGCAACTCATCTTTCTTATGAATTTAAGCAGGACATAATTATTCATTTGTGTTTAACTTTGGTTTAGTCTACAAGATAGAAAATTGAAAAGGACAAAGGATTTTTCAGGGTTGAATTTGTTTGTACTCTTAATTATACATTGCTGTTGTTCCTTCACTCACCCTTGGGAACGGTTCAGTGGGAGATGAAGACATTCTAACCCAAGCTTGTGTATTGCAGCCAGCTTCACCTCCCTTTATACTGTGGGAAAGTTGCTGGGAGAAGGAGGGTGTGGTTCCGTATACGCAGGGACCCGCAAAGCTGATGGGAAACAGGTGAGCTTCCTCAGTATCTCCTGCCCATATTTCTCTCACTGCTAGCTAACTTTCCACCCAACACTGCTCTGGTGGTTAATAACAATTCCATTATGCCAAAGTTACAATTAACATTCTATTCCACTGATTGTAAAATTGATTGAATTTGTCTGAGAAAAGAATTCACAATATATTCCCATGCATAGGAGAACAGAACAAAACAATTTCCAGTTTAACTCAGAAGGTAATAATTATATAATTCTGTGATTTACCATATCTTTCTTTCTGTATAGGTGGCCATCAAATACGTGACTTCAAGCTTTTCGAAGAGACATCTGACAATTGTAAGTATGCATCCTATACATTTGCTACACGATTAGAAGTTTCATAGTTAACTTGGAAATTAATGTTATGCGTGATGGAGCAAGAGAATCCTTTTTTCTATGTGTATTCTATTTCCAGTTTATTCCCTCTCAATTGATCTCCATCTTAACCCCCTCTCTGTCATGTACAGCCTGGAGAGTCCCAGTCCCTCCCCCTGGAGGTGGCCCTGATGGAGCTGGTGTGCCGCCCTCCTGCCTGCTCCCATGTTATCCAGCTGCTGGACTGGTTTGAGGAGCCAGAGTATGTGATTCTGGTTCTGGAGCTGCCATCCCCCTGCCTGGACGTGTCCACGTTCACCAAGCAGCTGGGGGGCTACATGGAGGAGAGCCTGGCCCAGGTCATCATGCAGCAGGTGGTGCAGGCGGCATTGCACTGCCGTGAGAGGGGTGTCCTGCACAGGGACATTAAGTCAAAGAACCTCCTCATCCAGACCGATGATTTCCACGTGAAACTCATCGATTTTGGATGTGGAGATCTCCTTAAAGAAGACCCCTACAGGCAGTTTGCAGGTTAGCACCTATATCAATAAGGGAGAGGACTGTCAACAAGTTCTCAGCTTGCCCTGCTTTGAGTACTTCACCTGCTGATGTTAAAGAATCTACAGGCTGTGGTTGTTTAAAAGCATTTCATGGTCTAGCTCTCATACCTTCTTACAGTTTTACATGTTTATATATGTACATTCTGATTAATTTGTTCATATTCCAACATTCTATGGATCTAAAGACAGTTGAACAGTTGATTAATCTATTCAAAACGTTTTCCGGGACATTTTCTGTAAATAAGGAATTAATGTGTAGAAATCTGCATTCACTCAGTTTTTTACACAGAAAAGTAAGAAATATAAATGAATGATTGTTATTTTACACAGTTATATGTCTGTCTGTTCAGAAGTAAATCCCCTGTATTTCTCTCAGGAACGAGGCCGTTCCGCCCTCCTGAGTGGGTGAGGGATGGGGAGTACCACGGGCGCCCTGCTACCATCTGGTCCCTGGGGGTACTCCTGTACGTTCTGGTGTGTGGTGCTCACCCATTCAGACGAGAGGAGGACATCATTGCTGCAGATCTGCAATTTAAACCAGGACTGTCCACAGGTGAGTAACTGGGAAACATTTGGCCATCTAGAACTGACCTACCTGCAGTGTATGTTAGAGGTTAGGACTACGGTAGCCAACTCCACTGACCCTGCTTTGATTTCATTGAACAATGAGTCATCACATGAGGGTGGTAGTTAGGACGAGTGGATGAGAACAATGAAGAAGGGTAAAGTGTTTAAGAGAGCATGTGCTGGGAGAAAAAAAAATATGCACTGATTCTGAGACTTCAATCCTCTTCTGTTTCATGTCATGCTGCAGATTGCAGGAATCTGATCCGGTGGTGCCTGCAAAAGGATCCCAGCAAACGGCCAGCCCTGGAGCAGATACTCCAACACGATTGGATGAGGTCATAGAGGAGGTTGGAGTGGACTAAATAAGGTCAGTGTGTAGAGCACTGTTCATAAATTGAATTTATATTCTAAAAATGTTCCTAAGCAACTCTCATTCGCCATGTCTCAGGCAGGTCTGAAATGGATTTATTATCTTCTAAAGTTATGTATTTAGACTGTGTAGATGCCCATAATCACAAATAGGGTGACTAGCCTCAATACTTTAAAGCTTTAAGTCTCTTGTCATACTGTGCTTGAATCTACAGTGGGATCAATCAATGCCATTACACGTAGGTAGCTGCCTACAGACAGCTACTTATCCAGAATGAAAAGTACATGTAACATTAAACATTTCTAAAACAACAATCATACTTCACCTCATGACCCAAGCTGGCTGTAGTTGGCCAGCTAGGGAGTATATCAGTTAACAATAGACATTAGTTTGCAATAGCTGTACATTCTGGCTGAGACATCACTTATCTTTGACTGCTTCAGTATTGTTAATAGGGAAACTGTTGAGAGATAAGAAAGAAGTCATCTTCTGGTCCCAGTTTATATATGTGTATTAGTCCATAACTGTGCTGATTTTTGTTTTTTACAGTGCTTCAGATTGAAAGGAATTGCAGGGGGTCTTCAAAAGCTACTATATCTTCTCCATCTCTACCTTTACTCAGCCAACAGGACCACATAAAAGCAAGATATAAGCTATAAGATATCATTGTAGATATAAGTAACTTTGAAACATTCCAGTCATTTGTGTATCAATAGAGTATCATTGTTCTTAGCCTACCTTATCAACAGTTTTATTATCTGGTTAAGTTGTCAATATTGTATTGTTCTATAAGCTTAGCATATGTCAATTATATTATATGCAAACAGATCTGCAGTCATGTACATGCTTACTAAAAAAACAAAAACGTAAAAGTACATGTGACCACTTGTATGCATTTTCATTTGCTTATTTTGACAGTCCAGTGGTGTCCTCACTGTGGTCATCAATGCAGGTAGCAGGGTTTTGGTTCAAGAAAGTCACCACTGAATGCACAACCATGGATATGAATGAGAAGTTACAGATTAGTTAAAGAAAAAAATCTTTTATTGTGTACCACATTTGAAAGGAATCTTTTAGGTTTTTTCTGAAAAGTCATTTCTAAATTGTCCAACAGAGGGAGCAGACACCCATGTTTACATTTTCCTAACAGAGAGGCTCTTGATCGGTTAGAAGGAAGGAGTTCTAGTTTTTGGCACCAGTTAATTGAGTCAGCCAGTTTTTATTCAAAGAAATGTTTGGGATTATCATCATGATCTTTTTACATTACAGCGAAACATTAGTTGGTAGATTATGCATTCTAACTCAAATTAAGCACACACTCAGCATAGATAAACTGATGAAATTAGTGGTACTGTCTAAGTCACACATCAGCATTCTATTGTTTATGTTTAGTAATAAAGTGCCTTAAATTCAATGAGTGTTTTTCTTATACGCTTTTCAGGCTTTGCTTGGTCATTTTTTTCACTCTGCTCAAAAAAAAAACATAAAACCGCTCCAACCTATTTCAAATGAGTTACACGAAACAAAGTAAAATGTGCACCTTCAGTGTAATACGTGCCAGTCAATCAAAATTGTGTGGAGTCTGCTGATGGATTACCCTCACAAAACGCTCAAATGGCTCCTCCATTCACTGCCGGTATTTCAGAGTCGACCCGGGGATTATCCCCGCTGTGGTGTAATTCTGTGATAATGACTAGTGTGTGCGTCCTTGCGCTGTGCTCCGTGTTTTCCCCCCTGCTGACCCGGTGCCGGGAGCCAGGCTGAGCTCTGAGGCTTGGGTAATGTCTGTAGCACACGCTGTGGCGAGAGGGGACCCCTCTGGCCCCTGTGGCGAGGTCCCGCTTCTGTAACGTGACTCTGCAGGAGCGCTTCTCGGATTTGGGCTGCCTGAGCGGGACCGTCCTGAAACGACCCCGTCTATGCTCGGCTTTTCTCATCACGCCGGAGAGGGTCCAGGTGCGGCGCTCCAGCGGGATCCCTCTGCAGGCTTTTCCCGGGGACCCCTCCCCTGCACAGCTCCCCAGACACCTGATGTTACAGATGTAGAGTCAGGCCACACTGTTGTCCTCATTGAAAAAGGTTAAGAGCTGTAGATTAATTTGTACACTTAAGAGGGTGTTTTGCGTGGAAAGATGTGATGTAACTGTAGATGTTTGGATGCCTTTGACGTGTGAGGAGGGACTTTTTGTACTGGAACGTGTGTCCTCTTTCAAAAAATGAAAAATGTTCTTGGATAAATTCATAACTTGGCGCACAGGGTTATCTTAAAATTTTTTCTTTAAAAATCCAGTTACAAAATGCCTCTACATGCAGTCATATTACTCAAGGTCGACTACAGCAGAGGTCTTTGATGAAAGAGTTAGCCTTATAAATCTTTGCTTTTAAATATTTGGTTCTGTGAGTGTTCGGTCTGGTTATTCAATTAACTGTTGGAACGGTTACAAAAGTTTTTAGCTTCCTATCTGTGCACTCTTTCAATCATTCAGTTAGTTATTTCCTGTGTCTATATTTTTGCAAGTTGTCTCTCTGCAAAGGCAAAGGCACATAGCCACTGTTCCTGAAACATGCAGAGCTACACAGAAGAGTCATAAGAGTTCTTTATCACTTTTAAAATGGACAGCCCCTCAATGTCTCACGTGAGGTGGTATTTCAGTTCATTTCCATTGGCAGTGTCTCTTCATGTGGTTTGGAATCACTGATCACTGCAGCTCACAGTTTCCACAATTATTAAGGCCAGGCAATGCAAAGAGTGCTACCACATGCTCTGTCTGTCTGTCCGTCCGTCCGTCCCTCTATCTAACCATTAGTGAATTTGATGCTTTCCAAAATTGTTACAATGAGTGGAAATGGATCTATTCTGTGTAGCTACTGAAACACATTCCTGCATCATTACAAAAGTCTAAATTTTGTATGTGATTCTGGAATACCAGAATATCTGTTAATTTCTCTCTCTCTCTCTCTCTCCTTCTCCCTCCCTCTCTCTCTCTCTCTCTCTCCCTCTCCCTCTCCTTCTCCCTCCCTCTCTCTCTCTCTCTCTCTCTCTTTCTCTCTCTCTCTCCTGTATTTATCACTGGGTTTTTATACTCTGATCTCAGATTTGTCTGAGATGGTCTGAGTGGTTTGGCATTTTCCCCTCCTCATTAAAATAAGTGGATGTCTTCTGTATAGCTACTAAAATGTTCCTTTCACTGATGGTGGCTTATGTAACCGTCTAACAAATAAGTGAATGCATCTGGACTTTGCATTAATAAAACTGGAATTAGTGCAGTTTAGGAAATGGCGAAGGTTGTAGACTGTAGCCCTGTGGCATTGTTGGTGTGTCCTGAACATTATGGGTCTAAATGAACTTGCGTGAGCCTTGGTTATATCCTGTGCCTGGATTTTTTTTTTGTAATGAGAGTGTCTGAAATAATTATCAGCCCACTTTAAAGGTGAATCTTAAGCTAAAGAATGCAGACGTCCATTTTCTCGTAGAACAACTATATATCTCTCATTCTTAGTGAGATTAGGCTAGATGTTTACTCTTACTTTCCTCTTAAGTCCCTTTAGAATCAAGAGACATAGCATTCTCATGGCTCATCATTCTTTGTGGTCAATACAGTGACATTTCTTTCCTTTGTACTGAACATTAAACGCTTTTCAATTTCCCTTCATCTAAAAAGCAATTTATGACAAAAATAAACACAAGACAAAAAAGGGGGCACATTTTCACTGCTAGCATTGTTTTGTTAGCTACTGAAACTATGGTAGATCTTTTGACACAAACGATCAAGGGTAATCAAATATTATTTGTTTATAGTGGAAGACTTAAGGTTTCACCCCTTCCACACAATAGGGATTTATTTTCTTTTGGACGAAGGGCTAGTCTGATCTCCCTTGCATGCCTGCTGCTATGTTGGTGTAGATGCTATCATGAATGTTGTATTTCTGCAAGCTACTGTTGGTGTGAAGCTTAATGCCCAATGTTGTCAGGTCTTGAAGTAGAAAGGCTTTTCATGGATCAGGCTCATTATGGGGGGGGAAGAATTGGGGTCAAAAAACAGGGAGGCAATCAGTTGCAAATGTTGGCAGATATTTGCACCAGTACTGGATTTTTCTGAAAAGAAACTAGTTGCATTCGCATTGACATTTTTCAGATGCTTTTCAAGCTACCAATGTGAATACCTGCCAGTGGCACTTTCTCATTGTGAGACCTACCTAACAAATTTTTGCCATGCTAATAAATGAATTCGCTGCTACCTACACTCGGCCTCTCTTTTCGCTAAGGACGAAAAGCTTCTCTTTATTGTTGCGATATTAGAAATAAACAGTCTCCTCTAAGATCCGACTGACCTCAATCCTGGTCAGGGACAAACTCTTTCCCACATCTGTGTACGCTTTCCCATGGGCTCCTGCCCAGACTGGAGAATGAACTAGAATGAACAACGTCGAGGGGGCCGAGACTTGCGCAGCGCACAGACAGCCAGGGCCTATAACGTCACCCTCTCCCTGTTAGCAGCACGTCCACACCGCTGTTTAGTCAGCTTAGACATATTAATCCCTCCGCGCTGGATTTCGCTCCCTTCATCCTCATTAAAACAAGAGAGTTTCTTTGAGGAGTAAGTAAGCAATCAGAGAAGCTCGGACCGAACTTCCCGTCAGCCCGTAAGGTCTGAGAGGGGTAGCCACAATGCACTTGAAATAAAGCATGACTCATCGTGTCCCGGGCAACATATGTTTGAAACCAGATGTGCGCACCCCCTGGGGATGGATGATTGATTGTTGATGTGTCCAGTAGGGGGAGGTTTATCAGAGGTCAGAGCCGAAGGTGGGCCACACAGCGGATGTGCAGGCTCTGCTCATACCCTCGAGGCCCCAGCGTGTGCTGGGAGACAGTGTGGGAAACGCCAGAGTGCCTCTTCACTTCCCTGGAACATTCTACCGCCCACCAGGCGTGAGGACCCCACCCTCAACCCCCCGTGGAGCAGCTCTCTCCAATGGATGCACCGGCCACTGGTGGGAACCTGTGGCCAAGAAACCCCCCTCATATCCCTGAAGGGTGATGTAGTTGCTGCAAAGTAAATGGAGGTTTCACTCCCGTGCATGTTTTCATAACGGAAAGAGATTACCCTTCATATGTTTCACGTTATAGAGAGAGCCTTATCAGACTTAATACTTGATTCAATTTAAAGTTCTGTTTTAACTCAATTCCTATTTCATGCATCATGAGTGATATCTTGGTCTGATCCCTGGAAAATGTTCTTCTAATTAAAAGATTTAAAGATCTTCCTCAGATGCACAATGAAGGAAAAACCTGAAATCGTAAATGTTGTATTACACTGGTCAGCCAAATAATGAGTATCAGCAGAGGAAAGAGTATGTCAACACTGTTAAGGCCATCCTGGCCATGCTGTAATTAGCAGCTACTGTCTTGTTCAAACATGATAATTTTACTGATTGTATACGCTGAAAGTAATTCCCTCATATTAATAAATACATAAATAATTCAATTTATGTGCATATTATTTGAAACTGACATGGTCTGCTTTGAAGGGCTCAGCTGATAAGGGAAAAAATTTGGATCATTTATTTCCATTGAACTGGGAGCTTCGGGGATCGGAACTCATCAAGATGCATCACAATGAAGACTGATTATGGACCACCAGATTCGTGGCAATTTCTCCCAAATACTTTAATTAAATTCCCCTAGCTCTCCTGTTTTTTGCTTCTTTTGTTGCCATGGCAGTGGCAGAGTGTTCCAGGTTGGAATTTAACCCGAATAGCCCCAGACAGTGTGCCAGTGGTTTGTGTCTCTCAGATCTCTGTCTTATGTTTGGTAGTCCATTCCCTTCCACCCCTCTTATCCTGACTAATTTCTCTTAGATTAACTTATATTAGCTTCTTCCCCTCTAGGGAATGGGACTAGTTTAGGTTTTCACAAGAGTCATCTAGAACTTCTCTTTTGGTTATATCATGACCATTTCAATGTTCCTAACATTGGAATGGCACTTTGAAATGAGTCTCGGAACACATGCCTCAAAGCTTAAGCAAACCCCCCTTGTGACTTGCCTTTAAAACAATGCCTATTTTTCCCACAAACCATCATAATAACACTCAAAGCCACACATTGACTGTTGACATTAATATATACTATATATATATATATACACCAATGTGTACTGTACATGATAGTTTTGTGTATTAACTTGTTACCCTTTAGCTTGCTTTTTGTATCAGCGTTAAATGTCTTTACACATGAAATATTTATGGTACTTCCACAGTCTGCCAGTAATTTCAACTACACTAGATCCCTTAGCCTAAGAGTATCATGCCATCAATTATGACAGCATTATATCAGGAACTAAGCCCAAACTGCAAAATTCATTACCAATCCATCATAATTTCTTACTCTGTCAAGATAATGTAATTAAATGTGGTTGTACGGATGGAACAGCAGAATAAAGTCATGAAATCACTGCACAACACAAGTAAAGATCAAAATTCAACCAATGAACACCAGCTGCTCTAATTCTGGCTGAAATTACATTTTTATGGATTTCAATTCAATGCCAGTTCCTGAAGAAATTGTAAGAGGGTGACGTTTTGAGTTCCCATTGCTCATCAATTTGTGATTCTGTTGCAAAATGCATGAAGTATTTCTCTAATTTCTGCAATGTCCTCAATTCCTCCTCATGAGAATCGCATTATGACCTGCTCCCCTGCTTGGTCCTAGAAAATTTGCTTCCAACATCTTTCCTGCACAAGCCCAGCTACCAACCTACCTGCTTGCTGTCCAGGAAGAGCAGGACATTGCTTTTGTGTACATTGGCTACAATGATGGCACACTGCCACAATGTGAAGGTGCAAGTGGTTTCAGAGATTTGATGAGAACTCATGAGAACAAAACAAGATAAAATGTCAGTGAGGGTACTAACTTAAAAAGTGTTGTGTGTCATATTTTGCCTCATTACATTGTAAAGGCACAGTTTCTACAAAGCAGGCTATTAAAATGTTTTTTTTTTTCATTTTTTTCATTTTGTTTCAAAGCACATAAAAGCACTCCATTTTTTAACTTCTTCAAATCATAATACTGTATGTAAATACCAGTTTAAATTAAATGAAGCCACTGTGTAGAAAAACCACATCTTAGGATTGGTCATCAATTGGCTTTAATTAAACAAAAACCAAAATTCAAAGAATCAGGTATGTAACATGTATGAAATACATTTAGACATTTATCAAGGGAAAATAGTTTCAATCAATAGAAACAGTTCAATATACAAGATAAATAATAAAATAAATGGATAAATAATAAAAATAAACAAAAACAATTTACTTATGGACACGTCAGCTATTTCATGAATTTTTGCATCTTAACTTTTTTTTGAATGCCAATTTACGATTCATGTTTCTGAAAATGGCATGTTTTCAAAAGCATGAAAGACATCTTTGCTAATAAAATGTCTGGTCTTATACCTAATGATCATTTTTTCATTTTTTGTTTTCCACCACATGGACATGAGTAATTTGATGTCTGTCTCTTTCATAAATCAGTCTGTCAAACTGTTGGATCTTATTACGCGTGAAATTCTCCAAGAAGACCACATCATACATTACATTACTACAAAGCCAATCACTGCCAACCTGGAATGAAGAGAGAAGGCTGAAGCTGACCTCTTGTTTAAGGGGATAATTGTGAAGGCAGGAGAGCGACATGCTGTTTCTGCCTGACTGTTTTATCAAGTAGGCCTTTCTTAGAGAGCTGAGGTACCTCACAGATTTGTAAATGGGAGGTCTGTTTTAAACTGTAACAACCCGGCCTCAGGAAGGAAGCTGTAGCTAGTGGGGCTTTACCTAAAGTAACCACCATTTGAAACCAAAGAAATACAGTATTAGAGTCAGTACAACTTTTATATTTGCAAAGGCTTAGCAGTTTTCATGTACCATGTGTTCAGTGAATTTTTTGCTTTATGTAACATAAGAATAGTGGATTTAACTCTGGTGTTTTTAAGAATGAAGATGTTTTTGTTTGTAACTCCAATTAAGGGTGCTCGCTCTGTACCCCATAGCACCAATGCAGCTGATGGTCTGAATGAACTTCACAATGTGACCTTTGACCTCTTAATGTAGTCCTGTTTGCCTTAATGGTGTGTGACTAATTGAGCAGGAATGGTCACAGGCCCAGCTACACACTGTCGATTGTTGCGGGTCGGACATCATTGGTGTCATCACAGAGGTGGTCAGATCTTTTTGAAACCAAGGGTCGTTTTTATGTCCCAAAATAAACGATTCAGTTCATGGCTCTCCAGGGCAGCATTGGCTGGAGAGGGGCCACCTTCTCCTGCAGTTCATAGGGGACGTTCATCTACGTGAGTCGGCTGACAGAGACAGAACCACGTATTAACCATGGACAGGATTACAAGGGTCTCAAATGACTCCGGTTATGTCAAAGGCCACCAAGGTTTAAAATAGTGTAGAGAAGGTCTTGTCCCCTCTGTCCGTTTGATGCACAAGACTGTCTGGAATTTTAATAACCCTCTTTTTACTAAGGATTAAAGGTGACCTGAGGGTCATTTGAAGTTGCTAGTACATTGGATGAGGTTGGATAAACTAAGTGAAGTTTTCAGTCAATAATTGAAGAGCAGATTATGGTTTAAACCATGATACAATGCTTATACTTTACAGTAAACAGTTAACCATAAATGATTTGTCTTTGTTGGTAAACGAGAGTCCTCTCCAAACAGGAGCAAAGCCCATTAAAAGAATACAGTGCACAGGAGTTGTTTCCTCTCCTAAACTTAATACCTAGTTTTTTTGTTCCTTTCAGCTGTACAGCTTTCCATATGTCAAAGTACCTCCCTCCCTGACTGTGACCTTCGCCATCAGCTGCTTCATCCTTCCCAATAAAAATCTAAATCTCTCTTAATTACTGTGATGGACACAGGGAGTGTACTAGAACAATACTCTACAGAAGTCCACTAGAAGAAGTCTACATTAGATCACTCTGTTATACGGTTGTCATCGGTGTATAATGTCCATTTCAGAATATAGAGTGAATAAAAATCAGATACAATCCTATTTCTATCGTTGTCAGTGGACCACCATCTGATCCTCCAGGATTATGAGCTGTTTAGTGACAGTTTTGCTTTGGACTCTAGGCCTGGTGTTGATACTACTCCCGTTTGTAATTGCTTTTATCTCTCTGCGCCTGTGCCAACCCGCAGCCGGTCATTTCGTGGCCTCGCAGTTTCCAAAACATGCATTTCAGATCTCATCGCCGTGGTCGAAGCTCTGCTTTTGCCAAGAAATTCTTCCCAGGATCACACCATCTTGCAGGAGGGTGCACGCAGCCGGGGTCTTCCCCTGTGGAGATTAGCCTGCGCCTGTCTAGGCTGGCGCTCTGGAACGGGGCCAGAGTCCTCTTCCCTGCGTTTACTGTGGCCGGGCTATCACCGGAAACTCACAGACACTGGCACACGGTACCGAGGACGAGCACGTGTTTGGAGGGGCTTCTTACCCCCAGATCCCTTATTTGCATACTATTTAAGGACCTCCAAGAGCATAGCATGGAGCATTACAAGGACACTTGGTTAACCATCTTTGGTTATCATTGTTATGGTGTTAAATGCTCTGTGCACTATGAGAAAGTTACTGTTATGAGTAAATTCTTTCTGCTACAATCTGTTGATTACTTGACATGACTAATTTGATACAGTAACAATAACATTGGTTCAATGATCTGTAACTTACTGTACGGGCCACATGCAAGATTTTGTAACATTTAAATTCTCCCAACAGTTTTGCAAAAAATATTTACCGCCCACTCAGAATGAGGGCCTCGAAGAGAAATTTCAGCCTATGCCCCATTGTCATATCTTGCACTGCATCTCCATGTGATGTGCATCTGTCTATCATATATGCTGATTCTGAACACAGAGAGCGCTCTCATTAAAACCTGATTCATTCCCTCTCCCCCTTGATGAGTACATACATTCCAGCCAGGGAAGGTGTGGTCGTTCTGCAAAGAGTGCGGACTGCAGCAGAGATGTAGAATCTGTTTCTCTGAAGTGCATGCTATCCACGGCAGCGAGTTGCACTGATGCAATGCCGCCACCCACATCTGCGACTCCGTCTCTGAGAAACATTACGCAGGCCGTCGTGTCTGCTGTGATGGTGACACTTCGATGTGACAGGCATGTCTGGAGTGAGGGAACAAAAACACACCACGCTTGCCGAGTCAAAGCTTGAAATGTCTCCAAAGAGGACAGCGAACAAAGACTGCATTAGTGGCATTCGCTATGTTCTCATTAGTGATATCCACTTTGTTCTCAGAGTATTTGAAATGGCTGTACCACAGTGTTTGTGATGCACCGATCAAATGTTTTTAGTTAGGGCCTGTCAAGGAAATGTGTGTCTTGGCAGTGCTATTGTGACTTTGCAACTGGACCAAAGGCTCTCTGTACTGCTAACATTCATCATATGGAGAACATTCCTTCCTTAAAGAAAACTCTGGTCAGAAATTAAAACTTTATATTTTATGATGTGCATTGTGTGCCTACATGCACAGCTGAACACTCCGGACCATGTCCTGGTAGCCTCAAATCTGACCCTCATCCTATTCAAAAAGGAACATAAATACAAAACCTTGTCAATAAAGCTGCTGTTTCTGAGGACAGCTCACTGATCACTTACAGAAGTCAAGAATCCTGTGGAAAAACATTTTGTGTGAGTATCAATGTGCAGTTTGTTATTTAGAAATTGGTTCAAAGGAAAGGCCCTTCACCAAAAAGAACTGTAAGCTTCCACTCTGGTTTTATTTTAGCTTCATATTAGCCTTAAAGAACTACTGGTCTCCCAGTGAAAACCACAGAGTGATGAACTTGCAAGAGGTAAATGGGCCAGCATTATCAACAACAAATGAGAAGCACCAGGCTCTAAGCTTACAGGACACGGTTTAAATTGTTCAATCGTCCATGTAAGCGCTCAATACATGCCATAAAACATCTCACATTTTTATTGTTGACTTGAGTTCTCCTTTCAGAGGTGGCCCTTTGCCAGGTTTCCATACTGATTTATGATAAAAGTGCACTGTCCTGTGGGCCAGGCAGTAGGGTCTGTGTGTGTGTGGGTTTGGGGGGGGGGGGGGGGGTGGAATGGAGAGACGGGGGTTGACTGACATGAAAGGATATCCCTGGACTGGGCCAGACACACACACACACATAGTAAAATAAAAGCTCACTCAGAGGTACCGAAGGGGACATGCATCAGCTCACAATCACAAACAAAGCCGAGACAGGTAAGTAATGACCTACCCTAATTTATAATAATTGTGTTAACGTTTTCTAAGTGTCACGTAACTATCACTCATCATGTTAGAGGGGCCCCTCAGGCATGGTGTGAGTGAAACAGATTTTATTCCCCCCTCGTGCCCAGTTTAGCACTCTCCAACAGGTTAACTGCAGTGAAGCAACGCAGGAGAATACATAACAGCGTGGTTCCAAGCTAACCTCAGTAAGTCAAACCTGCCACTGGAAGAGTGACATTAGGCATGTATGGTTCCTGTACAGTGCATCTGCTGTGCATTCTTCACGTAATACATTGGAACACAGCAGTGACAGATTTTTCTCACGCTGCTCGTGAGTGGGTACAGTAGCCCATGGATTAATGGAAGACATCCGTGAGGGATTTCTACTGGCTACTCCTGGCATTTCAGCTCAAGACCCACCATGAAGAATTTAGTTTGAGAGTGCATGCCTGATTTCACCCGCCATCCACCGTTAAGGAAATGAGTAAATGTGCAGTCACAGAATAATCTTCAAGCTGTACAAGCTCACTAATGTCCGCTGGCACAGATCCAGTGAGTTCATTTTGATTCTTGAAGCGGTGAAGGTGAAGAGGGGTTGAAGATCTATCCGTTGCATTTTACTCCATTCGCCCTCCCCTGTGGGAAACATATGTGGAGTCACTGTTTACTCCTGGAAATTGGTTTCTCATTACATGTGGGTGTGGGCAAATGACAATTAATGTTTTAAAACCAGGAAGCACTGAAGTTTTGTGGCTAAATAAACGGTTAAATATTTCCTGCCCTTGACCCCCTCCCATGTAACGATCCTCCGAATCGTCATGTCCTTGGCACCCCATGTGTACATGTGTGCTTTTAAATTTATTCCGGAAAGTTTCAAATGGCTTGATTACCATCTCTGTTTGACCTCATGGGATTACTGATATCTTTCTTACTTTTGCAACAAAGGTCTTAATTTCCACCAGCTAGAAACAGTTAGAAAGTAAACAGGAACAAGCAATCACTTTCATGTGTATTTATGAGTCACACTGTGATTAATGACTTTATACAGCCACTTGTAACATGTTGTTGTCAGACACAGCACTGTTTCATTAAAGAACGCCTTATAATGTTTTGCCATTGAAAAGAAACAGACAGGAAAAGGTACAGGAAGACCAAAAATCATTACTGTGTTTCCCCAGGATCTAGGGGAGTTTACATAGGCCAAAACTGTGTTTTTTCCCTTTAAAAAGTCTAAAATTTTCAGGAAATATAGCTATTCAATGATGGAAACGATATAAGTGTCAGTGTTCCACTGGAGAAGTGGTTTTCCATCCTGAGACTCCCCTCTGCCAAATGGAAAGACCACCTGCATACGTACCGTTACTCCACTCCAAGACCTGCAACCTTACTGTAGTCTGCCAGGGCAGCACTCTTCTCTCTATCCTACTCTCCTCTGTCTAATTTTCTGGAGTCAGAAGCCCTGGCTTGTAATGCTGTCCCAGTGACTAGCATTTGATAAAGCTTCACCCAATGAATAGGAGCTTCTCTGGGTGGACTCTCCTCACCACCATCAGAAAAAACAAAGAACCTGAAGAGGAGCTCTCATTGCACAGCAAGACACGTTTTCATCTGATTTACCAACTGAAATGACCCAAAAAAAAAAGGTCAGACAACCTTTGTCCACACAGGCCAACATTCTACCCCTTGTTTCTATGGATAACAGTAAGCCTGTGGCAACATTCATGTTGCGAATGTGAAATTCTAAACATTGCGGTATGCATTCATACTCGAGGGGGGAGCAAGGCTGTGCGGTTATGTTACATGTCAATATTTCATTTCCTGCACTGCTGCCTTCCTACTGTGTAGTCCTTTCCCCTCCTGGAGTCTTCCTCCCACTGTGCTACAGCAGCATCATGTTCTGGTGTACGCTTTTAACATGTGTGGAGCTGGGTAGCACTGTACAAGGCTGCTGTTGTAAAACCATGTGATGAACAAAAAGTCACTATTCACTATATATATATATATATATATATATATATATATATATATATATATATATATATATATGTATAATATTTCTCTCTTTGTCCAAATACTTCCATTCGACTGGTCTCACTGCACCATTCTCCTGCCTTTTTGACAATGATTGACTTCCTCCCCACCGATCACAGCTCACCACAAAGTCATGACCCTGGTGCTGGCCTATCAGACGCACATTGGTACATCTCCTCCCTTCTTTTAATTCTACACACCTGCACAAGATCTGAGCCCAGCTACCTTTATTCATCTGGTAGTTCCTCAGAGAGTATAGTCTGGTTCCTAACTCTTTGATGGATGTGCTCAATGTGGTTCAACTAACTGTTACACAGGACCATAATAATCCCAATTATTATTTCATCTCAATATTTCAATTATTATCTCAGCTGTAGAGATGAGGATGCTATGAAACCAATTCCTCCATTTATGTTTGACAGATTTTTTTTGAGAATTATCAGAATGTTTCTGGTTTCTACTTTTGTTTGGCTGCATCTACTGGATGACGTCTTTACAAGCAAATATAGAGTGAATGCATTTGTGTGTGTCCTCTCAGCAGGTGTAATAGTGCTTAGTTCTTCAAGGTAATTCTTCACATGCACACAATTTTTAAAGTAAGTTAAAGTCATGAATATGTGGCCTAATCTGCTTAATTTCACATTGGGAGCTAGAATTCAAACTGCGTTGCAGGCCACATTGTGGCATGCGTGCTTCTCATTCAAGTTCAAAGAGTAAAGAAACACATCAAGGGAAACACGGCAGAGCGAAACAACTGCCGTTTGAATTCACAAGGGAAAGTGACAACACACCCAGATGTTCCAAATTAATACAACAATGTAATATCTCAGATTGTGACATACAATATGGTCAGTACATCAATTTTCTATCTTGAAACGTCACATGTCGCATCAGTGCTTAGCCTTGGCTGGAATTTTTTTTCTTGGATGGGAGTATCGGACTGTCTAGACGTAGTGAGCTACCTTGAGCAGCCTCTTTTTTTTTGTTTTGAATGGCTGAATTTAGCAGGCACTTACGCTGGAAAATTGTAATGAAATCCCTCTCTCTCTCTCTCTGGTAGGGAGGACTCACCAAATGTACTGTGAAGTTTGCCAGCACACAATCCCCCTGCCCGCAGCCTGTCGTCCCCCGCCACATCAAAGGTGATGGAAGGCTCACACTCACAGAGCACATACACAGAAGGAGCACACACACACACACACACACATGCACAACAGGCGCTGCCTTTCCCCTCTGCATTTAGCTTCTGAGAGCTTGTTTACTCCCCCTTTGTACTTAACACAAATGCTGTCCATACCCCCGCAACCCCCTCTGTCTTTCCTGCGTTTGTCCGTCCCTCCTCTGGCTGTGCCGTGAACAAAGATTTGACTGGTGTGTGAAGTGAGGAGTGTGACCTGGGGGGGTGGGTGATGTGGGGGGAGGGGGTGTGTACCCCTGTGCTGCTGGGGAAGGGGGTGGTGTGTGTGTGAGTGTGTGTGTGTGTGTGTGTGAGTGTGTGTGTGTGTGTGTGTGTGAGTGTGTGTGTGTGTGTGTGTGTGTGTGTGCGTGTGTGTGTGTGTGTGTGTGTGTGTGTATGTGTGTGTATGTGTGTGAGGGTGGGGGGGGGGGGGGGGGGGGTCTGTTTGTACACTGTGGCAGCCTGTTGCACAGTTGATTGTTCCCAGGGGAACAGGAACTGAAGATTTGAGGTTCCCTGATGGAATATGCAGGAGTTCTGTTCCTCATTTCTTGTGTGTGAGAGCTCTTCTTTCAGAGCTCTGTGGGAATGAGTCACTTAAAACTCAATTTACAGCTTTTTTTTTTTGTTCTGCATGCCTACCCAGGACGTCTGAACCAGTCTTATCACAATGTATATTTTAATAGTAGTTTGGAGATGAAATGGTATTGCAATTCTGTATTTAGCATGTCTTTAATTGAAGGAAATATGCTGTCCAGGATGAGGTCTGTATCATGACTGTGGTTACTGTTCACAAAGGCATTTAGGTTTAAGGAACAGGCACTTGGCTAGCACCTTTGACTGGGGGCCCATTAAAATACCCAGGGCCATTCTACGAACAATTACTGGTAGTTTATCTTATAATTGTAAATGAATACATACAATGATAGCTTTAAATTAACTGTAAGTGCAAATGTTTAGCTGTATATGCCCACCACAGTGGCCCTTATTTATAAATGATTGGTACAGCAAACCAAACATCCATTTTGCTTTTTCCTGGGATCATGTGGGATGAGCTCCACTCTTTGACCGTGAGTACACCGCTGGCTCATGTCCAAAAAGGCCAGGATTTGGGAGGGAATCAGCCTTTTTTTATAAAAGCATAGTCACTGTACATAGTGTTCAGATAACGACCATTTATCATGAAATAAATTATATTAACTGATATCTCTTTTAAAAGCCTTTTTTCTTTAAGAAGGAATTTATGCAGGGTGTAAATGGCCCAGATTGCAGCTGTGATCCTCGTTGAGTGAGTCAGTTAGAAGGGCCAGTTTGCTTACGCTTGAAGGAAGCTTTTTCCTCCTCCATGGTCCAGGGACATGGGTTCACGGCGTAGTCAAATTTTGGTTTTGCAGAAATGAGTTTACACAGTGAAGATATGCTAAGCTTTACTCACATTCGAAGCCATCCCCCGGGGCCCTCTCACTATGTTTCTCCATCTGTTGCTACAAAACAGCTTTAAACAGCTTGAAGTGGGTAGGTATTGGAATGCCACCTCAAGCTTTGCTGACCTTCAGTGGTACATGAGGAATCCCGTGATTATTAACAGCACCCTTTGCCTTTAGTTGCTGAAAGTCACTCGGCAAAAATGACTGTGTCATGTGATATCTCTTGGCCACTACAAACTCCCAAGGGAACAGATGTCTTGTACTGATAAACTGTTTCTTAATTTACAATATTTCACATTGGTAAGATTTCTTCATGGCTGGTATCCTGGCTGTTACACCAGAAAATAAGGGAACTTTGCTCCACTGAAATGTGAAAGTCTTGGATAAAAAAAGCAGGCATAATCCTGGACGTAGAGCCTTGTCTATTGAATACAGTTGCGAGACGTTTCCTGCAGTGTTTTATTGGGTTGGTGGGTCAGAGTGCTTGTTAAAATCTTTTGCATTCTTTCCAGAATCTGAGGATTAGTCCCTTGGAGGCTTGGATGTCTCAGAGGGCTTATCAGATCCCATTCATCTCCCTGTCAATTGAACGAATCACAGAAAAGGGACAAATTCTGTACCACTGTTACACTTGTCAAATCCCATCTCTCAGGTTTTATTGGGCTATTATGTGCTTCAGGTCACAAAGCAATCCAGAATATTTTTAGCACGTCTGTATGGAATATGGAGTAGGCCATTACTGTAAATCTGGCTGATGATGTCAAAGGCAGGTTAGCTCATTCTGAAAAAGTTGGCATTGTCCTTCATAATACGACCAGCCAGGTTTCATCTGGGGTGTGGCAGGATCACGGTAGGATTTAATTTTTCAAAAAGATGAAATTCCATTTAAAAAGTTTAACGGCATTTCCATTTTTTTCATTTTCGTCCCCATTTGTTGTTTTTCAACCACTTCCCCTCATTAACTGACATTAGACAGTGTTTAAACTCAGTCATGCCTGCAAAATTTAACTCTCATGAAAGCCCTGCCATGTCTTCTCTGTGGTCAAGCTAGCAGTCATTCATTTGGAAAATGATAGTCAGGTGCATTTGTATATATGAGTTAAATAATACATCACAAAGTGACATTTTTCTATGTTGTGTAGCAAAATGTCAGCCAGTATACACCCCTCTTTTAATTTATTGGTTCAAACAACTGAACCATGGTCCTCATTGATCTTATATGCCATGCTATAAATTACATGGCCATGGAAACTATTTGACTCCATTTTGTAATGCCCAATTGCCTTTTGAAATGCCAAATTCCATTCGAAATGGAAATTCCATCTCCAAAGGTCAGTTCCGCAATTCCATCAGTGATCACAGAAATGTAGGGGCCTTTGTATTGCCTTTACAGTACAACTGAACCGTGAATAGCGTCCATGTGTGTGGATTATTATTCTAATTGTAAGCATTTCAGCCTCCAGAGAGATACATGAGAGAAAAAGTAGTCATTTTATCTCCAAATATGTGACATCATGGAAGAATGTGTGTATGTGTGTGTGTGTGTTTCCCAAAAGGTGCATATCTCACAGAAAATCTGTTTTAATGAGGGCTGTATGAAGCGCTCTTAAATAATGCAAGCCATATGTGTTCCATGTCAAACAACAGCAGTCATAATCGCTTCTTTGGAAATGGGAGGAGAGAATGCTGTGGCCATGTCAGCTCAGTGTCGGCCTGGAGTGCTCCTGTTAAAAGAGATTAATAGCCCTGGCAGCTACAGCAGAGGACAGCTTTTGTCTGGGTGGATGACATCAAGACAGTGGAGCCAAAACTATCACGCATCTTCAGATACTGAGAATGCTTTAGACCTGAGATGGTGGGGGGGGGACCTAATGTCAACAGAGAGGCCTTTATAGAAACTGTTACCCCACTGCAACCGAGGGGTTAGTCAGGACGGAATCTGGTTCCTTCTATAGCATTGCACAAATCAATTCCAGATTTAATTTTCCCGAGCAGTTCTCATGTGTAATGGAATTGTGTGAGAGGAGTTGCCGCTGTGGTCATCCGGGAAAGAAAAAGTCATTTTTCCCCGTTGTCGTGACAACGCTGTGCCTGCAGCCCCTGCCTTTGCTCTCACAGTTCCAGTTTGTTGTCTCATCCTCTTTTCTTTTTGCTTTGTCTGTGCATCGAATGATATTACCTTCTTACTGTGCTTTCCTCTTTTTTTCGCTTATAAAAAAGTGTCATAGTAACAAAATTGTCAAAAGGCATCATAAATATTGCAAAAATGCCATGGAGACACAGTTAAGCGAAAAAAAAAAGTCTCATCCTGTTAGCAGGACTCCATGGTAAATATGAAGTCATCACGTAGCCTAAATTTAGAATTTGTAATGCAGGAGACAGTGAATGCGTTTTGTGTATTTTTAGTACAGTACAGTACCATGTCAATTGCACATGTTAATGTTCAGCATTTGCGCCTCATAAACAACATAAATAATCCTTTGGAAGTGCATTGGTGCGAGTCCAAGTATTTGAACTGACACATCAAGCCGCTTAATGTCCGTTTGGTTTGCAAATGTTCTCTTGCTTCAGGTCCTTTCAAAGCCTTAAAGAAATGTGACCAAACTGCGCTGAAATGTGATTTCACAGGTAAAAGAATGTAGCTGAGGAAATGGTTCTGTGAGTTCTGTTAGAGTCACAGTGGTAGTACTGTATGCACAGCGCTGTGTGTGATGTCACCATGATGCTCCTGGAACAGGTTGCCAGGGTCTCGGATTAATGTTATCTGGAGCTGATATGTGGCAGGCCCCACAAATCACATTCTTCTCAAGCTGCATTGTGTAGCTTCTGCCTCAGGGGCATTAGTGCAGACACTGTTTACAGTAAACCAGGGTGAAGGCGGCATTAGACTTGCAGATTTTGACATACCAGTCATTAGCTGAAATGCCAACAGAATGGCCCTCTGTGAAAACAGGAACACACGCCTCAGAGCTGACCCACCATCAGTTCAGGCCATGAACTCTCAGTACAGACTCTTGTATGATTTGCATCTACAATGATTTCATTCACATTGATATTTGCTCTGGTTTTATCATTTTATTGTCAGGAAGAGGGTAAAAAGGGATTCAAACTCAAAAAAAGATCTTTGGTGATCAGTTGTAGCAGGAGGTAGTAAAGGCTTAATATCAGTTCAGCTATAGAAGGTTTAATAGGTAACCCCTGCAGAAATTTTGGGATCAAATTAAATAAAATTTAAGCCATCTGTGCCACATTGTATGTGTGCACTGTACTTGTTTTCTGGTTGAAAAACAAATGTGCTCAATTATGGGTGGTTTGATTTAATGATTGTGATATTTTACTTTGTGATTGGGATAAATCGTGTATGAGTTGTAGTATGATTACATTAAGCTTATTGTTTTTGGTATTAATGTTTATTTGTGTGTTTGAATATATGAGTGCAAAACTGCATCGAGGCATATCCGCTAAATGCGAGAAAAGCGATATAAGAGAAATATATTTTTAATAATTTCTAAAAAGGCTACTTAACACATTGTCTTACATTTTCCTTCTACTTCTGATGTGCACTACATGTTACAAAAGTAAATTATTGGTCTGCAGACACACAACTTCAAAAGTAAACCTCACCCTGACCTCTTCCCCACATGAATTATACCTGTGCACAGGGTGAAGTCTGTCGGATTTATTTAAGTAAACAGAAGAGATTCTTTCAGCAAATGCCATCAGAGCTGTAATGTAAGACTCCCCTAGGAAGGCATCAGGTATTCTTCTCAGAGGTTTCATAGTGCTTGAATCTCCTATAAGTAAGTATCAGCACTATAACATGCAGACCCACTTCTCCCATTTCTCAAGCCTAGTTAAAAGACATGTGCAGGAGCAGGATATCCACAGCAGTGAAGACATTAACAAGTACTAATGCATTTGACTGCTGTCTAGGTTGAGCGAGGTAGCAGCATGATCACTCTGTAGGGTTAAATATTAGAATGGGGAAAGGAGAGGACTTACTGTACTGTCGTTCACCGTTGCCACATCAGCTGCTGGGCCGCCGTTCCAGTGTATCGCGCTCAGCCGGCGCCAGGAGAGCTCCAGTGCCAGGAGTGCAGTCGCGCAGCTTAGAGAGACATGTTGCCAGCCCTCACGCAGGCCTCACATGATCGCCCCTGTCAGTCTTTACATTCCTTCATAAGTGTGTGTGTGTGTGCGTGTGTGTGTGTAGTGAGTGTGTCTCTCATCTCCCAAAACTGTGCTTCATCTTCCATCTCCATTTTGTGCAGCTCTGTTTCAGGTCGTTACCCGTGATGGATGGAGCGGTTGTTCTTTTTTCACAGGAGACTTGTTGGGAGGTTTCGGAGGTGTGTAGAGGGAGGGGTAGGGGTAGGGGCAGGGTGGTGGTGGAGGGGGTTGCATTTTGTTTTGGTTTGGAAGCACAACTGTGCAAGTAGATTTATTTTACCTGGAGAGCAGAGTAAGTTTCCTTTGAATCTGATATGAATAGTAGCTAAACTTCCAAGTGCAAAAAAGGCTGCGTGCAGCTGTTTTTTCCATATGTGGTCATACTAAGAAGCATTCATCCATTAATGCTTTATGCCTGTGCATCATCAACACCAGTTATTTCACCCTTTCAGAAATTGTTTGCAGCTCCTGAAGATGCCTCTGTTTATCTTCATTCCTTATCTTATTGTTGTGATTTATTAGCGACTATGTGTTCACCGCAAAAATCCCTGAATGTCTACATCTCTGTGAAAAACAGATGTCCTGCCATGCAGTCAGAGAGTGTCATGAGGTAATCATAGTGTACCGTCACTCTGGTGATGGAAAGAATGTCAGTGATTCACCGTAGCAATAGTTGGCGATAATGCCTGAAAATTATCCAGTTAAATATATTGTGAAACCACCTTTCTCTGTAGCCCAATCTGTGCGGAACAAGCTGAAGCACTCTCCTTCATTAAAAGCAAAAAACCCGAAACAATTCTCTATCTCAGCCCAGCAGTGGTAGGAATTCAGTTATAAAAATCATACCTCAAAGAGTGAGGGCCTCATTATTTTTATGACCTGACGTGAACTCTGTTGTCATAGCCACGGTTGTTCTTGACCCTTCCCGACCCCATTAACAACCTCCAACCGTTCTTAGTTAAGTTCTGTCCCAGAAATGAGCTGTGGTTCAGAATGGCCCGTCTGGTCCAAACATTATGTAAGTTTTCATGAAACAAAGGGTTGTGTCAACATACCCATCAGTACAGTGTGGAAGCCCCTTATGATTTCAGGTGGACTAGGCAACAACGCAAAATATGGCTATTTAAACATGCCATTAAACTTTACCTGTAATGGTTCACAGATCTTGACGTTTGTAAAAGGTACAACTTTAATCTTCTGTTTCATGGGGTTTTTGTACATACTGCATGTGCATAATATAAATCTGAACCTGGCAATGGTTCAGAAGAGGCCCTGTGTTATATCATTTCACTCTTCAGTTTTCCTTATGGAAAAATGAGTCCTATTCCAGTTATCTAATCCAGACATAAATTACACTGAAGGAGATGGGTGGCAACAGAGATTTTACAGTTGTTGACTTTATTTATGGCCATCGCTGTTTCTTCATATTGCAAAACGTGGAACAGAGGCCAGTTTTCCAACAGAAACACAACTTTGAATAAAGAATGGAACTACTGAAGAATCTAAAGTGTCTGTTCAATCAATTTCACGGCCCTGAGTTTGTCCTCATTTTAATTTCCAACAGATTTTAATAATTGCAGAGCCTCCTTTCTGTGTGTGCTGCCCAGCCAAGATAATGCTGAATCATTGGGCACTTGATGGTGGGAAAATGAGCTTCGACAAAAGCACTGTGACAACCACTACAGAATCAGATGTTATCTTGAGGTCCTAAGGCAACTGCTTCTTTGTGCTGTTATTTATACCACTTTTAAATTACCATAGCATCCTGCAAAAGTCTGGGATATTTGGACGACCAAATGTTTTGTTGTCCTGTAAATACTGCTGCTGATGTTTAACCAGTGAAAGTATGCTGTGCAATGCAGCTCAGGCATAAAATGATTGCTATGCCTTGGAGTGAAAACGTCACGGAGGCCACAGAGATCATAATAACATTTGATGAAATGATGGCCAAGCTGCGGTGTGTCCCTCCAGAAGAGCATTCCTTTTCTGCCGCTTATTTGAACTCTTCTGAGTTGAATTTAGCAACAAGAGAAATTTCTTGACATAATTATTGTTATGATGTTTCCTTAGAGTCATGAAATGCCGCTATGTCTTGTCTTGCAGTGTGCAACAATAACTGATTGTAGATGACAGTTAATGGTGCATTTGTTTGGAAAATGTTACATAATACTGATTTTTATTTGGGGCTGGTGAATACCACAGCCAAACCAATAACGACTCCTCCACACTGAATGAAACTGCAGACTTTGATATATAGCACATTCATGCTTTATTTTTAATTGATAGGCAGTTTTCTTAATATTTGTTTATTGCAAAGCAAACATACTAATCAAGAGAGAAAACTGAACATTTAAAACCACACCTCACACACATAAAGGCAGATGCCCCTTATCAGTTTTGAAGAATAATACGTTTACGCTCATACTAAGTTCTGTGTGTTTCAGTATGTGATAGTGCTGGGGTTGGCCCTTGTGGCTTCTCTGCGATAAAAAGAAATAGTCTACATTCACTTACAATTGCACTGGCTTACAATGGGCCCATGTCAGTTTTATCATGCAACTTCAAGCAGTTAGAAGTGTTCCATAGGCATGCAACATTGTAATAAACACACATCTACAATAATACACGCCAGGAGTCCTTCAGCACATGAGTCTTTGAACTCTTGGCCCTAAATTAGTGATCCCCAAAGTACCATTAGTGCCCTGTACTGATACTGACCCCAGGGACAACAACCTAATCACCTCATCTGTAACTACACGCTTTGCTTGCTACAGCAGATCACATTCTTGTCAGAGACATTGAATTTAAATTCTTTTGCAGGAATTTTGGGATTAGGCGGTTCCATTGTGTGCTAACATATCGTTTCAAATATTTAAACTACTTGTCAGTTCAAAAGAATAAATTAAATATAAATAAAACAGTTTTCATGAGAATGAGAGAGAGATGTGCCTGTGGGGACAACAAGAATGATTTTATACTAGGTGAAATATCGCTTGAGTAATGGAAATATCGTCCACATGTTTGCCTGCCCTGTTTTCTTTCCCCTGCATACAGAGAACGAATGCTAGTCAGTGTCAACATGTCTAATACTTCATATACAGTGTTTACATAGGGTGACCTTTTCCACATAGTTCACATTTAATTTCATCACAGAATCATTAAGGAACTGCATTTGTGTACCAGATTCAAGGAGATCCAAACAGGAGATTCATTAATCTACAAAACTGTTTGGGGCTTTGCGTTTTATACCATCACATGCAGCTTTGGGTACTGTACAGGGCTTTCTAGTCCGGGCAGTCGGGCATGCATCCCCACCCTTCCGCTTGCGCATAGGCCGCACATCTGTGGAGCCGCGGCGAGAATGAATGAACAGTATTTGGCTGCTGGTCCCAGGCCTTACTGTGACTCAGATTCCATTGCATCAGAAATTCACTTGAGACCGTGCCTCTGGCATAACGTCTTTTTTCCGGGTTAATGTGAGTGAAAACGTTCTAAAGTCAGATTGCCTGGACCCCTTAGCCCCTCCTTGTCTGGCCCCTGGCTTATGACTTAGTTTCTCCCAGCGCTGCGCAGGGCAGAAATGTAACCTGCAAGGAGTACTGCTTTCAGTGCCCAGTAAAAATGGCATGTAAGCTATGAAAGCTATGCTCAATTTGCATTACAGTAATTTGTTCAAAGAAAGTCGCCTCTTATGCTAAATTTAGAAAAATCCCAGCTTGGCTTAAACAAAACACTGTGCCAGTGTACAGGGGAAGGGAAGCAATTCATTTTACCATTAGAGTAATGGCAGTTTGACCTCACATGGTAAATGTAATAATTTTTAAAAATGAGTGGTTCTGGCTTTGGGACAAAGGTGTGGCCTCACTTACCAGAGTTTCTAGTAGAGAAGAAATTTTTGACTGGGGAAAATGCAAAATGTTTATAGTTGATCGCTAATTTCTTTCAGAAAAGCGATGGAGGTGCTTGCAGGTCAGTTGTGGTTATGATAGCAGAACAACGCTAGAGACGTATCACAGACAGTAATTAGAAACCTTATCTCCACCATGTGGCCACACATATATGACCCCCGAGAGTGCAGAGGTGCGACCTCAGATCTTACAGCGAGCGCTTATCTGTTGGGTGACATTGTTGAGACATAACACTTGGTTCAGCTTGTTGAAGGGCACAGATCAGCCATGGGACAGGTCTGATGCTCTTGGCGTTCATTGTGAGGAGGAGGGGGAGAATGCACTCTTTGCCCTCCTTGTGTGGCTCTCTGTCCTCCACTTTGCATGGCTCTTGACCGTGGTCTCTGATTCTAAATCCCTGGTAAAAGACAGTTAACTGATTCTATTCTTAGCTTTCAGGGCACACATCTGCCTGTCTCTGTGTCTGAGGCATGGGGAATGAGGCCAACCTTTACAAAGACTGAAGCCATGAATTCCCTTAAGCTACCGAATCAATGTCAAAAGTAGGATTTTTTTCTAACAATGGATCCAGAGGTATTTGGCGCTGTCACTTTAGTATTAATCATCTTCATTTGTCATAATATAACAATGAAAAAAATGAAACCTTAGACTGTATCATTTTATTTAAATATTAAAATATGCATGTATAATAGTATATCATGTGCTGTATTCGAAGGCACAAGATTTTTATGTCCAAGCTATCTTTGGAGGAAGAGCTCTGAAGAAGATGCCTTTAAATATAACAGCTGAAGTCCTGGCCGTTGTTTGGCTCTGTTCTCTGTCTACTCACACCACTGATCTATGTTTACTTGTCTGTTTGTCTCCATAGCGCTGCGATAACACTGCACTATTTCAAAGCTCCATTATGTGCAGTGGAAGCAGGAAATAAGGCTATCAAAGGCCACTTTTCCTACTGCTCTTCTTTGAGGATTGAGGCTTTTTTTTTCATTTTCATGTTTGTGAAATTATTCTTTCTTTGTATCCCTGGCCCCTCATAAAAAATGACAAAAAAAACAAACAAAATAAAATAAACAAAAAAAATATCTTGTTTGTGTGGACAAAGTAAGCCTGGATGTGAGGAGCAGCTCTGAGCGAGTCTTTGCTTCTGTGTCAGGCTAAAGGAGACGTAGTTCTGCTGCTGAAATGTAGCCAAAGGTAGTTTATTACACTCAGAGTCAGACCTCACATTCCACCTTGTCTCTCATACCATCACGGAGTGTGTGTCAGAAAGGTCATCTATGGAACAAGCTGAACAATCCCAATTACAGTAAACATGCCAGCTTCTGGGATTTCTTCTGGTTTTCTTTTTTTGTGGGGCTAGTTTATTATTCTTAGATCAACATGCTGGGATGTTCAAATATGGCCAAATATTTTTTTATTGATTGACGAAACCAATGTGTCATTAGTTTGAGGGCTGAAATATGAAGCCTTTTTTAAGGCCAGATAACAATGTCCTTTCCCTGTCAGTCTGGAGTGAGATGGATGAGGTAAACAAAAAGTCTGCAAACCCCTTCTGAGTAGCAGGGTTTTCCTTCAGCTGACAGACTTCTCTGGAGATGCTAAAGGCTGGTTCCCCCGGTCACTGGACTCTAGATGTTCTTCAGCCTGTTTTTCCCAGTAGCCTCTGTGTTTCTGGGCCCGTGCCAGCCGTCAGCGAACATCGGCCCATAAAAGTGCTGCGGAGAATGTTTCCTGTGCCTGATGTACTCCTGGTCATTCGCCCAGAAGTGAGCTTAGCTGTTCTCATTGCCCCATTACCAGCCACCATGCCTCTGCTGTGTCAGCAGTAAACCATGGAGGAGGCCCGCAAGACTGCGGTCCAATGTCCACGGAAGAGATCCTGCACAGACTCAGTCCTCAATTGTCATGCTTAGGTTGCCTCTTCCACCGTTCCTGCACGGTATACATTTACTGTAGCTGAGTCTTGGGCTGGAATTTCATAATTTGCGATCCCTGTTCTATTACTCCACAGTGCTGTCATGCTGACCTTTTACTTTTGGCATTGGCATATGACAGATGTTAAATAATTAATAGCCTAATTTGCTTTGTGATCAAGAATCTAGTTTTCTGCCTTTTTTTGTGGATGGTCACACGGCAAAGTATTGCTGACTAATACAAGGCCTTGGATTCGATTACAGCTGTAATCAGCCAGAATTTCACCACCCACCACCTCTCTCCCACCATCACTGTTCCTTCTAGCATTTGTTTGTTTACAAAAACATGGGTTGCCAGGGAGATCCGTAGACTTTTATAAGCTAAAGTGAATGCAGCCTCTCCTAAGGATTTAGAGTATTCCTCTTGCCTGGTTCTAATTTTGATAAACTTAAGAGTATGTGTAACCGAAACTGTTTTCCTGTAACTACAAAAGAGGAGTCGGTCAAATGCAAACATTTATGGAATCAATTATTTGTGATCAGAGTGCTCTTTTCGCTGGTATTTCTTGGGAAGGACCTGGCTGTTTCTAATTAGTTTATGTCATAGGATTGGTTTGACGTGATAACAAAGCTGACTACATGCTGATTATTCCTGAGAGTCCCAGATGATGAGAATTTCATTTCCATAAATTTCTGTTTTATTCTTACACTTGAAATTTCCTGTTACATGGAAGACAGCTCTGTCTTCTCTCTGTACATACCATTATGTATGCATTTCAGAACTTGCGGCATGGTATTTTTCCTTCCAATTGGACAATTACTTGATTACAAATATAGTTATATTTACATTTACTATGCCACTCAAACATTTCAAACCTGTATTCATCCTGCTGGAGAACTGAAGACTGAAAATGTTAGGCTGCCTCAAGGCAGCCTGTCATGTCTATACTATAAATCTCTTAAATGTGTTTCCATGTCATGAACTTCACAAATTATCTTCATACAGTACTGTAGACATTGAACACCCTGACGGTGCTCAGTCCAGGCCATTAAAGATTCTATAACTCCTAGATATCCATTCATCCATAGCTGATTTGGAGCTGGTCCCGGATGACATCACAATGGCTCAGTAGTACTATGACAATGGGAACAGAAGGTGATCCATGCTCTGCAACAGGTCCTCTGGGTGTTTTGGAGGGGAAATGATTAAGCCTAAAGTGAAATGCAGTCTCAGGCCATTTCCAAGGACTTTGCTTTGCAGTCCGTGTTGCCTACACAAAGCTTGAGAAGGGCGTGAGTTTGTGATTTTTTGAAAGATGTTAGCAAGCTACAGCAATAAGACACTGCCAAGCGACACATCATCTTGGTCCATTATAAGAGCTGGTTCAGAACTGACACCAAAACCCAGCCTCTGATACTGCTGCCATCCATACCACACTGCAGCCTCTGCAAACGAAGACCCCATCAAGACTGAGACTTGGAATTGCATGGTGTCATTCGTAGCCGGGACACAGTCCTCTCCTGTATCAGACAAGTGGTTTGTGGCGATTTCAAAGCATTCCTGGCTCCATCCTCACTTTCGCAGACTGCCTTGGGGAGTGGGCCGCACACTCAGACACTGATGCAATCAGACAGAGAGGAGCGGTTAGTGAAGGGCATATGGGCGCTCAAGGTTTGTGGTGCAGATGTCCTTCATCGGAGACACACAGCAACAGACATGAATGGCTCTGTTGCTGAAGCTGTGGGGATCTCCATCTGGGAGATGTCATGGCCGCCACATGTTTAACGTGATGATTCCTTAAGGGTTGTTGATCCAACGTAAATAAGACTGAGACTAATACCCTGAATCAGAATTGTCCCCTAGCACTGCCAATCAGGACTATGTCATGTGACACCAGGTCACTTTAACATAGTATTGTCCTGGCAGCACTGGTCTGTAGACAACTGAGAGCAAACAGTCACCATGCCCTCAGCCTATTAATCTCTTTTGTTTGGGCATGGAGCAAGACCTTTGATATGGTAATGGACAGCAAAGACCAACGTTTTAGTGACTAACCTCCAGATGTGAAGCCTCTGGTGGTCAAATAAAACAGTTAAATTATAATGTTAACTCCTTTATAACACGAAGATGTACATACTTCCAGATCTAGATTTCCTATCTTAACGGGTCAAGATTATTCTCTCTCAATACCTTTATACACCATCCAAACAATGGAATTCTTGTTGCCTTCAATAAAAAAAAATGCTGCTATTTCACATTCTTGCCTGGTATAACCGAGTCTCCAATACTGTACCATCAGCAGCATTAAAACTATGTCTCATGATCACTCTGGCCCTGTAGCAGTGTCTGCAAAGTTTGAGCAAAGGACTGGAACATCAGACTGTCTCTGCTGTGGGACAAACAATAGGTCACAGCTGACAAGAGAGCTAAACCTCTGAGGCACTTTGTCATGATGGGGTGGACAGTCACTGACACCATTCCACTGTACAGTTTGATTTGAAACTCTACATGCATTTCATCAAAGCTACAAGCAGCAGAGAAAAATATCATGATTTTTGGAGAGGCTAGCACATTGTGTGTTTTCTGGGCACATAAACTTCAATAATGCATCCGCCACAAAGCTGACATTGAAAACGGCTTGGGCTCTGTCTTCTCATTTTGACTGCATTCTTTATCTCTCCTGAGATGTTGCAGAGTCAGGCCTGGCTGATCTGTATCAGCGATGTGGTGTTTGCACTAGCCCAGCTTTGGCTACACCTCTGCGTGGCCATGGTTTTTTAAGCATTTACATTACCCCCCAGGTACAGCCTGGCCCAGGACAGAAGCCCTCTCTGAGGCTAGTTCTTTGTGGTATAAATGGAAGTAGTTTTTTTTTTTTCCTTCAGTAAATGGGGGACCAGGAAGTTTTCATTTGTGTGGGCTTCCCATAAATGAATACTGCACAGCAGAAATGTTTTATGATTTTGTTTTATTCTGAGGTAGGTAGTGAAACATTGATTAATGTGTTGCTGTAGGTAACAAATTACATGACTGTCTAAACCCTTGACTTCCTCAGATCGATACGTTTACAGCTATATCAAACAAACTCATCATTGTCAAAATACACTTCCATAGTAATTATTAATACTGTCATATTAACTAACTCTCATGTGATATTAACTTAAATACAATTTCAGTATGACAAGAGTTATCTAATAAACACAAATGTTAGTATGTAATACTTTTGTTTTAATGCCTTTCTAGTTGTAGAAAACTGCAATTAATATGAAAGTACCAAAAACTTCTAATCACTTATGTGTAAAGCTGTATTAAGTGGTGGCATGTAGCAGTGAAGTGGAGAACAGCTGACCCCTGCAAAAGATGAAGTGGATCCAAGGTCGGGTTTACCAAAACCTCAAATGACTTCAGCATGGCTATGAGTTGACATAGGATTGCACCAGAAACACCTGAATTTGCGGAGTGAAAACACGGTATAATTCATAATGGTTCAGATATGTATGTGAACTAGATACAGCTCTTGTGAAAGTGCCTTGCTAATCATCACTAATAACCTGTCTATCTACCTCTGATTGGATAAAAAAAAAGCTTCAGGGGTAATTTTCTAATAATAGCTAGGAAACACAACTGAAAAGCAGGGATTTCTCATTTTAGTGGGGATTACAATGACCACTATTCGAACGCTATGCAGCAAATATCCACACACTTCAACAGATCAATTTTTTGTTGTTGTAATTTATTGCTCTCCTGTCTTTATCCTCTGCATATCTTGCACATATTAGAGATTTTGGGAAGTAGAAAAGATGTCATAATATTTTTAAATGGAAAATGTAGGAGCAAAACAAAGTGTATTTAATTTACATTAAAAGAAAATCCTGGGGCATGCAGTAGCCACAGATGTGTGATACATGACAAGAAGAAATTATATCAGTAAATTGTTTGCACCTGTTTCTTCTTTATCTCCCTGACCTACAACCTAAAGCTACATAAGGTTACATGTAGTCATTTTCCATAACGTTACATCCTGTATTTAATTCATGATGTTACACGAAGGGGCACATACCATAAATCAAAGATTTTTTGCAAGACATTTATTGTAAGGCTTTGCTGTTTGCCAATTTGTCATCCAAGGGCAGCCTTTTTAAAAAAAAAAAAAAAAAAAGTGGGGAATAGTGATATATCAGTAATCAAAACTGGAGGAGGTGGGAGCTCGGTGTGTAGTGATAGTGGGGGGTTGCGATACAGTTAGTTGGGGAGGGTAGTTAAAGAAGTTTACAGCGGCGGTCTACGGAGGGAATAAGGGGAGTCGGGTTTCAGTGTTTGAGGAACGACTGAGGCACTGAAGGACTAAGGCAGCCTTTGTTCCATTTGGAGCTGCAGGCAGCCGAGAGGGAGAGAGAGAGAGAGGGAGTGGGGGAGAGAGAAGAGCCCGAGAGAGAGTGAGTGAGAGTCAGAGCGGGCTCCAACTCTTAACCATAAGCACATATGTATGAGAGAACTTCGTTCCCGAAGAATATCCATCACTAAGCAAAGATGAATTCCCGGTGAGTACCTTTCCCCCTCAAAAAAAAGTCTTTTAAAGAGTTTTTTTTTTTTTAATTTTCAATTTAGAACTTAGATTCGTGTTAACCTGTGCTTTCACCGACAGACTATTGCTGTGGTCCCTTGGTATACATCTCGTCCTGTGGTACTGCCATCTTTCTGCTGAAGCTCAGGTTATGGAAGGTATGTCAAGCGGATTTTATACCTGCCCTTTTTAATCTTACGTGTGTGGTCTATACTTCGCGCTGGCTTAAGGGGCTGGCTGCTGTGCAGAAGTAACAGAAATTTATAGAATGGGATGTAGGCATGCGCTTCTAATTAAAAATCGATGCAGTTAATTGAGCAATGAAATAAATGAAACTTAAATTGCAAGTTGTCGCCACCGTGCAGGAAATACTTTTTTTGGCAAGAGTTTGAATAGTCCTTTTACATAACTGGGCAACGATTATACGTTGATAATGGGGATTGCAGCAATATTAAACTGAGTGTAGCAGTCTAGTAGCCTACTTTATGCACTGAAATACAAAGTGGTGCTTGAATTTTGATCTCTTAGTTGTCCGACTTGAAAAAAAAATGGTTGGGCTGAGTCCCTAGAAAAGAGCATCTTTTAAAAACATTCTCTAAGACTCATAAATATAGCGCAGAGATCATAATAGATTTTCTACCCTTTACGGGTATCCTGTAGTTTTAGCGACTTAAAAATGACCTGCTCTGTAGACAACAGATGTGTGAAACCGCTTTGCAGGGTCTGCTATGAACAGCGTTTTAGTGTAAATCTGGAGCGCGTGTCTTCAGTACTGCGGCTGCTACCCAGGCAGTTAAAATCCATCTATAACCAAGCATGGAACACACATTTTGCAATCAGATTATGTATGTATGTCCCATCACGCTTTGACTAAGGAGTGCGCCGTTTATCACCGAGAGGAAGGGGTAATTCTGGTTCTTGACGCTTTTTGTCAGTCCCAAAGAATGCATACAAACTAATCCTAAACCAAGCATGAGGACCGCAGACATTTGGAAAAGAGAGGCAATGACGCTCTCGTGTAACCGTGCCACCCTAATGTGGTTTTGCAGGGATTTTTGGTTTTGCAAAACTTTTCAATGGTCTGCAACTGCACGGTGATCAATTTTGGTTAGACAAGAGAATATAGAAGCACAGTGCTACATACAGATGTGCAACTGACGTCCTACTGGTTGCTATGATACAGTGGTGCCTGGGTTGGTCCTTACTTACTGTACCGGCATATGAAAGCTACATACTTGTAAGTGCCACTTTTATACAAACTACTGTACAATGATGATTCACCAAATTAAAAGAAATTAAAACAAGCACAGCAGTGTGCTTGCCAAACAGACCATGATGGACAAAGATTACCAGACTCGGGCACTTTGTAAACAGTTGTGAAACAAACACCGTTCCCACAGAAACAACACATCCTGTTCAGTTTAACTCTTACTTGGAAATAAAACAATTTTACCCAAGCCATTACTGTAACACATTCTATTTACCTTTTGCAGTACACAGTTGAAATCATGCATACACCTCAGTAGCTGATCTCTGTAACTTGAGGACAAATGAAGAAGTTAAGGGTAAATAGCAGGTGCCATAGTTGCTGAAATTCTGCTGCTGGTGTTGACGATGATGATGATGATGATGACGATGATGAAAGGTGGTAGTCAAGTGATGGGTGTGGTCAATGCTCCTTTAATTACTTGTCTTGAAATATTGGAAGAGACTGGTGAATGGCCGTCCCACTTTGTTCCCTACAGGCAGGTTACACTACCCTCTTGGAGCAAAGGAGGCCTTGCATTTTGACTTCAAGATATGTAGTAGTTAGCTTGGGGGGGGGGGGGGGGGGGAATGGTGCTGTTAGTGAGAGTGAAAATGTTTACTGAACATCAGAAAAGAGCAAAGACATGGTGTAGTAAAGGCTTCAATTCCACTCATATCTGGGGACAATCAGCCTGAATAAACAGCTGCAGATGATGTATTGGTAAATAAATAATTGAGGGTTCTGAGGGTTCAGAATCATTTTCTATGTGTACAGTTTTATGTGTGCTTTTTGTAATTGCCTCTTGAGTGCAACAGGCAAAAAATGAAAAACGTATGTATTAGCATGTACAGCTGGCCAAAACTGGACTAATTATCTTAATTGATATTTTTTGGGGTTAGGCTAATGAAAGAAAGAGGAGAATGAAGCCTGAAATTTACATTTTGAGGTATACACTACAGACTTAAGAATGAGTATAAAGCTGTTACTTGTTACTGCAGTGCTTAACTATGGTGAAACTAAGATACTTAGCTGCAGTCTCTGTCCTCAGATGACCCGGGTGAGAATGCAATCTCTGCAAATTATGTGCACTGACATCAGCCTGTGGCATCCATGAACTGCACACTTAATCTCAAAGGGAAATTAAAGATACTGAAACACAACGTTTGCAGTATCTTTTGACAGCCAAAGCAGCAGGCTTTTGAGATAAATCTGATATCCTTCCCCTCTCTCAGCCCCTGTGAAAGAACAGGTTTGCCAGAAAGAACTCACTGGGTAAGGGGGTATCCATGTAAAGTGTATTTACATATAAGATGCACTTCAAAATGTGTTTGATTTGCTAAGCAGGTGCTCCTATCTCAGGTAACTTACAAAGCTTACATTTTACATTTTCATTCATACTGCAGGAAATCCTGCAGTATACTACAGTTCCACAACAGCTGCTTCACAATACTGTCCCAGTTTATTTGAAATGTAATAAGCAGGTTCCTTAGCCCTGTTGTCTGCGATTACTTTAGGACAGAAATATGTCTCCAGGTCCAACTGCTCATCAAAGAGCTGAGGATGAATTTGCGTTCCTAGTGTGTTCCAGTAGGTGTGTGGAGCTCAGAGAAAGAGGTGAGGTTCGGCTCACCCCTGGGCAGTTCCAAAGCCTGGTGCCAACAACAATTTCCTGCCAAGTGAATTGAATGAGTGGCAGGTTTGTCCCCAGGGTGTGGGCCTTTTCACTGCAGTCTTACACAGGTAGCTGTAGGGGTTTGCCCTGAGAGATGACAGAACAACATGAGAAGCTCGTAAGTGCACCCACTGTGTGATGAAGAAGCAGCCCCTGATCGTGTTGATTTTTTTTTTTTTTCATCAAATCCGGTTGTGGGGACTGCTACTCTCTGCTACTGCTACCCTCTGCTCCCATCAGCTACAAAGACTAGCTCATCCATATCTGCTAAAGCCATCACAGCCTTTTGTTTGCTGTGATTACTGAAGATGGTAGTCATTGAAATCCCTCTTGAACTGAACTGGCCATCACACAACTGTCCGTTGTCCATTCATGAATACAGAGACAAGAGGCGTGATACCACGATTAGGTGTGGCTTTTGGTTGACCAAGCTCGGCTTGTGTGCAGGCAAAGAGCTGCAGTCTAGTCCTGCTGTGTTTCTTTCCCAAGCGTTTGCCTGCTCAAGGAGAGAATGAATTTGGAAACACGTCCAAGCTGCGAGAAGCACTTACGTAACAGCCGCTGCTGCGTTTTTTCGTTGTCACATTCTGCTCTCCCCTTGTCCTCTCAAAAAAGCTGGCGTTGCTCAGTGTATAAATACTTGACTTCAGAGGCGAAGGCAAATTTGTTTCAAACTCTTTCTGGAAAATATTAAACAGAGGATGCAGATCCATTATAGGAAGTGCTTAAGTGTCTCGTTCCTGTGTCCTAACACAAGCTGCGTAAATGAGGTCACTGACTCCTGCAGGAAAATATGGCCTCTTCTTGTGCCTTGCTGTTATTACTGAAACTGTACTGTACTGGTGAGAGGGTTTCCAGTGTGCTAGCTTTTTTTAAGCTCACACAAGGAGTGTAGATACCACCCTTCCCCATGCAGGATTGGTATTACAGGTATGAGCAAACTCCTCTTGAAAAAACTTATTGCAATAGTAATGCTCATAATTATTAACGGACTTTACCAATCAACTGCATTATTTTGTATTGTCCGTTTTATGGAATTTGTAAATGAGATGCAATACTCCAGTGCAAATGAGCCCAATGACTGCCATGTTGAAGTTATGCTCATCTCAGTGTAGAACCACCCAGCTTTGTGGCATCAGTCTAAACACATGTACAGTTATAGATAATGCATGCCGTAAATATCATACATCATTGTAAATGTGAATGCCAGATTTATTTACCTTTGTCATACCTCACAAGAGCCTGGGCATCATTCCCCTGAGCTGTTTTTATATTACAAATACTATGTTTGGGTCGTATATTGAATGTGTATTTGGAAGCAAAGACAATACTTGTTGCCTTAAGAGCTAGAGAGCTTTGAAACAGTCCATGCCGACCAATCAGAAGTATGTATATATTGCAGTTTCTTGAACTTTCCCTGTGTGCAGTTTCAATGGGAATGTCCCAACATAAACTACGATAAACAGAACCCCCATCAAGGAGTGTTGCAAAGACTAATATTTTCTCAGGCAGCAAAGAGCAAATTAAAAGCCTCTCCAACTCCATGAAATGATAATCATGATAATAATAACAGGAAGGGAGTTTAAACGGTTCGTGGCCACCATGACACAACCCAGCTGTTAGATCAACAAGCTCGGTATCTGCAAACTTTTTCCATTTATATTCTAATCGGTGGCTTTTCTGAACGCTTCAATAAAGTTCGAAACTTTTCAGTACAGATTCAAAATTAATGAGGAAGTCTGCCCCTCTAGCATAGCCCTGATTGTTGTACCCACTTCATTTTATTAATTGTTTCATTTGTGTCAAAGCGTGGGCCTTCAAAGCACTTGAGCACGGCTGGCCTGTTTTCATAGCCTTTGATGTGATTTTATTATCCAAAAATTTGAGGCCGTGTATTAAATAGGGGAGCGGATAACCGTCGCTGCAATCGCGTCCCCAGCTGTGATGCCGACGCCAGGGGAATTTAAAAAAAAACAAAAAAAAAAAGCGCTCATTAGGTCACTTCCAGTCAGGTTTGCAAAAAGAATGTGAACCACAAATAGAAGTGTCTCTAAATATTTATGTGACCTTTCAGGGTGTGACTGCCCTCCTGGCCTCAGCAACAGCGGTCAGATGGGCGAAAACATCACCCAGTGTTTGTTAATGGCTGGAAAGTTAACATCATAATGGAAAGATGTGTGAAAACAAGCAGGAAACTGTTTCAAGAGGAAACCGGTATTTATGTCCAAGTAGATGAGCCCTGAGATGATTTTCTATCTTTTTATGTGCTGGTAATTCCCTGTGTATGGCTTTTGATTGAAGAAGAGTGAGTAGAGTGTGTTATAATGGCTATCATCTTACATGAAAACTGTGGTAAAACATCATTTTAATGGAGTTGCCCAATGTCTCAACAGCACCATAAAGTGTTGTCCTTGGAGAGCGTGGAATGTAGAAGATGTCTGTCTTCTGAAGTTCACTTTTTATCATCTACATCCCATGGCACCTCTCTGAGGGAGCCATGGGTGGATGATTTTGCTTCTTCTTTGCCTCTTTAAAACCGCGTTTGCTGCAGAGAGGTAGCTCACTGAACGCAGCATATCAAGAATGCAGTGAATCAGCGAGTCCCCCAAGATTGTGATCACAGTGAATGTTGCTCCAAATGTGAGGTCACCCAGGCTGCTTTGCGGAATGAAGTAACAGCAACTGGAGAAGACTGCTGTGCTCCATGGTCAACACTTACCACCTCAGTCAGACACACTGTACTGTGATGTGGTCTTCCTGTCGCAGACTGAAAAGAGGGAGGTCCAAAGCGTCCATGCATTTGTTCATTGTCCCACAATGGACCCAGATTCCTAAATATTTATAAAATGTTGTAATCCATTCTTTACATCCGTTTTTTTTCCAGCCTGTTGTATGAATACCCAGTGCATATAAAATTGGAACAAAAAAGTCCTAAATAAAGAAGCGAAGGCATTGCTCTGTCGCACAGTCTGCTCTTACACATGTTTGAAATCAGCATCCTCGAGTTTGCCTCACATGAAGCGCTGTGCTACGTCATAAAGGAAAGAATCTAACGTGCTCAGTGCCACTCGGCTCCATATGGTGGGAAATGTGGCACCGGGGTGGTTTGAGCGAAACTGGGAGATGGGGCTGTGGTGGGGGTCTGACGGAGGAAGCCGCTGACGGTGCAGGACCAGGAGCTGTGGGCTGCGGCTGCCGAGGGGGGGCGCGGCGCGCAGCTGGGCGGCAGCTGCGTCGCTTGCGGGCTGCGAGGTTGCGCTGTACGCACGCTTCCTGAAAGCGCGCTGTCGCTTTATGAGCAATCTGCTCGCAATAAGACTCGTTTCGACCAGGCAGCCAGAAAGCCCCCCGGGCCCTTTTTCTGTGCACGTTCTTCAACCGCCCTTTTCAGATTTGTTTAAGCTTTCCTTGTGTTTCTCAGCCTAATCATCCTGATTATTTTAGCGGTTACGTTTTGTGATCCACAGTCCAGCTTGATCCTGCTTCGTATACAGTCATCTGATCAGGCTGTTGCAACAATCAGCCCAAAATAATATTCAGTCGTCTCTGTTTTTGTGGTTTCTGTTTGACTTTCTTTTAGCCTTCCCTTGTAAAAAATGGGCTAGTACTACTCGCATATACAAATCAAGTCTCCACAATCCTTCCGGTCCTCTGCAACAATAAAAATCGCTCTGACGTGGAAGCATGGGCCCCTCAACATCACAAAAACACGTTGATTTGGGAACACTGTTGCTTGTAAAACCATATTAGTTTGTTCAATTTGCTAAGCACTCAGAAATCTTGTCTATTGCCAAGCTTAACTGGGGCATTTCTAGAGAACTCATGCTGTGCTTCCAACATAACGTTACATACTCTCATTCACTGGCGTGTGGGCCAAGAAATCACCCTCACCTTTTGGAAAGGGTTCCAGTACTTTCCACATAATTTGTTCTTCTGGAACTGTGATGTTAACTGTGGCTAGCATTCAGGAATACTGAAGAAATGAAACGTAATGATTTGACTTAGGGTCTGAGGCATGCCAGAGGGAAGTTGGTGCTTTCATCGTGGTGTCTCATGAGAAAGTGAGCTGTTTTCTCCCATTTTCTTTTCTAATTAAGTGTTGAGTTGCATGTATTGATTACAGTTCTGCCATTCTACACTAATGGCACAATTACAAAAAATCGTCTGGTTTTGGAAAGGCATTTTTGTGGGATCTGAAAAAAAAAAAAAAAAACAATGAAAATCCAAGATGTTCAAGTGTCTTGACTTTGTTTTGGAGGGAAAACAGTCAAACTGTTGAATGGAAAATTGTGCTGTAAATGTAAAGTAGTAAATAAATAAAGTAGACAGAGGACCAGCTAAGATCTGCAGTAAAATAATATTTGTCCCAATACAAGTGAGCGAAGGAAGTGGATGTGAATGAGTGCATACTTCATGCAATATCAGGTAAGGAGAGGAGGAGAATGGTGTAATTTGGTAGCACATTTGAGACACTCTGCTGTCAGCATTCCAGTGCTTTGGCTCATGATAGAACAAGAGTGACTCAAAACAAACAAAATGTAATGGAAATGGCAGAAGCAAGGCTTCTGGAAATCATATCAGAATCACAGACAAATCTGGGTTTTACCTCTATGCATTTTAAATATGGTATCCTTTCCCACACTAATCTTTCTTATTATTGACAAGCACTTTTTGAAAGTTGTGGGCAAGGAGATCTTGTTATATCAATTTGCAGAAAATAATGTTAGGTACAAAACAAAAATGTCAGTACATTTGAAGGAACAAAACACTTTAATTAGAGATGGACCTCTCCAATTAATTTTAACAATGTAACTATTTTAATGTTGTATCATTTACTTAAGTTAGTGAGCTAGCTATAAATTGAATCTAAGGACAGTCACTTTTAAATCCAGCCATAATCATAAAAAATTAATGATCGTATGACATATTTTGTTTTTTGCATTCTTGACGAATGCTGTTTGATAACCAGATAAATATCACAGTGATTCAGATTACGTTGAGCCTTGAAATGTAGCCACAAAGTCATTTGTCACAATTTGTGTTCACTTCTAATTAAAAAGTAAGGCAGTAAATTGGTCCAATGGAGTTTTTCAGCGTGACTGCAGTTGAATGGAACTCTCATGAAAACTCAGATGAAAGGAATTCTGGGATACCAGACCAATGTGAAATCCACATACATATTAATTTTACACACTTGGTCAAAGGGAGCAATCAAGGCCAAGTGGAAGACTCACTCTTGATTCGGGCATCCTCGGATATGTGACTCGGTGTACCTTTAGTGGCTAACATTTTATGCTTGTCAAGTGATGTCCTCTGTTATCGATTAAATATGCTTTATGAAGGGTGCTCTCAGCAATGACCAGCTTGGTAAGTCAAAGTGCCTTTTCTGCTGAATGAGGGGTGATTGAAGTTTCAAGTGTTCAGTTACATTTTTCACTGCATTGACCTCGATCAGTCATTTTTCTCACGGTTACCACTCATCTCTTCTCATGTCAGAGTGTTTTCTGCTCTTTTCTGTTAGTCCTGTTCAGGACTAACATAGCAGTCACTTTGGCAATCTGTTTTAATTCAGATGAACCACTGTGCTATTCCATTGCTACAGTGAATGCTTTAACATATTTATTTTCATAGTACAGTTTGGAAATGTATTTCTAAGGGGAGCTTTTAAGCTTTGGTCCGGGTTGAAGTGAAAGTCATGTGCATTTGTCAATATTAATAGAAATCATGGATTTGATGATGGGTATCTTTACCCTTGAAGTCAGATGCTTGCTTGAAATGAAAGACATTCCGCAATCATTTTAATACATGGCCTTGTATTGTGATTGCTTTGTGTCATGAAATTAAGTCTAATTCAACAAATATGTGTCATTGTATTAAGAACAGACAGGTATTTGAAATCAAAGGTAGAGGCGGAGACCGCTGTCCTCCCATGACAGATCCGCTCCCTTCTGTTGGCTAAATAGGTACACCAGCTCATCATTTCCATCTCTGCCTGACCCTTGAAGCATAGCCCGTCTGTGCTTCATTTGTATTACACGGGCCTATAACAATAGACAGTGATGTCACAAGAAAGTAAACAACGCCCTAGCAGTGCAGTTCCAAAACCTGTCAACACTTCCTGCGTGGCGCTTGGAAACATGCGTTCTATAGGCCATTCTGAGAACCTGAGAGCCAATGTAGGTGTAGGGTTGGCCCTGGCAGTGGAAACCCAGTGGTCTGGAGACGCCCAGTCAGCAGGCAGGGCAGCTGAATCAGACCTGGCAGCCCTGGAGGGCAGCCAGCATGCCATCGGTTTAATTGGAAACATTATGAGGGAGGGGCTCTACCCAGCGGTTTGCTTTCAATTACTCATTTAGGTTGCCAGTCCCAGAGGCAAAGTCGTTCTGCAGTTGCCTTTCATAGTTCTAGTCACAAAAGAAGCATTTACTGTAAGAAAAAGTGTATTTCATGCATAAGTATTTTAAGTTGGTCATCTCAGTATTAGTGGTTGAATATTAGCGGTTGGTCGCCTGGACAGGGCCCCAGTCAATCACAGGGCTGTCTCACTGTGTGGTTTACCAAAGGGAGGAGTCCAAACTGGAGGGTGATTCATTGTTGTTAAGCACTTGTTTATTGTCTGTTTTGTGAATTAGCTAGCTGTGGTGTGAATTGAAACCACACACAGAATAAGATTATTCATACTTAAGACATTTTACATGAAGATAATGCTGATGAAATAGCTTTTACAGTGTATGTTGATGTTAACTAGAATTAGTAGGCGATATTTTCAATGTCTGTGTTTTATGTTTCCGGCTCAGGTCACACACAGTGAGCTATTGGACTCTGCTCACATCCTGCTGCCTTGATGAATATTTGAGATTAGAGTGATAGTACTTGGGGATGAATGAGTGGCGATGCCTCGGGGCACCATGGCAACAGACAGACCCCCCTTGGACTAATTGTGAGGGTGGGACACTCATTGTTGGTGTCCTGTCTTAGCGCTGTGGAAACGTACTCTGTGAAAGGAGCGCACAAGAGGTTAAGTACTGAAAAGGCAGATTTATGGAGTGAGATTACACAGTTGGAACCAACTGGCAAGTCGGAACCAACTGACCACCTTTTGCCAGCCCTTGGTGTGGTGGGGCTATAAATTGTGTACCATCTGTTTTTACCGCTACACCCTCTGTTTGCTGCTGGTCAACTCACAGTATCTCGCTCTTAATCAGTATCAATTGTGTTCTGAAAAATCAGGTCCACATTGATGACGCTGTGGATCTTATTTAGCCCCTTAATTATTATTCTTAGTTTTAATTCGATTTTCCTTCTGTGAATTGTACCCTTTCCCTGTTAGACTGCCAACAAAATCCATGCATATCCTGAAGTACTGTTTTTTCAAGACTTTTTCTGCCCGGGGGGGCGTAGGCCATGTTTTAAATGGCACCAAGATTGCTTTTGTTGAGCTAAGTTTTTCAATTCTTTTTGTTTTGACTTGCAAAATTACGCACTGAACCTTTTGGCATTCTGTTTATTTTCTATCAGATGATGCAATCCTTGCGGTTTCATTGTAACAGTGGAGTCACGTGGGAACCGCTGTGCAAGATCTGCCTTAGGAAGGCTGTGTTGCTATATAAGCGCGCTCGGGGGTTATTGAAGTCATACCCTGTCATCCTGTCTCATAACATTTTAGGGGAAACGCAGGGAAGTGTGCCAGGGCCGCTTTTTCCCTCGCTCGCAAGATGGGAAATTTTGAGGCTTGAGTGAAGGATGAAAGGAAGGAATGTCTTTTGTGATGTGAGAGGTGAAAAGAATTGTCTCCTTGCACTCGGCTTCCTGCTTTCATCTGCTGCGCGCCCTCTGACCTCCTGGGTCCAGCAATTGTTCACCCCGGCTGTGACTTTGCGCCTCTGTGCTGAGCCCCTACTGAACATGAGAGAGGGGAAGGAGCAAGAGAGATAAACAGAGAGAGAGAGAGAGAGAGAGAGAGAGAGAGAGAGTGAGTATAAAAATGAGGGAGACGAAAGTAGGATGAGCTCAATGAAAGATTTACCTTTACCTTTACCTTATCGTTCACTAAAGGTGGCATACAGGCAGCTTGTTGAATCTTTTACTTTAGGCGTACTTGTTTGAATATAATAAGGACTACCCTCCCTGTTGCTCTGATAGTAAATAACTCTGTTATTTTAGAATGCTAATATGAGGAGCATATCTATAAGTCAATAGGGCATCGTTCTATTGAGGCATAGCAGTTGCCTGAGTTAAGTGTTTCCTTTCCCACAGACGGGCAGTAAATCTCTTTGTAGGATATGAGGTTCTTATCCATAAACCTGCCACAAAATTGTACAGAGGCCCTATATTTTCCACGTTGGTCTCCATTTCAGGGATTTAATTCAGGTCTGTGAAAGTGAACAGGCATACGTGTGCTTAATGCTGATTCAGGATGAAAGAGCCACCAGAATATGTCTCCTGTTAGAAGTAAGACAACATGATCTTTCATGGACGCAGCTAACTGTTATCTCATTTTCTATAACCAGTGGAGGCTTGGAATTCTCTCAGTAAAGGCCAGGTTCAAAGTCTTGTGGCACATCAGGTAACAGTCAGCAGTTCGCCATTACAATGAATGGATGGCATTTGAAATGAAGGCCTAAATCTTACATTGGGCTCTAACTGTCAGGGCATGCCCATGTCTGTTGCCTGCTGTTTATAAAACATCACCATTTAACAAACCCAATCTTTCCAGGCCGTGTAATTACATAAACATGTCAATGAGCTGCAGTTTAACTTAAATTGAGTTCAGGGAAATATGAATGTTTTGGGACCAGAGATTCTGTGGTTGCCAAGGTTATATTGGAGGTGTCAGTGATCCTGAGTCGCACAGACATCGGTGGTGGAGGCAGCCTGCTTGAGGCTAGCATTAAATTTGACCTGAACTTGAGGCATTCGCCAATTGTTTCAAAAAAAGAGTAGAGTTTTATTGTCCAAATCAAGAACTAGAAAGGCCCTGACTTTTGGAAGTACTGCAATAAATGTTCAATTAGTAGGCATCAAACCACATCAATTTCTTTATGTAATATAGTATTGTCTTATGAGGTGAAAATAGGAATAAGGATTTAGACAGAAGATGGGAAGACACACAAAATAGGCACCTTATACTTATCTTCATGTCTGATGTTGTTTGCGTCTAGCAGCACATTCAGGCACAGCCAGTTGTGGTGATCCGTCTGTATCTGGCTGTGTGGACCTCTGTGGCTGTTATTTTTACAGACCAAATGAACCTGTTGTCCGCATTACCTGCTATGGCGTGTGATTGTGATTGTGGGTGGGGGCGTTCTTTCCAGCTTGGGCCAGCCAAACCCTGTCAGTCAGAGACCTCACCCCCCAGATGGCCCCCGGTAGACCCTCGGCCTGTGTTTGCAGGGTGCCAGACTCAGCCTCCAGCTCATCGGTTCAGCCATGGGCTACAGCCAAGTCAGAGAGAGTGGGCGCTTCACCACTTCTGGGCTGCTGTCAGACACGTAAACCGTGATAGTGTCTCCACAGTAGTGTGCTCAGCAGATGTGAGTCATTCAGACATTATTGATTGCTTTGAGATTACAGACTCACTTTTTGGCAGTAATTCTCATTTCAGTCTATCAAGTGAGTTATGTGGTCATCAATCAACCCTGATAAGGGAAATTATTATACTATAGGGTGCTATTGAAAGATCAAGGCATATATGTGTGTGTTAGGGGAGGTGTCTGAAGTGTATAGTTGTTGTTTTTTTTCACAACATAATCAAGATCCTGGTTTTCTGCTCTATTTTGTTACTTTCACATGAGAATTAAAACGGGACTGGCTATTTTTGTTCTGTACAGAAGAACACGGTCGGGTACTTAAGGTCAGTTATTAGAACATTTTAAATGCCGGTTTAGCAAAAGGTTATCCAGTTCGCTGTATTCAGGCCCTGTCGCAACCTTTCCAAACTATAGTGTAGAGTGCATGTGAAAAACAGAGAAAGAGGCATCGTTTTCTGCTTTGCAAACTTAAGCAAACAGCCAGTAAGGTCCGAGTAAGGACTTGAGTCTGTGAGCAGCTGCAGATTAATTAAGTAATGTACAAATTGTTGCCCCTGAGGTGCACATGTTTACCCAGGTCGTGTTTGTTATTCCTGCAAATAAGTACAGTAAATCAAGCTTGTAGAACTGTGTGCCCGGGCCCTGTCCTCTTGGCAGTGCACAGTACAGATGTTAACCTACAAGCAACTAATAACCCTGCTGGCTAAAAGCACTGGAAATGTTCCCCTGTATTAATCTTTCAGCATGCCTGTTTTAAAATGATTCCCCCCAAGGATGGGGGTGAGGTTCCATGTATCAAGGGCACTGGCAAAAAAGGTCATGTGCCAGCTCTCTAACGGGGTGCTGAAGTGTAAGCAAGCGGGACATATCCGCAATTGTCCCGGTTACTGGCCGGTAAATATTTCCACAGGAAAAGCCCCTCTCTTTCGGAACCTTGAGTGTAACAGCTGCCGTAGACCGTAACTGCTGCTGTGCTTAGCTGTCGTCCGGTGGCTTTAAGCAGTGTGAGATAAATCAGCCAGGCCATCCGGAACTTTCTGCATCCTGCTGTTTGTGAGCTGGGCCGTCCAGTTTGCCCTCCCTCACCTGCACAAGGATGTGATTGTTTGGGGGGGTTGGGGTGGGGGTAGTCCACTCCGATGCCACCAACGTGTGGTGGCTTCTTGGCGCTCTGGTAACAGCACAGAGAGCAAACGAGTTGCAAACAGGCCTTGTATGGTGTGTCCTTAAACAAATGTGTGCTGTGAAGTCAAGACAGATGGTATCATTCCGTAACTTTAGCTTGCATGACTCAGGCCTCCAGAGAGTCCTTTTATTTCTAAACTGGGATTTTTGCAGTGATGAATAGAGACAACTTGAGCCTCTACTTTTAGGCCAGGAAAGTTTTTTGGGGGGTTGTTTTAAAAAAAAAAAACCTTTATGAGAGGATGTTCCATGGGAAGAATGACAGACATTTTATTGGGCTGAAATGAAATGCTGCGTTCACACAGGAGGGCTCATGCAGGGGTCATGTGCCAGTCCCTGAAGCAGGATGCTGCTTAAGTCTCTGTTTCCTGGGCTTTTTTTGAGCTTCACACTTGCTCTCAAAAGATCCCAGGCTAAAGGTTACATTCTGCAAGCAAGCTGTCAAGGGAGCCAGCAATTTGAGTCTTCCTATCATTTCCCTAACACTTTGTTCAGAGCGTGGCTCACAGCTGGTCAAACATGTCTGTGGGAAACGGTATGTCACTCAAACAACAGCTTTGTGCCCCTAAGCTCACGGCTCCATGTCTATGTTGTATGTGAAATGCACCCGACTTGTTGTCCTAAATTAGCACCTTGTGGTGTCTGCCACAGCAGATGTGGAAATGTTCGCAAGTGTTTTTATGCTTTAATTTTATAATACACCTTGTAATTTTAAACTTACCGTAAGTGCTAACTACATTATCCGTGGCAGCCTTTCACTGAGTTTGAGGTCTCCTTGAGAAAGCATAGTGAAGAAAGCTTCACTATTGATAGGATCAAATAAATCTATTTTATACAGTTCTCTTTGTGTGCATTGTAATCTCAGCTGCACTTTGTTAAATAAAAAAAAGCTACGTTATTTTTGTTCTCTGTTCTCCATGCTGATTTCGGCTGTACAGAATTTGGAATCACTTGAGTTCCACAGGAGGTATTTACACAGCTTTCACGTGCACACTGTACGCGCGTGCCGCTCTTCGCCGAGGACAATGTGAGAACTGTTCCCCCCGAATTTTTGTTAGCGGAAAGTAGATGTCAAACCAGCGTGTAGCTCTGCGATCCAGGTGCAGGAGACCTGAAAGGCGAAAAGAGAAAGTCAAGGAGAAAGCGGAACATTCTCCCTCAATCGCACAAAGAGATATTATTCTCTTGCTTACGACTGGCGAAACTGCAGCCCCTTCTTTTCATCTCAGTCAAATCGCTGCACAATTGACAAAGGAAGAGTCTATGGCGGCTCAGATGGAGCTGGAAAAGGGAGGTCAGCCGTGAGTGACTGTCTGTGCCAATGACCCCCTACTCTGGGGCATTCAGGGCTCCTAATTATCCCCCTGCACGCATGACACAGCGCTGGCACTGCTCTGCCCCTGTACCCCCTGCCACTGTCAGGGGACGTGGGCGTGGGCATTGATCAACTCCCCCCCCACACCTCGGTCTGAAGTAATGGAAAAGTTCCTAAGATCCCGTGATTTATGATCAGGCGTGGGACTTGTAGAGACGAATTGTTGCCTCTTGGGATGCATTTTTTTTCTTCAAATGTGTCGAGTTCTTGCAGAACCTGTTCAGTTTTCTGAATTCTGTCCGTGTTTATAGCCAATTTGCACCTCGATGTCGGGTGTCTTGACTGCTCATCCAGGTGATGACGCCCGAACAACTGAAAACGGAGCCAGGAGGAAAGCTTGCGTAAAAGCTTGCGGATGCATGCCTGCCCATAAATGCGCTGTTTCCTTCTGCTGCTGTAAACCTCTGGTAATGACCCTGTTAGAGGTTTTGTGGACTTAAAGTGCGAGAACCACATGCTTCACATCCACTTTGAGGAGGCATTTTCTTACACCCTTGAAAACGTAACGATGCGCCGCAAATCTCACACATTCTGCCAGCTCCACCACAGCATGCATAACCTCATTTGTTGGGCGTGGACTCGTGTTAACAGCTTTGCCGCATTACTGTGCGCGTCTCACCACACAGAGCGGCTGGGAGGAGGAAGCGCCTACGTCTCGCACTTACTCTTTACTGCCAGTGATGTATGCGTGGAGCCATTTAGGGTCCCTCTCATGGCAGCCTTTTACATGACTAATGGAATTTTCTTGGCCTCCCCGGTGCATCAGGGGCAAAGCCTCGCCTACTCTCAGTGAATGGATGGCACAGTATGTGCTCTGAAGAGGCTTTCCCCTCCATTTAGCACCTGTCTGACAGTCGGAGCCGGTGGGCTTCAGTATGCGAGGCTCTTCCATCATAGCTTGGCTCACAAGGCCAGCTCTTATTGTCACTCTCCCTTGTAGAGATTGAAGGAGGTGCTGCAGTGGCCCCCACTGGCCACACACAAGCCCAAGCTATGCATGCTGTACTGTGTGTCCGCCCCCAGAGTGCTTTTGCGCTGGGGCTGCCGAAGGGGCTTCACTGTGGTCCTCCAGCCTGCGTGTAGGGGCGCCCCAGTGATGTCTGCTTCGACACTTCGACACATCGGGGAGGTCTGAACTGCCCGGGCAGCGGGGCGGAACGGTCACACAACCAGTTGCATTAAGTAACAATGGACGTCGGCAGCCCCTGCCTGTGTGAGCCAGTGTGAGCCTATGTCCTTGGATCCCTGCTGCCGCTGTAGGTCTAGAGCAGCAGCTCCGAGTCTCACCCCCACGGCACGCCTCTGAGAGGGCCATCACAGTAGCTCTGCTGTTCCGCACATAAAGAGCTGCCTGGGAGAATGGACTCTGCATGGCGGCATAGTCCCTCCATTAGGGGGCGGAAGACCTCTATTCAGCCACACAGAATGTGTTGCGACCCCAGTCTCTGGGCATGCTGAACAGAATAAGAGATGTGGAGCTTCGCGATGGTGACCGTGACTCCTTTTAAAGCTTCAAGCCTTGACTCCCGAGTTTGCGCAAACACTGTGTTGATGGTGGAGCCCTGTCTGTATTGTGCTTACAGAAATGTGGATGTGTGAGGGAATGCTAGTTCTAGTAAGTCAGCCTGAGTGGCCATAGATTCCCAGGACATACGCCACATTATAGGCAGGTTTACTAACACTGTGGCTACTGTCTGTCTCATTGTGCTGCAGTTAGCATATTGTGCTGCAGTTAGTAATATGCGCAAGCCCTCAATAATTGACTTTGACTAGAAGCCACTGTGTTTAAGCCTATAGCAACGACACATCGGGGCCCCAGATAACTTCACAAGCTCCCATGATGCCGCTAAGTATGTGCCATTGTGGAGAACTGCTTTTGGCTGACCAGTGAAACTACCGCTGAACATTACATCAAGCCCTGTTACTACCATTACCCTGAGTCAGGTAAAAGATTGTGGTGAAATTCAATATCCCGTGAGATGGAGCATTTTTTTCTGCAGAGGGAATTAAGAAGAACCTTTTTTGGGGCACAGATGGTCAATTTCAGCCATTCTTGGCTCACGTTAATGAGGTCATCGATGTTTATTAAAAAGTCTGGTTCGTCTGTCAGCACTTCCTCATGCATGGTCTTAAAGAGCTCCCTGTGCTGTCAGCCTTGCGGTAGGCTCAGGCTCCAGCCTGTGAGGTCTCCGGCACACAGTCGATCCACTGCAGTACTCGCACTGTTATTGTGTAAGTGACAGTTTAGTTTGCTTGAACATTTTAGCCTGCACTTCATTTGTCTCTGAACTGGCTTAATGGGTGCAGTGGTGTTAACAGAAGCTGAAGTCTAAATTGAAATGCCTTTGTTCAGTGACATCCAGGAGGTTCCTTTCTGGAAAAAGGAACGGGGAAGGCACTAGGTTAAAGCAGTTAAATATCAGCCAGCAGCTCAGAGTCTTACCCTGTCTTGCTCAGGTAATGGTCACCTTAACGGTACATGTCTGGAACATCCAACCAACCACTCTCTCCGGGTATCATTTATCACAACCAGCAACAGGTCTTACCGGTATTTAAATGTATTGCAGTGTGAACCTGTGATTATTTTTCTAGCTTGAGGATTAATTCATGTTGTCTCCTGTTACTGTGACGTGTTTCCCATCACCGGGACCAGATGAGCCAAAGCCATCGGAGCTGGTGCGTTTCCTCAGATACCACTCTGTAAACGATTTCACAGAATCCTCAGACTGCCTTTGAGCGCATCTCTGTGAACTGCCGCGCTCTCAGTCTCTGAGTGAGTGGAAAGGAAATCAGGTCTGCCTTTCAGCATGTGTCCTTGCAGCTTACATTGACTGACCTGCCTCTTTTTGGCAAGGCTTTCTACCTGCCCTCGTGCAGCCCTCTCCTCCTTCTCCACCCCCGCCCCCCCGCCTTCTCAGCTGTGTTTTGAGACTCCCTCCCCTGCTGGCCGAACCGATGACCGTTATTGATCATGCGGGACACAATAAAGGCAGCGCTCCAACCCAAAACAGCGGATGAAAGAGGCTGCATTTGCGTCTGACTCATTTGTCCTCCAGGTGGTCAATTTAGTTGGCAGTGGGGGGAGGGGGGAGAGTTAGGAATTGACATTCTTGGCATTCTCTGGCCAAATTCAGCAATCCGAGCCCCGACCCCACCCCCCCATCTGCACCGCTGTTTGTGCATCACAATGCTGAGGGCTGGGTCTGACTTTACCCCCGCAAGGCGATGTCATTTCCTGTGACCTCTTTCACACCCAAGTGTAAAAAACAAGGGACAGAAGGACAGGTGACATTGCTCGTTTGGCTAATTAGGCTGCAGCTGGGTGTAACAGTAGCTCTTAATGTTTTTAATCAACCACTGAAAAAAAACTCTTTCATGAAATAAACCACAAAGCATAGCAATATGCACAAGATTTAACTCTTGCAACTTTTTGCATGGTCAAGTTTTTATTTCATTCTGTGGGAATTCCCTCATGAGAGTGATTTTCTGCAAAGAATTAGGGAGATTAAACAGCCTTTTTTCAAAATAAACCCTCACAGAACAGATCACATTACTGTGCAAACAGTAGGTCTAAGGCAGCTTGCCCCTGTATGCACTACACTTATTTATACTGTAATGAGTTAATCAGTCTTGGTCAGACAGCTGTGCAGTCAACCCTGGAGTCCGCTTGTGACTGTTACCGAGAGACAGAGGGACTGTTGAGGACAGAACACAGACTGGGCAGATGCCTCTGTATTGCACACAGATGTCCATGTGATGTAATGTGACCCAGGGCCAATCTGGCTGCTGCCGGTTGTTCCTGTGAACGGTGCGGTAATCGTGTCATGCAGTGGTGCATGATGGGAGAGCTGTGCCGCTCATATTTGGCGAGAGCTTGGCAGTGCCGCTGTGAGAAGTACAGAGAGCGGTGTGCCCAGCTGGGATTTTGGCAGCGGTAGGGGTATGACATCATGTTTCAGTCAGTGCAGCTTCATTATGCCTGCGGGAAGTTTGTGAACACTGAGCATACCTGCGCGTACCGGTGCAGGACAGTGCACTATGGAGAGCGGATATCTTCCCCTGGGTGGGACAGTTATTTAATTCACCACCCGATATCCCTTCCCATATCCAGATCTTCATCAACCTCTAATACACTGGTCCTTGTCCCATCATTTAACAAATTTTCATCCACCCGCAAGTTTTAATTATCCTCTTCACTGACCGGCAGACAAAGAGATACACAGGGACGATCACATAACCTCTGCTCCACCTACTGGTGGCCAGAGTAATGAAGAGAGTGCATATGTATCCATCCCAATATTAAGTCCACCTAAACACACACACACACACACACACACACACACAGGCACACACACACACCTTTATACTCAGTTACCAGTACTTTAAATGAACCCTGTTACACTGAAACCACAGTACAGTCACTCCCCACATACCTCTTGGTTTAAGCCAGGAGGAGCAGCTGCCTCAGCCAACCCTCACCATTCAGACTGGATTGAGAAAAAAATGAATGCTCTGCTCCATGACTTCAGAGACTTGAGACTCTTTCTGTGTGTCTTTTGGAAGATTTTGCGAGTTGTGTGTGCTATTTTTGACCAGTTTGAAGGATGGACAAGCTGCCTTGAAGAGGATACATATAGCAAAGTTTCTGAAAATAAAGTAACTCTGTCAGACAGCGATGACTCCAGTGGCTTTTGGGATGGGCGTTGTTCTCCAGTGTTCTAAGGAATCCTGTGTATGAAGATCGAATCATATTGTCTCTCCAGCTGATGCTGTCTGTTTTTTAAGTCACTATTGCTCATGAGAGGAATACTGCATTTTTGTCTTCAGATGTAGCTGTGCACACTGGCTTATATGCAAGCTCTCTCCCTGTAGTCACAACTGATAGTAGTGCATTTTAAAATCATTTCAAGTTGAAGGGACAACATGACTGCATTAAATATATGAGGTCAGACATTTATGTCGATGAGCATGTCCCGAAAATGTGCTCTTGGCCGAAAATATGTGAGAAAAAACGGTTGACTAAATAAATATGTCAAACAGAGGCCGCTTTGAGTCGCAGAAGGGAAAAGTAAACTCCGCTGGTGTATGTGGAAGGCAGAAATGCAGAATGGGATAATTGCCTATCTCGGAGAGGGGAACAGTTGGGCAGTGTGTCTCTCTCAGTTCTGGGTATCTGTGCATGTGGATGGCGCAAGCCGAGGTAAGCGCTGGCTGGCTCATCACCTATGTGTCAGGCCTTCTGCTTTCACCGTGCATACGGTGATAACCCTGCATCTGACGGAGATAAGTATGCACAGACCGCAGAGAGGGGCACTACCTGTTACTCAGCTCAGCCTTGTTGTGGTGAGAAACATCACTGCCCCTCGGTGCTCCGCCTTTGTGCGTACAGTATCTCAGTTTAGACCACAGCTGTCGCCAGAAGCACTGACAGACCTGAAGTGGCTTGTAAACCCAGACCTGATGTCTTTGTGTACAAAAGAAAGGCATCGTGGGGATATATACATGGAATATACAGTCACTGAAGACATAGACAAACAGTCAAAAGTCTGAACACAGCTTTTATTCTTTATTTCTACCTTTTTCCACATTTTAAAATAAATAGCAAAGGCATCAAAGCTATGAAATAACACACATGGAGTTATGCACTGACCAAAAAGGCGTTAAACAAATCAAAACAGTCTTATATATTAGGTTCTTCAAAGCCTGTTATTTAAAAAAATAGAAAGGAAAGAAATTTCAAGCATTTAAACATCAGTCTTTGGATGCATGTTTCCCATTTCAATTAGATGTGTCCAAACTTTTAAGTGGTACTGTAGTCATACACTTCAGTAAAACCACACATAATGTAGTTGAACACTAGTCAAATCTTTGGTGATAAAATCCCAAACCGTAACGGCGCAACAGACTTGGCTTGGATGCTGAATAAATACGAAACACCTGTGCTGAATCAGTTGAAACGTCTGCATGTTTTTGTGGTTGTAAAGAAATACGCACCAGTGAACTGTAAACATTTACTGAAGGCCTGCATCGGATTTTTTTTTCTTAAACATCTACACTTTGAAGTTCATTAAATAATTTCAGTTTATAACCCGTAATAGGAATTTTAGGTTTGTTTACAATCTCTTTGGTATCCAGATCAAGTACTTTCAGCCACATAAACAAAGCTGAAAGGTTTTCAGATTTTACTGTGTCAAGTTACATATGCATAGCCGTTGGCAGTAAATAGTGCTTAAACCTCTTCTTCACCTTCTTGCAACACCTTAAAAGATTTAGAATGCCTCCTTGTGGGTCTGGAATTGGTGTATAATGGTATTGACTGGATATGTACACAGAGAAGAGATGATTGGCAGCTCACCCATTAAATGTAGGTGGCATCAGTGTGGAACAGCATGCTGCTAAGCTCGTGACCAGATGAGGCTGTGATCAGATGGTTTGAGTTTGGGTTGGAGCGCTGCAGTTGTACCCTGGAGGAGGTTCAAGCTCTGCTGTTTAATTGGGGTGGATCAGGGCAGAGTACCCTGGGCATCTGCAGTGTGTGTTCTTTCAAAACAGATTGCCGTTCTTCGGTACCTGCCATAAGGTGAGCGAGTGTGTTGGTTGTGTCCCGGCGTTCAGACCGAGGTGTGAGAGATGAGCTCCAATTAACCGTGGCCACTGCGGGAATTCCCAGAATGCTTCTCTCCGCTTGCCTCTGCTGTTTGTCTCCTGAAACCCCGGGCTCTTTGTGTTTGCTCTCTTGTTTCCCAGTCTCCTTCTGCAGAAGTAATTCATGAAAATGAGTCACTTTGTTCTGCGGGGAGAAAATCGTTTATTCTGCTCAAGCACAATGTTAAAAAAAAAAAAAACGGCAATTAAGCATTCACTTGGCAACCCGCACAATGGCTGGAGGCAGCAGCCGGATGAGTGGCTCGCTGATTTCGCGAGGAGCTGTGATTTTAATTAAATTCTGCAGATGGGGTTATGGAAAAGAGCTGGCACGGGGATTCCTAGAAGCGGTCGCGCGGCTCGTGGTGCAGGCCGGTGGGAGGGGGCCGGGTCGTGCTTTTGCCCACTCCTTTCCCACTGATCCCTTCCTGTGCAGCCTTCTCCCTGAATGCGCTGCCCGCTTCCCTCTCAGGAGAGAGATCGGTGACTCAACCGCTGGGGAATTCCCCACCCACTCCACCATCCCCTGCTGCTCCCAGAAGCTCCGTGTCTGCCGGTCTCTGCTGAGAACAACCCCTCTCTAAAAAGGAGCAGACCGCCCCATGCCCCCCACAGGTGCTTCCCACTACATGAGCGCCCGAGAGCCCCTCAGAACCCTCACAAACATCATCATCATCATGGCATCTGTCCTGTGCTGTTAGAGGGCCTGACTGCAAAAGTGAAACCCTGCAATTGGATCCTGTCACACACACACGGCAGTCCAAGAAATCACAGACTTACACCAACCACGGGTAGGGGGCTAAATACTCTCTCTACAGAGCTGTCAGTTGCTGTTTGAAATAGCATGGCAGTATATCACGCCAGGGGCCTGCTGTGTAGTGGCTCGCAGGTCCTATACAGAGAATGACGTGTTAAATAACTACAAAGTGAAGTCAAAATGCAGGAGCATTGTAACCCAGCTCTCCTTTGCTGTGAGTCTGCTTGTGATTCTGGCAAGTGTGCTGACAAAAACATTAGGGAAAAAAGACTTGGCCATGCAGATCCTTTAGATGAACTTGATTTAAAATGAATTACCAGATGTTTTTCAGCAACAAACAGGGCATGTTTTTCAGCAATAAATTAAGCATAGAAAAGTATTTTGCTGGGCTTAATCAAATCACTATGCCAAAGGCAGCATATTTATACAGCATTCATAATTTCAATTCCCTGGTATTTTTTTTCTCAGCAGTAATTAAATTTGTAGTATCCATACACTAGATACACTAAATCTGGTTTGCTGTAGACTCACATCTATAAGATTCACAGGAGAAAAAATAATTCACATTCTTTGCAGATGAAAATGTCTTCCGTTTCCATGATTTAGCATAAGAGCATAAGAGTTTTTGAGTCTGGCTTTGCTCGGAATGCCAGAGTGCTGGGAGAGTCAGGATCTGACTGATACTTGATAACAGGTTCTCCTCCCCAGATTCCCCAGTGAATCTGTGCTAAAACGTGTTTTACCCAGTGCTAGGAACCACTAAGTTATAGAATAGGAGAAATGATTACATATGTCATAGTAAATGTACCTGGGCATGTTTTTAAAGCTTTATTTATGACTGATTTAAGCATGATTCAGTTTTTCCATTGCTTGATGTTTTCTGCACCGTTTCGTGGCATTTCAGAATTCAAAATCCCATTGCTTATGCAGACGTAACTCTCTTAACCATAGAGAGTATAAATCAAATGTTTGAGGTTGAGCTTCTGGCCACACAAATGAAAGCGATGAAGAGCTGGTTAGGTTTCGTACCCACAATGGCTTCTCTTGCTTCTGTTGCTTACTGCTTGAAGCTGAAGCTTTAACAATGCCTCATAAGCTTAACAAACATCAAAATGGGATGTGGTGTCTAAATTGCTAGTCAAACGAAGCTATTCTATCACATGTCAGAGAATTTCAATGGGGTTTAATGGTTAATATTGATGTCCACAAGCTGGAAGTGTACTACTGCCAAAGACCCCAGGGAGGATCTTACTGTCACCAAGACAGCACCATGACTGTGGAAGTCCGCTTTTAATGTCAGTCACAATCACAGTGAAACTGTGGCTAGCTGTTATCCAGCAGAGCAGTGGAAAATGAAAAATGCCTTCTGTGGCTTAACAAGACCTTTTGTACAAGCTGTAAAAGGTAGAGAAATTCTGCTTCTTCATAAATCAGAAGAATAATTTATGTTGAACTACCCCTGTCTTCAAAAAAAATAAGGCAGAAAACTCAGCGGAGTCGTCTCAGAGCTGTTTAGCTTGAATGTGGCTAAGTGCTTCGGAGGTACATTTCCCCTCTCCCTGCTAATTGGAACTATGGGCTCACGGAGCTGTGGGCTCTGTCATATCGCGTAGCTCCGCTCGCTGTGACGGTAATCCCCCCCCGTGTCTAACTCGCACTTGTGCACGTAGCAGCTGATCAGAAGCGACAGTCCCCGGTGCATTCACAGGCTCCAGAGGCCCAATCAAAGAGCCCCAAGGGGCGCTCCACGGGATGGGCCCGTCGTCCCCCTCACCTTCGGGAACAGCACGTCCTGTCTCCACCAGCACGATCATAAGCCATCACAGCAACAGGTGCCCGCCTCCCTGCCAGAGGAAGGCTGACTGTTTACCTGAGAATTTGTTCGCGAGGTATTTACACTCGGCTTCAGACAGATTTTATCTGGAATTAAACTAAACGCGGCAGAGATTCGGGATCCCGCCACTTGATGGAGCTTGAGGACCGTCAGACTGGCCCGGCGTTCAGCTACCCTGAAGCGCGGGTATTTGACCTGTGACCCCTCGCCTCTTGTGATGAGCACATGGTGAGGCGGACGCCGCGCGGATGTTTGTGCCAAGTTCAGGCTCATTAACAGGATCCAGAGGGCACCCCGTCTTCACTGGAGGTGGGATCCACACCAGTAAACACCGCTGGCCTCATTTCCAGAGCTTCAGCCACTGGGAGCTTTTGCTCCCAGATATGCCTGCTTTCCCATCTGAAGCAGGAGATAATTAAGCACATGGGGAAAGATATCGTTTTCTAGGCCAGGGCAATGTTCTCCATGTCCGGAATCCCATTTCAAGGATCTTTTACTGAGTCTTACAGTGGTTGTTTATGTGACAATCATACATGTTGATTTATAGACATCCCAAGAATGTTTTATTCAGGCCAGACAGTGGGCACCATCTCACTCAGGGACTAACCTTGGCTGTTAGTTAGGGGTTGGGTGTGTTATTCTCTCTCGGCAGCCAATCGTCAGGCCCTCATCTCTCAGCCCCACCACAATAATGCATAACTTTACTTATTATTTGCTGAGCAGGCCCCCATCCAAGGAGGTTTAGTGGCTTACAGTGAACATGTGTGCAGCATCTTGTGTGTTACAGATACCTTTTGATCAAAGTGCCTGTGCTTTAAAGTAAACCTCACACTTTTGTGGACTTGCCTAGTTACTGCAGGCAGTGTGTTGGCTTTGAATGAAATGATACAGCACTCGGTATCTTTGTATTTGCTGGTATCCTTCATTCTACACTATCAGGGGAAAAAGGTCTAGGGACAGGCAAAACAGGCCAACCGGCAGTTGTGATGCATGCACATATGAGTGCAGAATATGTTTCATATGAACAGTTCTGCATATGTTATACTACATTCTTACAGTTCTTTGAATGAGTACAAACCAGTTTCATTCAAGATGTTAAGCTTCATGAACTAAACTAGTTATCTCTCCAAAATCAAATCCGACATCCTAATACTATGCTGTACATGAGTTAAAGCCATACATTAGTTTCCTTGAGCTGCAGAGAGACAGTTTTGCTGACAGGTGATTTCTGTGCCTTGCTTGTTGCAAAGGCAGGAATTCTAAGCCTTCATCCTGATGGTAAGGTGTTTCATTCACTGAACAGGGGGTCCGTCTTGTCATCGGGAATATAGGTGATACTTGATCCCTGACTCACCTGCACACGGTCCACATGCCTGTCATTCTTTTCATCTTTGTATGGGTACACCATGCTGACTGCACTGCGGTATATAGCAATTCTGTGGTGTATAGGAGCTACAACTGGCTGATACGAGGTTACATCTTCAACTAATAACCAGTTATTACGCTGGTTTTTGTGGCGGGGTTGTTTGGCTGAGTGAACTGTTTATCCACAGGCCTCAGCCAAGCACCCTTTACAACTGGCCAGTTTATACTGCTGGATACAGGACAGTTTTAGGACCCTGCACTATTCTGATTAGAAGTCCAGTTTCCTGACTGTTGTGGCACATTTCTATAGACAATTGGGGAGAAACACAACGCCTCTCCACAGTCAGTCCCTCCCACACCGTACATTGACATCCAAGAAACACGAGGGTCGGTCATCATGTGGCCTGCAAAACACAAACAAAGAATCCTGAGCGTGGGCTTGTAAGCCACTGGTGCAAATGGGGGTTCAACATGAGCGAGTAAATCTATAACAGGTCAGTGCTGATGACTTATGACAACAGGCCAATTACTGGAGGATGTGCGGACACAGCGTAGCGAGGGGCTCCTTGTGCCCTCTCTGGCCCCCTGGAGCCCGGCCAAGTGTATCTAAAGGCCGGGTGATTAGAAGGGACCGGCCCTGACCCCCACAAATGAAACGCCATTACGGGCTAAATTGACCGGCCCGCCTCCAAATTAGAGTAAATCCCTCATCTGCTCCACTTAGCCTGTCCGAGCCTGAGCTCTCATCATTCCGCTTTCATTGTCACTGCCAGGCCGCTCGCCACACTGGCTCCTCTCCGCTGCCGTGCTGGAGAGCGCCCCAAACATTTTTTTTACTTTGGCGCTGTGATTCCCAGGTTGATCCCAGCAGAGCTCCGTGCGCACACTGCAGGTGATGTATGCAGAGATACACACAGAGGCACCTTGACAGTGGAATCTCATCACGAATTCCTCAGAAAGCGGCGCCCTGCTGTTGGCGGAGGCATTTGCATGCTCCTGTGGAGACAGTTATCGGTTTCCTAGAGGAGGACTTACCTCCAGCCCATTATCTTTTACACTACTGCCAAGCTAAGGCCAAGCTAAGCTAAGGCAGTGCTGGGCCCTTTGAAGGCACCGCGTCCGTGCCCCGGTGCCTGCACTTTGGCCCACAGAGGCCCCTGTTCTCACAGCCTTATGGGAACATCGCTGATGAAAGCCAGGTCAGGAGCGGTTGCAGTCTACGGGGCCTCGCGGTGCCACTTCGGAATCAGAACAAGTCACCCTTTGTCGTTGGGCTTGGCCCTCTCTGATCGCTGGGCTGTGGAGACTTGGCAGGCGGTGCGTTTGAGCGGAATGTTTTCTTCGCCCGCATTCAGGAATTGGCCGATTTTGGTTTACCCCAGCGCTACGTGCTGTGAGCAGTTCCGATCTGGTGATGCTGAGGGGATGCTTCTCTGTGTGGGCTCAGCGGTACCGCAGGCATGACACAGGCATCACAGCCTGGACAGAGAACCGTTTACCACTAGCCCAGGGCTCTGGTCTTACCTACCACTGCTCTCTAGCTGGGTGCCTGTAGTCCTCTATTGCCATCCATCTGTAACACCGCTGGGGCATGTAACAAAAATATGGTGCAGCAAAAATATGAAGCCTCACTAATAGAGACTCCCATGAGACTTGTCTATTCGCTTTTTTCAGTATGATCTCGGCCAGACTTCACTTTTATTCCTGTGATCTCTCCTCATTGTAGCGTCTCTTTCCTTGCCAAAACCACATGAGTCACTTCATTATCACTGGCATAAAGTCTTTCTCAGGGGTGAGAGTCAGGTGGTGCTAGATCACGAGAATAATGGCCATTTTTTGTGACATATTTAATGCCCCCTTATCTTTACGTTTTCTCCATTTTCTCTACTTTTTTTAATTCAGCTATTAACCTGGATATAAAAAGGTATAAATATAAATAAAGAATCCACATCATGACAGAGTGTAGGAATCATTTAAAACTAGCGCAGAAAGGCAGCCATCTGGGCGAGGAGGTAAACTTTTCAATCCACCTACAGATTTAGCAGCCTTTGACGTTAACAAAATGTTGATCCTTCAGACTGCAAAACCCTGGCTTTGATGTGCAGCGACATGAAGGTTTGTGGAGCGTGTCAGCTAACGATGTCATTGCGCGGCTTCTCAGGAACTCCGTTCACCTTGATGTCTGCAGCGGTTGGATCCGAATGTCCTTATAAGCATGAAATAACTCAATCAAGGACAGGAGAAAGCACATGAAAGCAAAGGGCAGCGCAGCCAATGTCAGCGTGCCCATTGTTGTGGACAAGCACGACCCGTGGTTGGTCCAAACGAGGCAACTCCTTCTGCCGCCTGAGCTGTGTTTCATTTACATCATAAAAGGTGTGGGAGGAGGGGAGCAGGGGGCCAGAGGAGCGAGTCGCTAACGGGCGCGTTTGCTTAACAAACCCATTTTGCCGGAGAGTGCCGTGCAGCGCGGTGGCTGCCGAGTTGCCCTTTAAAGACCCCTGACTGCAGGCAGCAGGAGGCGTGGAGCCGAGGCTTTGCGTTCGCTGGGGGAACGGACTGAGAGGAGCAGCAGAGCTTCGCACAGCGGGTGAGGGATCGGAGCCGGCGAGCCCACGGCCCCCGGAGTCTGCGCTCTCTCTCTCTCTCTGTCAGAATGCAGGCAGGCGCCTTGCGTCTTTGCCTCCTGCTGGCCCTCTGCGGGCCAGTGTGCGGCCAGTGGTGGGGCTGGTTCTTCGGGGGCAGCCAGGAGACCACTCCGGCCCCTGTCACCACGGCGACCGCCGCCGCCACGGGGGCGGCTGGCACGTCATTGCCCACGGAGCCCCTAACCACCGCGGAGGCCCTGGCCCCCAAAACCCTCGGTCCCACCGCTCTGGAGGCTGGGACCAGCATAGAGAAGCCCAGAACAAAGAAGAGACCCCTGAAAATGTGGAAGAACGGTGAGTCAGGAGAGCGCTGGAGCCAGGGTCATGCTAGAGAGCTGCTCTTTCTCTCATGTTTGCAGTGAGGCTTATTTTCTAAAAAAAGGGAGAAAACTCTTTGTAGTCATTTAGATTTAGGTTCATCTAAGGCTTTGTCTGTTTCGTCCCTTACTCAAATTGTCGTAAAAAACTATGTTTACTGTTTGTTGTGATGCAAGAGTGTTTTGAGTCTTCTTATGCATAAGTGGATGTCCCAGTGAATGGATGATCTTGTGATGTCTCTGAAATAACTGAGTTTACAGTCAGTTGCCAAAACATCCATAGGCTTGTGCTTCCATAGCACATATAAGGTTAATATAATAAAGGTAACAAACAGTAAAACTAATAAAAAAAAATTAGCTGACAGAGTGAGACTGCAGAAATGCTGTTGAGTATACCACCCATTGCGTTACGTATTACAGAGCAACTAGGTGCTGAAAAAGAAGATTAAAAACAGCAGAGATTATAGTAAGTCTCTAAAGAACGTGCATTGGGCACTTATATAGAAAGATAAGACTGCCATACCCACAGGCTATGATAGTGTGCTTAGATCAGCCAAGCAGCACACCTTCATGAACATTAGCACATGCTCTGCTAACCTGAAATGTTTCCCTGCCTCTGTTTAATGTTCTGCTTAATTGAGGCCAGACTTTTTGTCAAAGGAAGCTGGCAAGCGGTTTCCGCCACTCTTTACTACAGCAAATCTCAGTCACATGATATTACGGTAATAGGATTAGCGGCTGAACTCTCCCGGGGACCCTGGCACAAGGGCGTCTCAGCTTGAACATTGTCTCAGAGCCTCCCGCTGGTGGCTGGGGAGGGAGGCAGCCCCCGCATTCCGACCGCGGGGACACACCGACCGCGGGACACACCGCGTGGAGCCTGCGAAACATCTCCGGGCGGCTCTGCTCGCCCCGCGGTGGGGAGTGCGTGTGACAGGTGTTACGACCTTACATTCCTCCCGACCCGACCGAAAAGGCGGAAACCCTTTTCAGGGAGCGAAACGTTAGAGGTTCTTCGCCCGGACCCTTGCGGTGTTGCGCATTCTGCAGAGGCAGGCCCATCTTCTGTGTTACCAGCCCAGGTGGAGACGCAAAGGGGCTTTGTGCAGATGGCAGCGGTCTTCATCGCAGCCAGTGGCCCAAAAAACAATGCAGCATTGTAGGGATGCGGCCTAAAGACAGATTACACACTTCTCAATCCTCCGGCATTGATGTGCCAGTTTGCAATGAACCGGTGAGGGAGACGAATGCATTTCACATGCACACACACCCACACAGTGCATGCCCTGGCGATGGAGTGGAAAGACTTTGTTCTTGGACATTGTGAGCGAGATTTTACAATGTGCTGTACTCCTGACTGCACTGAATCAGTATCTCAAAATGTTTTCAGTAGTTTTCTATTCTGAAAGCACATGGTGGGGGCATCTCCAGAAACAAAGTCGCTTAAGACAGGCATGGAACGTGCCTTTGAGTCTTTGATTTTTATTTCATTTGACACAAAGCCTCAGCGTGAGCATATCATTGTGTAATTCTGGTTGCTAATCACAGGGACTCCTTGATTTGTTTAAAGACTTGGAAAATCTTCTCTGTAGCTAGTCCTGCTGGAAAAAGAAAAGCACAATGGCACATGCAAGCAAATGTCACTCGCCCGTCTGCATTGCAGACTTTTAGCGGCAGCTCGTTGTTTTGTTCTAGCCATTGTTGCACGCCAAGCCGATCTGGAGGACTTTCTCTGTCTTCGTTAGAATGGTGAGCGGGTTGTTCTTTTGATGGCAGCTCAGGTCATAAAGGGTGTCCCCCTGCTGTTTCGGCGCTACACATCCACGCAGCTAATGAGCGGCATCTGTCCGAGGCGCCGGCCACGCGCTCTCATTACGGGAGAAAGCCAATAAACAGGAAACACTATTGGATTCCTTCTCGCTAACTGCGCAGGAGTGCCCGTAATTGTCTGAAACTCACCGCTCTGTTGATTGTTGTGTCATAACTCGGTAGAGGGTCAGCGGGACGTGTAGGTGTGGGAGTGTTTTTATATCGTACGTATGAACATGGGTTATGTCACTGTCACAGAGCATGCCGCCACGGGCTGTCGACACTTGGAAGGCTTCAGGCGCTGACTTTGAAATCTGCTCTCAAGCTGTGAACTTGAGACTGAGTGATGTTGATGCTCAGCCAACCAGACCTGTATGAAGTATGGGGCTGTGTCTAGGGCTTTAGCTAGTACACTGGCCTACAGGTGAGCCCTGTTGATGTGGGCCTGGATTTTGGAGTAGTGAGAGGGTTGGAGCAGCGTGTCTGTGATCTTGCGGGGTGTGGCTGCCGGCACTGGGCCAGTTGGACGTGCTCGCTTGTGCCAGCTGGAGTCATGGTCCAGTTTGTCCCCAGTCCAGCAAATATGGTCAGGAGTCAGACATGCACAAACAGCATGTAAATTGACAAAGGGTCCAGCTAGTGCTAGCTGCATTTTCAGTGGCGAATGTCGCTAAGATGATTTACAGGAGTAGATTTTGCGTTGTGCACATATTAGTGGATGTTAATGAAAACCAGATGACTCTAGTTTATCCCGCTGCCCTCCTCAGAATAGACGATTGTTCTGCAGGGCCGTATGTAATAGGGAACATGTGTGGATGGCTGGAGTGTGGGGATTGGTAGTGTTAGACGGGGAAGCGGGGTGAAGCAGATGTTCAAAGGCTCCACTCTAATAATTGTCCTCTTCTACTTGGCAAATTTGACAAATTACAAGCAGAATCAAACCCTTTTTTCATGGGAACAGAAGTCCATTGATGCAGACAGAAATAGCTGGAGATGAAGGCGTCCTGACCAGGGTCATGGTGGTGAGTGCGGGACAAGCTGGTCACAGCAGGAGGGATGGACATGAACAGGGTGTGTGTGTGTGTGTGTGTGCTGGGAGGGGGTACCTCATTCTTGGCATGTCCAGCTCCTTGTGATAGTGGAGTGCCGATGTGAATGAGGTGTGTATCAGGGTGAGGCGGTGATGTGAGCACAAATGTGAAAGCAGTGATACAGGTAGATCTGTTTATAGAGCAGTGCCGTCGTACCAGGAAATCACCAGGGTGCGTGCTGGATTGGTATAACTGTGTGAAGGAACAGTTGTTGTTGGAGTGCGCCTAAAAATCGGAATACAGTCAGATGACTCTTCTGGCGCGGCGAGGCCAGGGGTGGGTGGAGCCCAGCCTCTGCCCTGGCACTGCGCTGCTGATTGGGAGCAAAATTAGGGCATGTTTGCACTGGCAAATTTGAGGCCGCCTGTGAGTTCTCAACTTCTAGCGCTGTCAGTGAGGGGCAGCTGCTACCGGGAATGAATGGACCCCATTGGGTTGTGTAGAAACGGGGTGCAATTAAAGTCAAAATGAGACTAATATTGATGCAATTAGTTTAATAGACCAGCCAATTTTGCTTGCTCCTTTCCTTTAAGCTGTCTGCTGTGTGCAAAAGTGGCACCCATCTGGTCCTGAGGTTGCGAGCTGAGGTGAGTCTTTTTGTCTTCCAGAGCGTGGTTCCAAGGGCCACCTCGACCTGACGGAGTTAATCGGAGTCCCTCTCCCTCCCTCCGTCTCCTTCATCACCGGTTATGAGGGCTTCCCGGCCTTCAGCTTTGGGCCAGACGCCAACATCGGCCGGCTGACCAAGACCTTCGTGCCGGACCCCTTCTTCCGGGACTTCGCCGTCATCGTCACCATCAAGCCCACGACCAGCCGGGGAGGGGTCCTCTTCGCCATCACCGACGCCTTCCAGAAGATCGTGTACCTGGGCCTCGCCCTGACGCCGGTGGAGGACCAGACGCAGAGGATCATCCTGTACTACAGCGAACAGGGGTCCTCCCGCTCCCAGCAGGTGGCGTCCTTCAAGGTGCCCGACATGTCCAACAAGTGGAACCGCTTCACGCTGACGGTGCAGGACGACGAGGTGCGGCTCTACATGGACTGCGAGGAGTACCACCGCGTGGCCTTCCAGAGGAGCTCCGGCCAGCTCACCTTCGAGGCCAGCTCCGGCGTCTTCGTTGGCAACGCCGGGGGGACTGGCCTGGAAAGATTTGTGGTGAGTGAGGCCTTTGAAGCTCTTTCTTTGCAACTCTGCCTGCGTCTGTATGTGTGTGTGTGTGTGTGTGTGTGTGTGTGTGTGTTGTGTGTTAAGTATTTGTCTGTGTGCACCAGGAAACGGCCTACGTTTACCAAGCCTGCAGAGGCAATGAAAGTCAGTACGTCGCATTTCCATGATAATGGAACTGAGCTTTGTTGAATCATCCCAGACTTTAATTTAACACCTCCCAGCACAGTTCCCAGGCTGGGTTCTGGAATTGCTTCCTTTGCTATTGTGTGTCGTCTGTCACACTACTGTCGTATGCATTCACTTTAACCTCATTAAGTGCATGCTCAAGCATAATTTTTTTAAAATTTCCTGTGAAATCTCATGTCTGCGTACATTTTTAATTTTTTGTGTAAAAAAACAAAAAAAAGCCACTTGCCTCGTTAGTCAAATCAAAGGACAAAGCACTGTGCCAATGCCATTTGAACAGAGTTCTCTGTTGTGGTGGATACGGTTGTTTAATGCATTCTACTTAAGGGTTATTAATAATAAGAGACAAACAGATTAAGTTCCAAGCTGATTTTATAAGAAGTCATCGCAACACGACAAGATGACGTGCCAAACCTTGGCAGCGTGACGCTGACGTCAGCTCACTGACTCACACCAGTTCACACCGCATGGGAATGAAAATGAGGAAGGACGTTGCTGATGCTGATCTGGAGCATTGCGTTGACTGTTTCCTTTTTGTGTATCCTCTTATGAAGACTCCTGTCTCAGAAAGTTAAATCATCGTGGGTCTCTCTTACTGTATTCAGGTATTAGTGCTTTAACAGAGCGTGACATTATGTACGGTTGAGCTAACAAGAACCTCGCCACTGGCATTTGTTTCTGAAACATGGAAGCACAATACTACCAGTATACTCACTGTAATAAATTGAACTATCATGTTGGGGCAATATGATCTTACAGTAAGGAGATTTCAGCAAATTTCTGCTAATCCACAGTCCTAGTTTAAATTCTTGACAGAGCTGCGCTTTGTCCTCTCTGGGTGCTGAGAATGATGTATTGGCCTTTTGAATTACACCCACTGAACAGCCAAAAAATCCAATTCCATTACTAAGAGATGAAATAATGTGCCAGGCACATGAAAATGGTTATTGTTGTGCAAAATCTTTCCAGTGGTACAATGGAATAACACTGAGGGCATTTTGCATTTTATCACTTGGGTTTTAAAAAAGTTTCTACCTAGATCCAAGTGTTGCAAAAAAAAAAAAAAATGCAGCAATAAATATAATTTCCGGTCACTTGACTGACATTTATTATGACCTTTGAGATGTGATTTGGCATTTCAAAAGTTTTGGGTGTTTTCATTATTTACAAATGGCTGTTAAATAATTCCCTTGTAAAGGAATATTCTGTGGTAAGGAACAGCTTTTCCTGAGGGAAAAACAAGGGCCTGATTGCAAAGAAGGTGAAGGCCCAGGTCAAGGAAGAACAGGATGATGGCAGGGCACCGTGTCCTGACAGTCCATATCTCGTAAAGCGGAAGGAGGAGGTAACACCAAGGCTTGTTTTATAAATATCTGGGAGGGATTCCTCTCATCAAGTTCCAATAAGAATGGAAGAAAGGACTTACTTTTGGGTGAGTTTCACCAAACCTTGCAGAGAGACTCCAGGCTTTTTCCTTTTTTGGCTGCGAGAGAGCCTCTCCAAACCGCAGCATCTGTCTCCTGCCGGTAGTCCTCACTCTCCCTCATCCGCCGGTGACACTGATGATTTACCCACAATCCTCTCTGACCCAGTGGCCCTGACAGTCCTCCCGTTTGCAGTAGTGCTCACATCATTTCCGCGGCGCCCTTGTTTGAATACGCATACACGTACGGCGTATAAAAGCAGGGACCCCTTCGCTGGTGTTCTCCACATCCTCCCTGCAGTCGCTACAGTCTCTCAGAGTGCGCCGCTAATTGAAATGCACATCTCGTTGGTCACAGGCCCACCAAAACGGGAGTCTTTATTCCTAACAGGCGGTGGAATGGGAAGAGCGTGAAACAGTCAGCATGGCTTCCAGCAGCTAAAACGTTTTCGTTGGCAGCCGCGCTTGAGATCCCATGTCTTTACCTGTGAGTAAGAACAATAAATAGCCACAGTGGCCCACAAACGGGCTCCACACTTCACTTAAAGCCACATTATGTAACCTGTAGTGTACATACACACACAGTGCGCTGGCTTGGGATAATGTATGAGACATTGGACTGATAAAGGCTTTCTTGGTTGGCAGTGGTTGTGCAGTGCTACTCAGCCACGGAAAATACGTCTGTTATGCAGTTTGAAATTTGATTTTCAAACTTGTGGCTTTTTTCTTTTTTGCTCTAAATTTTCAGCACACCCTAAACACCTCATTCAGTTTGTGATTTGACGGCCCTTCACTTCTCTGCTGTTAGTTTCTCATTGCTGTTTATGTTACACCATTCATAGTGGACTATGTCATTTACATACTCAGCTTGATGGGAAATTTGGCTAAATATGAATGGATGGTATGGCAGCTACATGCACACAGGCTAAAATGTGTTCTTTTGCGTCACTGTCATGTCCCTGGTGATATTGATGTCCACCCGTACCCTGTCTGTCTCCTTGTTTTGTCATCTGCCTCATGCAGTCCATTAGCTGGTCAGACAGGGGCTATCCAACAGACAGTTAAATCGGTATATTACACTGTGTTTCAGATAACAAAGCATATGTCTGTTGCTGCAGTTGGTCCATGTCACTAATACCTTATTTTTATCATACATATTAAGCAATAATTTATATTTTTTGACACCTCTGTCTAGTAGGGTGCTCGGAGTGAGGTGAAGTGGTAATGGGTCCCATCCCTCCGTCAATAGGAAACACATGCCTCGTCTCGCTGCAGGGGAAGCTGTGTGCCAAGAGCCAAGGCTTACCAGCTGGGACTTAGTCTTTTAGTTTGTTTAGACGGCTCGTCAGTCACACAGATCCGCACACTTTCCCTCCTTTAGGCGATGTTAACATTCTTTCCCGTGTCCTTTCTTTGATGGCTACGATGGTGCGCCCTTTCTTTTCTCCCATATAAGGCCGTTGTCCGGCGCTTTATTTTTTTATACTTTGGTATGCTTCAGGCCGTAAAAGAAGCCTCTCCTTCTTCCCTCTTTCATATTGTGGGTCTCTACTTCCTGCGTTTGATCTTTTAGGCTCTGGCATTTGGCTTTTTCCATGTTTTCCGTTCTTAGGCCCAGCCTGACCTCACTTTTCAAAGGACATGCATTCTTACGTGGCCATGCCCATCAGATAAACGCTTCACAGCAGCAGGGAAAACAAAAAAAATGTTACCTAACGCTTACCTCAGCTTTGTTTGTTGAAGAGGAAAATACAGCTTTTTGCTTCAAAGATCTTGGGAGAAACCCTTTTCAGCAGCTCTTGTTTGTTTTCTTGTGTCGGGGTTAGCAAGGTGAAAAAATTGGTTCTCAGCATGTACAGCATTTTCATACGGTGGACGTATCAAATGGCAGGATTGAGAATACATTCACAGCAGTGGGTAGTGCCTCTGGGATGATTGCCTGCACAGAGACAGAATGACCCTGAGTCAGCAGTGTTCTGGCCACCCCCATGGCTGCTACGGTGCTCCGGTCTGGATGAGCCTGCACGGGCACGCTTCCCTGTGGACGCACGCCATGTTTTTCACTGGACTCCCTTTTATGTGGAGCTCCTTCTGGCTCCCACGTCCCCTGATCGAAGCAGAAGACGCAGGTGACGTGGCGGCCCCGGGGCCTTGTCCCTACCACCCTCTGCGGGCCGGGCGGAGGCGGCGGGTCACTGCTGGGTGAGGCCCTCCCGCGAGGGGGCCCGGCTCTGACGCCGTCGCTGGCCGGGCGGCGGAGCGTGACTGCGCCGGATGTGGGGCGGGAGGCGTGCTAATGAGCCGGGCCGGGGAAGTCATTGCCGCGGGTAACAGGAGCCGCTCTTCCTCCGCTGGGAACCGCGTTGCTCCGAGGGGGAAGCCGGACCGCCACGCTCCCCCGGCTCGGGCGGGCCAAAAACGCCACCGACTTCCTGTCCATGATCCCCCAGCGGCCACTGAAAGGGCCGGCAGGATGAGCTGATCCACTTTATGGAAGTCCCGCTCAGCTAGCCTGCAGCCGCTGGTGGCCAGCTCAGCAACTGGAATACAGGTCACAGGAGCAGGTTTTCAGGCTTTTCAGTGCGTGTCTCTTATTTGGTTCATTTTTGCTGATTCCTCCAAGACATGAAAAGACGCTCACATATTTTTGGGAAATATCCACCCGCTGTTGTTTATCTGGAGCCGTTGTTTACTGCCGCAACAGATGTCCCTGGTTGGGTCTGCCATCATTTACGCTCCCCCTTTCCCAAGTGCCTCTTTATATGGTTTTTGTTGAATTAAAGACATATGCCGAGGCTGAAAGCCTCACCTTTGGCTGTCAGCAGTCTGGGGAAAGTGAAATTTAGCTGTAACAATTTAGAAATCATCTCAGGTAATATGCAGGTGAGGGTAATTGTCTGTAAAGCCAACACTCAGTAGAAACTGGCATCTGAGGATGCATTTGTTTAATGTCTGATTGTCAAGTAGAATTGAAGTCGATAAAGTACATGTCTACACAATCGTGGCACTTCAGTCAGTGCCATCTGCATGTGCTTTTGAAAGGCGTTTCCTGTGATCTGTGCTTTCTGCAGAGTTGGATTTCTGAAGAGGGGATTTTTAAGACAAGGCCTGTGAGGGTTTTTTTTCTCCGCTACCTGGCACCTTTCCATGTGCTGCATTCCTCCGTTCATCGGAGCCTGATGAAGGAGTTTATGTAGGCGTACAAGTGTGTGTATGTGTGTGTGTGTGTGTGTGTGTGTGTGTGTGTATGTTTAAGCATGTGTGTGTATGTGGGAAGGGGGGTTGGTGCATGACTCTTGTAGTAAACCCTCTCTTCTCTTCTCTTTCCCCCCTCCCCCCTCCCTCTCTCTGTCTCTCTCTCTCTCTATCTCTCTCTCTCACTCTCTCTCTCTCTCTCACTCTCTGTCTATCTATGCATCTATCTCTCTCCCTCTCCAGGGCTCCATTCAGCAGCTCGTTCTCAAGCCTGACCCCAGAGCAGCAGAGGAGCAGTGTGAGGAGGACGACCCATATGTGAGTTATCTGAGTAACAGATTCTGCAGAAGGGTAGGAACCCGGGGAAAGAGAGTACTGTCAAACGTAAACATTCAGCCGGGAAGTTGTGAACCCTTTGCTCCCTCTAGTGGCGCACTGGTAACACTGCAGCTCTGTGATTAGTGTGGTTTGCCACTGGTTCGCTTGTGGTGGAAACGTTACATCCAGAAAGCACCCCACTGGGTGCTTTATTTATGGCCTCTGCTCCTTTTTAAGAGGTTGAAGATGACTTTACGTTTACGTATAATTTATGTATAAAGAGATAATGGTAGTTTCATAGCTAATGACCTGATAGAGACAGAAGATAGGGACAAAGGACATGAAATATCTTCATCTGGAAAGAACCAATGATGCAATTAAACAGCAAAATAATCTATTTTCCAAAATCAACAGGAGCTTCCTTTGCAAGGTGTAGTCTGCAGACTTGAAACGTTTGTGTGTGTGTGTGTGTGTGTGTGTGTGTGTGTGTGTTGTTCCAGGCCTCGGGAGATGGGAGTGGGGATGACAGTCTGGACGACAGGGAGACGGTGGACGAGGTGAAGAAGCGTGTGGATGAGAGAGAGTTCACATCGCCTTGGGTGAGTCAGCAGAAGGACCCGCCCGCACACACACTAAAGGCTGAGAACTGACTTAGGGCTGGGCTCACCAGACAAAACACGCAGCCTATTAACGCAGGATCTGTTAACGGCCCTAACACGGAGGAATGTCGGCCTCTGCAGCTTTTAAGATGTTCTTGATGTTCTTGGACGTTGTTTGTGAGAAAACATTTCCTGTACTGACAGACAGCTGCTGAATCACACGCTGTTTTCTGCTAATATCACAATGCACTTTCGATAGAACAAGGTAATCACTCTCAGTGCTTGGCCTGCATTTTGTCTGTCTTGAATATGACTCAAGTAAAAATCCTGTGTTGAGCCCAGAAACCCAGCTCACCCTTCCCTCCAGCCATTAGGCTGGGCTGGGGGTCACTAGGTGACTCGCTCACGGGGCTGTAAATTTCAGCATCACACTCCTGTACAGGGTTTCACAACCTGTCTGGACTGAGGAGCATAGCGTTGCCTGCTTGGAGCTTACTCAGAGTGGCCAAAACTGTGGTTGCCAATGGCAAGCCTTGCACATCCCTTAAAAAAGAGTCCTATAGGACAGGTAAGGTTACTGTAGGATTCAGATTATTTATTATAGAGACTTTATGAGCTTTATATTCCCTTTAGGAATCCCTCTGACCAGACTGTTGTGGGTTCAGTCGTGTGCTATGATTTCCTTAGGCTACACTTGGACAGTTTGAACTTATTATCCACTGCAGTTTTTGGCAGCTGGAGCATCTCAGGAAATGCTTGTGAGATTTTACTCTAAAGCTGATACAGCATGCTTTGAATGGAGAGCGCTGAGCTCTGGATTTTTTTGGGCTGGGCCGAGCGGGATGCCTTCACGCCCCCCCCAACCCCCCCCCGGCGGCAGACTGGCCGAGGCAGCAGCTCTTGTGTGTCCTCCGCGCGCTCGGGGAGTCGGTCCCGTTCGTCTGGCAGAGCTGCTCGCCAAAACCCCGACCACATGTCGGCGCCGCGTGCCAGGCCGGCCCGGCTCCCACAGCGCAGAGCCGGGCAATTGATGCGAGAGCCGTCTGGTCCGCACACACAGGCCACCCTCCGGGCAGAGCCAGCGAGAGCAGCAGCACAAGGCCCCAGTGTTACAGCAGGCCACATCTCCCTCTGCTGGAGGCCATTATATCACATTCGCTTCAATTTTTTTTCACACGTCAAGTGACTCGTTTTAAGGCGTTTGTTCTCAAGAAAAATAACATTGAGACTACCACAAGTCTATGTTCCCTCCTGACCTACGCTCTGCTTTTCTGCTAGCGTTTATTGGTCCCATCACATCGCAGCACAAACTCACTTTCCAGAACCTTCTCCGCCGTTGTTCCCTGATAATGAAATGAAATTCCACGCTTCATCCGCTCTGCTGACTCCCTCACTATCTTTAAAGAAAAATCTGAAGACACAGCTCTTCCGCGCTCACCTGAAACACTACCACCTAAAGCACTTTCTTATATTTTGTTATACTTTGTTTTCAATTAAAAAAGTGACTCTGTCTCTTTCGTGCACGTTTATCTCTAGCAGATAGCTTGTACCTTGTCTGGCCAACTATTGAAACTTGGTCATGCTGTGCTTCTGATATTGTTGATTGGCTTTTTGCTTGTGATGTACTCTGCCTCACTTGTGAGTCGCTTTGGATAAAATCATCTGCCAAATGATTAATGTAAATGCGATTGTTTGCGAGAAGCTATATTTAGACGATATAAGTGCAGGGGCTGAGTAAACAATATAAACAGACACGAATCAAACCACACATTCTCCGATTGGCTGTAGCGCCAGGGAGGGCATCCCTTTTGTTTGTGGGAACATTCGGATGGTCCCGTGGTCACACTCTGTGCTCTGTTGACCTCCCCAGCCAGAGGACTCGCTGAGCACGCCTGTTCAAGCCCCACCCACGCAGGCGCCATACGATGATGATGCCGACGATTACTCAGGCGACGTAACCCCCACTGAGGAGCCGTCTTCCAGCCAGGGGATCGAGCTAACTGCTGAGAGAGGTGAGCAGAACGGACCTGTGAGCGAACTGTCACGAGTCTGAGTCTTTGGTGAAACACCCTCAGACAACCTATTGAAGATGACCATGTCTACATACAGCTTTAATGTATATGAAAGTAGCATGTCATGTTATATTATCAAGTCAAGAATGATCTTTTCATACAGAAAAAATCATTTGCGCTGCTATGAAAACAGAAAGCCAGCACAGAATATATTTGTTGACTGCTGCAACAGCAGAGAATGAGGGTGCCACTAGGGGGAGACAGAACATAGGTGGAACAGAAATGAAAGTGATTGGCCCAGTTTTGTTTTGGTTTTTATCCCCAGCTAGAGGGCTTTTTAACTGCCTGTGGCTTAAACAGGTAGACTGTCTTCAAGTTAGCATATATGCAGACTGGCTTGATCCAATTCCTTGTAGCCGAGACTACAGTGCACATTTATAGTTTACAGAGCTGCTGCTGTAGGTCTGTGTGTGTTTTTTATCCTGACACCTATAAGTAAATTGCTGCATAATGCCACTGAGGTCAACTCCATATGCTGGCGAAAGGGTGTAGTGTTCCTTAGCTTTGCTGGTTGGGTGTTTCTGCAGGTGCAAGCCGTACAGAGGACAGGGACCGAGGAGACAGACCAGGAAGCGTAAGTAAACCCAGGTGGTGTGGAAATCGGCGGAGGTAATGTTATGCAAAGACTGACTAACTATGAGTTATGTAACGTCATGCTGGGTGGATCTCCAGACGTTCCCAGGACAGAAAGGAGAACAAGGGGAGCGAGGCCCCGCCGGCCCTCCTGGACCCCCTGGGCCCCCGGGCCCAACCGTGCCCTCCAGAGGGAGCCCAGAGGGAGGACAGCCCGGTCCCAGAGGGCCTCAGGGGCCTCCAGGCCCTCCAGGGGTGCCAGGAGCGCCAGGGAAAGATGGCCAGCACGTAAGCCTCTTTGTTTGCCTGTGTGTCACTCCCTCCCCTTTTTTTACTTCTATCTTCACTGTCTTTTAAAAAAATCTTTCAATGTATCTAGCAACTTCTGTAAAAACAGGTTGTTCATTCTTTAACAGTAGGTTGTGAATGATGCTATATTTAGGTACTTGTATGTGATTTTGTTTTTCCACTGACACCAGGAAAAGTTGTGTTTCTGTTACAATATAGCTGTGGAGCCGTAATTTAGTGAGTCACTGAAAAATAATATTCTATAAATAATATTCTATAGCCTGATGTACCAGGCCACTACTGATTCTGTCATTTTGGCAGTTTTACAACGGCTTTAACATATGCCATCTTATTTGTCATGCTAAGCAATGTGTAATAGACAATAAAGCCTTGGCAAACAGTGGTACTTTCCCCAATTAAGAGCATTCAGCGTCTTTAGAGAGGCTTGGCTCATACCACTCATTTGTTGCCCAAACAAATCTGCTCTATTTTGGTTCTCAGACAGATCTGAGCACAACAAAGGCATCTATTTATTCAGGGTCTGTTATGTGCGTCCAATTCGTTGTGTTGGCATAGATTACATCTCTCTTACATAACTAAGGGGTGATGTTTAAATCGGGGTCAATCCAAAGCTGTAATGTGACATAAGTGATACATGTCCCTGGACGAGAACATTTAGTACAGCCCTTTTCAAAGTATGCGGATTTGAATAATGATCGTGGTAGTGGATATTTGGACGGGATGATGGAAGTAGAAGCCTGAAGACCTTGTGGTCTTCAGATGTCGTGGATCGTACAGGTCTGTTCTGCATCGAATGCAAGGGGAACGCAGAGAACTGCTGACATCATGAGCTTCTGAGTGACTGCTGTGCTGCTACAGCCTCACACGTTCCATAACCTGTGCTGCATTAAGGAATACCCTGCTGATGGCTGTACCCAAGAGTGTGAATACAAGTACTCACTGTCCTCCTGGCAGGGTGGGACATTAGTGAAAGGCAGTTTCTCTTTTCCCTAAATCCCTGTCTTCAGGCCAGGATGGAGAACATCTCTGCATTCTTATTCAGCATTATTTATCGATCAAGGAATCGATTTGTTAGATTGAAAAGAAGTGTAATAAAATTTCCTTTGTTTTTAGGGGAGTCGGGGTAAAGATGGCAGTCCGGTGAGTATTGTTGAATTAAGTCAGATATTTTATGCAGTTTTTGTTGTCTTGCATATGTATTGCACTTTTCATCCAAGCATCTGAAAGCACTATACAGCAAAGGGAGCACTTCCTGTTGTGTGTCAACTCATTTGTGCCGGAAAGCCTGCCACAATTCCATCACAGTGAGCAAACATTATTTAAGATATAGAGTAAGAATACTAAACTAGTAGTTTAAGAAATCGGGGTCAGTATTCTTACCTTTTTATATACGCCCCATAGAGTAATTAATTACCTCAGGAAGTGTGTTAAGTACCTCACCACAAAATAGGAAATACAGTTTACAGTGCTTTAGTTTCGATATGATATAATTTTAGTTATTTGAAGTGTTGTCACCTGGTTATTATGCGTTAGCAATACCAACTCTTTATTGAGAAAAAGTGGTTGGAATGAGACCACTGTTCAGAAGAGATAAAGAAGGGCATAGCTCCAGAACTCCATTGTGGATGCTCCTCTGTCCTTTGTTATCCTTGTGCTTCTATGTCTCCACTCCGGTCCTTGTTACATACCTGCCTTCCAGCCAGCTGGACCCATCCAGCTTTTTACATGTGTGCGCCAGAACCAAATGCGAAGCCAAATACGGGAAGGAAATAGTATGGAAATGTTTTGCAAAACGATGAAAATGGAACCTCGCCGCTCCATTAATTCTATAGCCGGGTAATTAGGGCGCATTCGCCCGCCGCACAGGGGAAAGAACGGAGACACCTGGAGGAGGGAGCTGATCACGGCCTTTCATGTGCCCCTCCGCTTGATTGGGGAAAGGAATACCACCCCTGCGCCTGATTAGCTGAATCCGAGGCCGTGACCCCCCTCGGGTTGCTAGGGCAGGCACGCTAAGGACGTCTGCATCTGCCGGGCCGCTTTCAGGGAAGTGAGGGAACTGACCACCCCGTGGCTCCCGGGAGCGTCGTGCCTGCTGCCTGTGGGGTTAAAGGAGTTCAGGGTTGCTCTCTGGGTCAAGAAGTGTTGTCTTTCCTTTCTCGAAAAAGTCAGAAACACCCTAGAAAGCTGATCCCGTACGGTTGTGTTTCCTTCAACTGGAGACACATGAATCAGGGAAATAGCACAGAGATGCACTGGAGCCTAGAAAGTTGCTTCTCAATTTGTGCGGCCTTTTAAAGATGTCTGCACAAGTCTTACACATAAGGTCTTACTGCTGTGGTGTGCACTAAGGACCCATTTTTCAACAAGCAAGAAAGTTACATAGATAAGATTACAGAGGGATTAAGTTCACTGCTTATTTCTGGCAACAATATTATTTGTAGTTAATTTTAGTAGAGCTAAAAATTACTAACAGACTGTCTGCCATCAATGACAGCTTAAGGATTTCAAAAGATTTTTTTTCCCAGTAAACAGAAGATGGATTAGCTTGAATGTGTATACTTTGCATTTCCCCTTTGATTATGCGTCCATCTGTGTTGATGTTGCTGATTGTGGTTGCGTGTTGTATGATCTGAAATTAGTGACTTCTGTGCTCTTCCCTCTCAGGGAGAACAGGGACCACAGGGATTTCCTGGACTGGCAGGAGAACCGGGAGCCAAGGGAGAAAAGGTATGAATACATAAACACACATCACCTCCCATCACAATTTATCACCTCCCAAACTGATGGCAGATAGGTCTGTTGACAGCAATGAGGGCTAGAAATATATTCAGCTTTAGTGGGGAAATATGCAGACAATACCTGTTATAAAGTGGGCATACAGATGTAAGTTTATAGTCTTTTTCTCTTGTTTCGGTAATCTGCAGGAAAACAATTACTGTTATGAAAAGGATGAGCACAATACAAAAACGTTTAACATGTTGAAGGTATTTTTAAAAAGGATGCTATTTGGGCAGAAATCTCACTGTACCACCCACGACGAAGGTGTCTGGGATATCCTAGTAGGATTCCAGTGAAAGTTAATCATTTTCCTGGAGATGAATTTTGCTGGCTTGCTTTTCATTTTGGATTGTACACCCTACCCATGTTTCCCTTCCAAGCCTACTTCCTGTCCAGAATGCTTAAGCCAACCCATGAATACCCGAGCCCAGCCTCAGGTGTAACTTGGTTATAGCACGTATCACAAGTGGAAACAGCTGTACTGAAGAATGTCAGGTGAAGTGCAGCTGCAGCTGGTTTAAAACTGATGTTTTATCTGAAGTACCTGTGGTCCATCTGATCCTGTGCCTTTCATTAATGAGGGAGTCTGCTGAAGATACTGAGAATATGAAATATGAAAGAGTATTATCTGGAGGGTTATGAATTATCTGGAGGGTTTTGAATCCTGACTGTCTGTGGCTGACACAGTGTTTGAGAAAAACAGCATTGTATGAGTGATCCTGACTGTCTGTGGCTGAGACAGCGTTTAAAAAAAACAGCATTGTATGAGTTGTGGCTATATCAGTGAGACAGTATTGTGTGTGAAGGGGCTGTGTGAGTGAGACAGTGTTGTGTTTGAGGGGGCTGTATGAGTGAGACAGTATTGTGTGTGAAGGGGCTGTATGAGTGTGACAGTATTGTGTGTGAAGGGGCTGTATCAGTGAGACAGTATTGTGTGTGAGGGGGCTGTATGAGTGAGACAGTATTGTGTGTGAAGGGGCTGTATGAGTGAGACAGTGTTGTGTGTGAAGGGGCTGTACGAGTGAGAAAGTATTGTGTGTGAGGGGGCTGTATGAGTGAGACAGTGTTGTGTGTGAGGGGGCTGTACGAGTGAGAAAGTATTGTGTGTGACGGGGCTGTATCAGTGAGACAGTATTGTGTGTGAAAGGGCTGTACGAGTGAGAAAGTATTGTGTGTGAAGGGGCTGTATCAGTGAGACAATATTGTGTGTGAAAGGGCTGTGTCAGTGAGACAGTATTGTGTGTGAGGGGGCTGTATGAGTGAGACAGTATTGTGTGTGAAGGGGCTGTATGAGTGAGACAGTGTTGTGTGTGAGGGGGCTATATGAGTGAGACAGTGCTGTGTATGAAGGGGCTGTACGAGTGAGAAAGTATTGTGTGTGAGGGGGCTGTATGAATGAAACAGTATCAGATGTGTACTTGCTGAGTGTAAATGGTAACTACTCTCCTCCTGTCTTTGTGCAGGGTGATTCTGGAGTGGGCCGCCCCGGGCCTCCAGGACCCCCCGGACCCCCTGGCCCGCCCAGCCCAGCCAAGCTCCCGGTGTGTATACACCCACTCACACTGCATCAGAACCTCACACACTGACTGCAGAGATTTCCGTTGCATTGTGCGCTAACGTGCTATCCTGGTGAATTGCAGAATGGCGTTGATGTGTATGGCTCAGGGTTCGGGGACTTTGACAGTGACACCGAGGTGATCAGAGTGAGTACCCAGACTTTTTCTACTTCTCTGAGTTCATAACTGCTGCCAGTCTGGTGTTCTTGTTTGCTTTATGTCCATCATAATCGCCTAGAAACACCCAACCTGAATTTCTCAACTAGTTTCACTGGTATGCTGTAGAGGGTGCTGTACACCCTCCTTGGCATTATCTGTTGATTATCATGCACCACCTGAACATAATCTTAGTGTAACATGTAATTTTCTGTATAAATTAATAATAAACTATGAAACTTTATAACTTCAAGAAATGTGCTTTGTAAAATTATGATCTAGAACACATGCTGGTTGTTCACCATTATGCATAAGTCCAAAAGCTCTGATTTAATTACTTGCTTTTAAAGATTTGCTTAAATATGGTATCTCTTATCTCTGCATCTGAACAGGGGCCCCCTGGTCCTCCCGGTCCCCCTGGAAAGCCTGGCCCTCCAGGTCCCAGCATTCCCTTTGGGCCCACAGAGGGTCTGCTCCCAGGGCCGCCCGGTCCCCCTGGTGCCCCAGGGAAAGATGGGAAGGATGGAGAGATGGGTAAACCTGGCCTGCCTGTGAGTACAAAACAATTCCGTCCTAGCTTTGATGTGTCTCACTCACTTTCAGTGTCAGGTCAGTTGGTAGTGAATTCTGAGGAGGAGCTTTTAGCCCCTTTGTGAAGACCCATAATACACACTGCATATGTAAACATAACTTTTGCACTGAACCAAGCAGACACCAGCACTGTTCTGTTGGCTCTCTGACTATTCATAGCCAACCACTGCTGGGGAACCTTAAATATCTAAAGCTTATATTGCTATTAGTCAATTAGTCATTTATTAGTCATTGAAATGTGTTTGTTGTGACTAAACTGAAAAATCCCTTCAATGACAAGCGCAGTTTTGTGTTTCTTGTCCTCACGGTCTTCTCGTTGACCCGGCCTTTGTTGCAGGTGTTTGAGCAGTGGTTTAGTGGCTCTGGCTCTGGCTTTGACTCTGACTTTGGCTCAAGCGAGGTATTGCACTGGTTTGGTCAGGTCACTGAACCAGTAGGCTTCAAAAGGCAGCATTTCTTCTCCAACTCTCCGAGCTCCCATGTTTCTTAACACCAGGCAGCCCTCACACGCTCCCGGCTTTCAGCGTAACTAACATGGCACGGCCTTGTTTAATAAACAGACTGTCCATGTGCATGCTTGTGTGTGTAAGCGTGTGTATGTGCGCGTATGCGTGTGCGTGTGTGTGCTGGGGGGGTGCGGTGCAACCAGATACGAGCCAGTATTGTGGACTTCCAGGTGTCTGCCAAAGATTTGTCAATGCAGCTGCAACCTTAAAGCAGTCGGCTCCCCCCCGCACCATGCTAACGCTACGTGACAGGATTGCCTGGCGACCATATGCGATCCCAAACTTTGTCGACAGGCTGTTTGGAGTTAACTTCAGTTGTTTCTTGTGCCCCTCTGTGTGCTGCCGACGCACGCCGTCCGAAAGGTAGAGGCGCCAAGAGGCGTAGCGGCTGGCCAAGGTGCAGCAGAGAGCCAGACAGCTTAAACGAAATCCCAAATCTGAACAGCGTCGGTCGTTGCTGTTTGCCGCGGGGGGCCACATCGCGGGGCCGCTGTGTTAAAACTGCTGACGACATAGCACGTTTGCTTTGTCTCGCGAGGCGTGTGTGCCCCCCCCCTCCTCACGCTACATGAAAAGCGGCCCGTGTTTATAAACAGGCCCGCTCTCCCCGCGGTAAACACCGCCCCTCGCTGTGTGGTCCGCTCGCTGTGTGCGTGACACCGGCCCCCCTTCGGTGTATACAGTTTTGACGTCTCGTCTCTTCAAGGCCCGGGCCACGGTGACACTGTTGATGAAGCACTTTGGGAATTTCCGCCCTAATATTTGACCGTTCCCTTTGTGTTTCTCACCAGTTTCTAAAGATTGATGAGATGACTGGGAGTCCATACAACATGGTGGGGGACTCTGTTGTTGTTCTAAACATTATTTCGTCACCATGTGTCAAGTATACTAGATTTCCAGGTTGAGAATGAGTTCTCAGCATTGGGTCTCTGAAACCAGCACCGGAATGATACCTGTGAACACTGGATGAGAGTTCAGACAAATGAGATTTTCCATTTTTACATTCATAGTTTTTTGCCATTGATATCATTAAAGATTAATGTATACATCAAGCAGATCAATACACATGTAGGAGAAAAACATCTGATACTGTATATAGTCCTTAGGTTATAATGATGATCAGTTTAGTAGTGTTTAGTAGTGCAGGAGTGATCCACACACCTGGGAAAAGCCTTCACTCCATACCCTCTGTTGTGACTTGACCACAAGATGCACTTATCAGAGCAAATTTGGGCTTTCTCCTTAAACATCCTAGCATCTTGAGTAAGTCAGTGGAAAACAGGTTTTAGTTGACAATTTTTAATTGAAGTGCATGTGTTTTGGAAAGAGTACAAAATGGCCCCAGTCTTTTCACATGTAGAAACTAGAATATCAACAGCGTAAGCTGTGAAGGAGTGACAACTGTATCTCTCAGCTGTCTCTCGGTGTATGAACTCATGTTAAACTCAGCACGTGCTTCATGTGGAACATGGCCCATCTTTCTTGTTGGAGAAAATCTGCCTTTTCGTTAATGATTATTGTAAGCCTGTACTAATTGCATTTGCATAACGTTATGTAAGCACACAAGTAAGCAAGTGTAGCTGGCACATATATTATAGCCACGGATGTTTAATCTTTGCTCATGTATGTAATTCTTCAGATGAGTGTAGTAGAGACAGCCAGAACTGAGAGAAGAAGTTACATTGCTGCTGTACTTAAATCTATCAGCTTCTCACATCTAAAACATTTTTTGTAATACATATTTCACAGTTTGTTACTGTGAACTGTAGAGACTGTGAGAGAGAGAGATGTGGTACACAGGCCTCCCCACTCACTCAAGCACTCTGCTTTTGGAGGACAGTAGAATTCAGTCTGTGTTTGAGATGAGAGAGATGAGGTCAGAGGACCGCTGACCATCTGACGACCAGGGAATCCTCATAATAACGCGCACTGATTGTTTCAGGGTTTGCCTGGTCATCCTGGAGGTGTCGGACTACCAGGAGAGAGAGGAGAGAAGGTAACATTGAAAAGTTACATGAGAAAAAAGTTGAACATGTTTGTCTTTGTTATGTGAAAATGAAAGGGAGTTCCTGTCTTTTACCTGAGCTGATCATATTTGGTGTTAATGTGAATTACGTGTGTCATGTTGAATCCTGATTTCTTTCACAGGGTGACATGGGAGTAACCGGACCTTCTGGGCCAAAGGTACTGTCTAAAGTCTTTGAATTACACTATTTGGCAACCCGATACAATTTCCTTATTCAGTTGTGTCTATAAGTATGCGAGGCCATAACCCTCATTGCATATAAAAGCAAACATGCACACACATGCACGCTCACACCACATACACATTCACACACACACGCACACACAGACACACACACACACACACACACACACACACGCACACCGCACACACACACACACACACACACACACACACACACACACACATAGAAGCAACAAGGCAGATACTCCAC